>NC_087245.1:10747500-11347500 GCF_037042905.1 Lytechinus pictus | reverse complement strand
TGTGAATGTGAATGATTCGTTAATAAATCATGTACCGGTAGTCAACAATTTATTCCATCTAAGTTAGCGAACCAAGAATTTGTGACATTTAGCGAGAGAGAAAAGAAATTGACCCACCAAATATACTTCTTTTCAGGAAATAGCACTTTGTCTCTGTTTTTGCTTTGTTTGATTTAAGAAAGTGACAAAGAGGAAGAAATGGGAAGGGGAAGAGAGAAGAGGAAATGGAGATGAGGAAAGAAGAGAATGACGAGATATAGAGAGAGGGGACAGGGAAAAGATTTATGCATGTCTACAAAGAAGAATCGTAATAAAGTAAGAAATAGACAAACAAGAGGTGAGAATAATTCACCGAGTTAAGACTGGATGTGTGTGTAGAGAGAGAGAGTATATACATTGGTAGGAGAGATCTATAGAACATGAGAGAATAGGAAGAGAGAGGGAATTGTATAAACGCAAGTTCATATAATGATGACCAAGAGAGAGGTTTGTTGGCCAGATGGAAACCAAACAAAAATGTGAAAAACCAAGATATTAAAAGAGAAATGAAGTATGGGACAAGGGCTTATTGATAGTTCTTAGTTCTTTTCTGAGATTTCCAAATAAATTTGCTAATAAGTTTTGAGTGAGATATGGGTTACTCTGGAACGAAACTTGACAATAGATGGCAGCAGAGAAAAATAAAATGGCAGTCTAGTTGAGTGGATTTTGACTTTGAATTTCAGGAAGGACCTACTTGAAAAAGAGTAAAATTTATTTAGAGGCAAATGTGCCCTTTCTTAGCGCAGTCCTAAAGGTACATTATTGTAAATCACTTTGGACCACCCCCTCCACCTTTGGACAGTCTCAAAACATTTGTTCATGTCCAACCCTTTCAATCCTTATATCTCCTATTAAAACATTTTCTTATACCATTTCCAAGCTCTACTTTAGTTATGAAAGATTTTGAACACTTAAACATGGCATTAGCCATCAACTTCCCTAATAGTTCTTCTCTTCTCACCTGTCTCTCACTCTCCTTTCCATCCTCTTTCTACCTACACACTCTTCTTCCTTTTTGTGATCTCCATACTTCACTCCATGATTAAACCAAAGTCATCAGTAATAAGTAGAAACTAAAGCCCACCAAAATTTGATGTTAAGAAACCCTTATATATACAGGACTACCCCCCCCCATTCAAGTCATGAACTATGAAAATAATAACAGAGTATACTTCTTTTACAAAAGTAAACTTTGGTTACAAAACTTGGCAAGAGCCAAAACTTTATTCTGCCTTAATAACATGACAAGTTCTTGAACAAACAAAATTATTCTAAATAAATAATGTGAACATTGAGCCCAAGGTTTTCTTTTCAGATAATACACGATCTGTTTTACATGCAACCTATAAGCATTCACAATAGTATAGTCATCTGTGAAAATATATCCCTTAAAGAGTTAGTTCATCATTCACAGTTTCCCTACAGTATTTCATTAATACTAAGGTCATTCAAGGTGAAACAAAAAAGTTTGTTAAAAAAAGTGCAAAAACTTTTAAAGAATTTTGCAGAGAGCACAAAAGTATATATATAGTAACTGTAAAGTACAACCAAATAAACTGATGGATTAATCACAACCAGTTTTTAAGCCTCATTTAAACATTTTATTCAGATAAAATTGAAACTTGGTATGTCAAGGTTATGATACCAGCACAATTAAAATTTGCCTGTTGGGGTGACAAGACTTTGCATCTATAAGTTTTGGGAAAATTATTTTGATGTCCTATCCAAAGTCCAAACCCAGAATGTATTTTTGGATGATCACTGTAACATTCCCATCCTAACTTTGATAACATATAATAAACTGTCAGGTTTGACAGTTGCAAACCAAATCTACATCAGAACTAGTTATTCATAAACCCTGAGTGTTTTACCTGCTAAAGAATTTCCAAGAATACTGCTGAGTCTGAATTCAGCTACACCAATGTTTGCCTCAGAATCAAGTGACCAATATGGTGCATGGAGGCATATTTCTTTCACTTATCTCAAAATTTAAAGTTTTTTCTCACCCAGCGAGTATGATTGATAATTCTTTCTTTTGAAAAAAACAAACAATACATATAAAAGAAACAAACAGGTTATCAGGAAAAAGCCTGTTAAGAAACAATCTTACAACTGATATTATTCATAAATAATGTGGCAAACAAATAAATAAGTATTTAGCATTAATAATCATATTGGGGGGGTCATAGATTCTTAGATTCCCTACTGTGATACAAACCTTACAGAACAGTAATGCTGGTTCAAGGTGTAAATAAATGTCTTTTGAAAAGGGTGTACCATATGGATTAAAGTGAATTGTAAACACAACAAACAACTGATGACCTGACAGACCTACTAATTCTTATCTAAGCCTTACAACAATGTCATTACTGTTTCAGACTTATAGAAATTTGATAAAATTTTTGGATCAAGTCACCAGTCTATTTCACTAGGGTTTAATTTAAAGACCTGGGGGCCGTTTTATAAAGCTGTTCCTAAGTTAAGAGCGACTTTAAGAATGACTGGTAAACCTTTCTTACGCGCTTAAACCATCGCCAATGAATATATAATATTCCACAAGAAAGGATCACCAGTCGTTCTTACAGTCGCTCTTAACTTACGAACAGCTTTATGAAACACCCACCAGGGACATTTGACCAACAGCTTGGAATATGAACATTCTCTTGCATTTTTGTTAAGATTCAGTACAAAATGACATTGGAGTGAGAGATAAATCAATACAATAACCAATGTTTGAAATTATAGCCATTCATGCTTTTCATTGTTTCTTTCAAAAAGAAAAAAAAATTGGATGTGCTTGGAGGACTTGTGGAAAAGGTGATTTTGTCATGTAAATGTAGACATATTTAATTTGTTTCAACACCCCTCTGTTGACCTTTAAACAATTCAATTGCATTTCAATAGGAAGAATGTGAATTCTCTAGTAACAGCATATTATACAACTCAAATTGTTACTATTCCAATACATAGAATCATTAATACCCAACCACTTCACAGACAGAGCTACCAAAGTTGCAACTTTATAATATACCATGCAAATATGTTCTGTGACAAGAAACATGCATAAATTTGAATAACTTTGTAAACAGGTCAATAACCACTGGCATTGACATAGAAAATAATGTGAAACAGGATTTTGTCTTAATAATGGAACACCGGGCATATTAATTTTTGTGTCCTATTATTAAACGCTATTAGCATTTTCCAAATATCATTAAGTAAACATATTAATACCTTCACATGAATTTTAATATTTCAGAACTTTCAGATACCCCAAAACTATTCCAAGTTACATTACAAACTTATGTTTATATCATTGGTATACTAGCACAACTCCATCATGAGGGAAATTACTTTTATCAATAACAGTCATGTATAAAATAGCAGTACAATAATTATGATTATACACTTATAAAGTACAATAAGGCATGAAGAAAAAAATCTGAAAAAACACAAAAGCCAATTCCCATAAATCAAAATGGCATAACTTACAAATACAAATTTTAGCAAAATATCTGAAAGAGAAATATTGCTACTTATTAATTCCTGTGTAAAATGATATTTATATGTAAAGTCATGTACAAGTGAAGCGAACAAACACATTAATTAAAAGGCAAATTAGTCAATTATCCTTGTAGAAGTTGGTCAATTAGTATGAAAACACTCCTACAAAGATAATCTGCTAAAATCAGTTAAAAGTAACACCACTTTGATTTAATGACACCACCTTTTATATCATGTTTACAAATTACACTTACATTTTTGGTTTATAAAAGTTCAATTTGTGATAAATTAGATACTGGTACTGTGGTTTGGAAAAAAATAAAGTGTGTACCCAGAATTTGTAAATAAAGACATCTATTAAATGTTAATGTTATTTGAAAAAAAGCACACTAGACTACCCTGTCTTTTTGGCAAAATTGATGAATTTGAAAAATAATATATAACCTGAACATAACAATATAACTTCATTCTATTCGATTGAAGCAATCTAACCCTTAATGTACCACACAATTTATTTCCTAACACAATGGTATATTTATCATAGGATCGATGTACAAAAAATGATGGAAAGTTAGACGACCAAAAAGAATGTTATGGAATATAATAATAGCATGTGAGCCTTTGAGACGATATATTGGCAAGATAAAATGTGAAAGAACTAAACATAACAGTAATCCAGAAATTGTAGCACCCCAAAATATGCCTACACTCAATATTGTAAACATCCCTATATTCTGTTAAAAAAAAAAAAGAGAGGAATTTTTCAAAACTTGCTTAAAGAATTGCAAATCTTCTCCCTCTCAAACCGTCATTGATTATTTTTGTGAAAATTTAATTTCAAAACAAAGTTTTTATGTATTGGCTGGTTCATAGCAAAAAGAAATACAGCAGAAGTTCACAAACAGAATTGCTATTCACAATTCAATGTGCGTAAATTTGGATTTGAAACTCTGTCTTGTCTGTCAATGGAGCTGCCAATTTTAATCAAATCAATTGTAATAACAATTATATGTTACTTACTCTACAATTGACTTGCAACCTATATATACAAACAGAAACAATTTGTCCAACATATGAAATTGCACTTAAAATAAAATTAATTACAAAAATGTATAAAAGTAAAAACAAACTGAATATCAAAAGTAATACTAACAGTAATACCCAAACAAAGTAAACAAAAATGGAACTAAATATAGAAAACAGAAAATAATCCTGGTACCATATTGAAACACATGTTGAAAATAAATTTTTATACATTTTCTCTACTGATTGACCCAAAGTCCACCACAACATAATGTCTATTTAGTAGAAGGAGCAAAATGGGGTCACTGAAAAACCATTAGGAAAAAGTACTGGATTGTTGAATGAAGTTTACAGGTAACAACATTTGCCACTGAAGACCATTTCAAATGAAATTGTGTAATTTTTATACAATCCATCCACAATTTACAGGATTTATTTTTGCAATTTATTTTAATATTTTAGTACAAATTACCATATGCCCTCTGTATTTTTCCCAACTGGTATACACCCGATACAATGATCCATGAATTCTAAATATAATCATTGAAACTATGTGTTTGAACTCGGCCTGGTTGAAGCCTTAATACATATCCTTCGCATCCTAAAGTAATTTAAGTGTCTGAGTTTTTAATTGGGGAGGACCTTCCAAGATATTTGCCCTTTACAGTCTTGCTATTAACTTATTTCATGAATGATAAATGCAAAAATCTCACTTTTCCTTTCTTTGGGAACTCGCTGATAAGTACACAAAATTGTTTCTTTTGTTTGTACTGTCTGTAATATCATAAAAACAAACTTGGTGTAAGGGTAACTTTCCCCAGCATTTAAGAGCCCAACAAAGAAAAATTACCTAGACTAAAGACAAATTTAGTTTGTTACTTTTTACTTGGGAACAATAACGAGTCAATTTGATATTGAAATTCAATTAAAGAATTTGACTAAAGCACCTTCCAAGCTGACATCAAAATGCTGATCAGCAGGTATAGATTACATGTAAACACTTTGAACTTAGCAGTCTGAAGTGAATTTGCAGTATTTATGTGTAATATTGCCTATAGTTCTTCATCTGCCACTGTGATGTCACAATCATTCTCCCTGATCTGTATAACCTTTTCAAAGTAAGCGAACAATATCAAGCAAATATGAGAAACAGAATTGAAATAATTACCAGCCCTGAAAAGCAGATACCTGTAAAAAACTCTCATGAGATGTCATATCAAAAGTATAAAAAAGGAATGGAATACAGACTGTATGTGTAGTCGTTGTAGGTATACATTTCAAGAACCCATTACATAATACAAATAGTATAACTTATTAGATGTATTAAACATATTGATATTTTCATGACATGCCATGCCGTTAAGTGTTTTCACTTATTTGGAATGACTCATATGCATGAGCCATGAACACAACACCATTTAATGATCTTGTATTGTTTTTATAGATCTATGCACATTTAATAGTGCACACAAACTTGCAAGATATTACATTACATCCATACATCTGACAGAATCATTTCAAATCTATATTCATGAGCTTGCAAGTTTGCATTGATTGCACGGTGCAGTGAGATGTCTTACAAAGAGTTGCGATGGGAGTATGGAAAGCCAGTACCACCATAATGTCGTTAAAGATGTATGAACATTGGTCAAATCAATAATGCATTACAATTGGAGAGTACTTCACTCTATACATATAGTCCAGGATAGAAGGGGTCGAACCTTGTTTTTTTATATATACAATGTTTTTTTATGGTTTCTTGTCAATTCGAGGGTGCTGATTCCGAATCTGAATGATGCCACTCGTGTAAACTTGAGCATTTTCTGCAAATTGGCAAAATCCAATATGGCCGCCAAAATATTCAAATTACCCATGAAAATCATAAAATTGTCCACACATTGGCTATAAAGTACAAGCAATTGTGCTGCCGGAGTGAAATAATATCTTAAAAAATGATTTTTGTCAAAATATTTATTTTCCTGATATCAAAATGGCCGCCATCATAGACCCCTGTACAATATGAATGGGGAAAATATTTTTTTTTACAAAATTGAGCACTGAAATGCAAGTAATTATGATCTATGAGTGAAGCAATGTCTGAAAACATGATTGCTAACGATATATATCATTTGTTATGTCAGTTATGTGATAAATCCTGTATTTTGATATTCAAAATGGCCTCCAAAAGCCCTAAAACTATTATGTACAATGTGAATGGTGACACAAAAAAATCACAAGAGTGAGCACTAAAATGCAATTTGTGAAGATAAACGAGTGGAATACTGACTAAAAACATTATTGTTAACGAAATGTATTATTTAACATGCCATGTATATGATAAACCCTGTATTTTGATATTTAATATGGCCGCCGAAGGCCCTAAAATTATGATCTACGATGTGAGAGAGGACAAAAACAATCACAAGGTGAGCACTAAAACGTATTTTTTGTGGTAAATTAGTGGAATACTGTCTTCAAATATAATTTGCAACGAAATATATTATTCGGGTTTCATATTTGTGTTAAAGATTGTATTTTGACTTTCAAAATGGCCGCCAAAAGACATTGACTGTATTATGTACAATCGATCTGGGAAACCAATTTTCACAGGAGTCAGCACCATAACATGCATATAATTGTGATTTAAGAGTAAAATATTGTTTGAAAACATAATTTCTAACAAGATATATCATTCATTCTGCCAGGTAGGTGATAAATAATGTATTTTGAAAGTCAAAATGGCCGCTACAGGCTCTAGCGGTAGGCCTATTATGTACTTTGTGAATGGGAACATATAATTTTAACATAATTTGGCTTTGCTTGACTAAATGGTGTTGCATGTATAAGTGATATATCGTCTGAAAATATGATTTCTAACCAAATAGATCATTTCTTATGTTATTTAGGTGATAAATGCTATATTTAAATTTCAAAATGGCTGCAATATGTTTCTTTATGGAAATTATCTTTCCCCATTCAAATTTTATTATATATTAAGATAAGGGACTATGGCGGCCATTTTTCATTTTTAAAAGGCTGCATTCATCACCTTTATGACACAAGCTATGATATATTTCGTTAGAAATCATTGGGTTTAGACAATACTTAACACTTACATCAAAATTAAGCCATTTTCATAGTAAAAATTTTGTCAAAATTATCTATCCCCAGTTACAATGTACATACTACTTTGGGCTATGGCAGCAATTTTGAATTTCAAAGTAAGGCCTTTATTACCTTCTCAACCATTATGTATTTAGTCAGAAATCATGTTCAAGACCAAATTTTACCTATACATCACATAGTTACGTGCGTTTTTGGTTCTCATTCTGGTGATGATTAGTTTCCCTATACGCATGTTACATAATTTGTAGGGGCTTGTGCAGCCGCTTTGAAAGTCAAAATACAGTATTTATCACCTACATGGGAGAGGAAATGTTATATTTCATTTAAAAAATCACGTTTTCAAACAATATTTTCCTTATACAACAGAATTATATGGATTTCATAGTCAGGCAAATCCTAATTCTTTCAAAAATATTTATCCCATTTACAT
The DNA here is from genome assembly GCF_037042905.1 of Lytechinus pictus. Lineage (NCBI taxonomy): Eukaryota > Metazoa > Echinodermata > Echinoidea > Temnopleuroida > Toxopneustidae > Lytechinus > Lytechinus pictus. Next base: position 11,339,375 of record NC_087245.1, on the reverse strand, counting down.
TGTAGATAATACTGTAAGGGCCCATATGGGCCATTTTGAATTTTACAATACAGCATTTATCTCATGCATGAAAAAGGAAATGATATGTTTCGCCAGAAAACATGTTTTTAGACAATATTTCACTCGTAGATTACAATTACATTCATTTTATTGTTTTTACTCTTGTGAAAATTAGTTTCTTCATTCGCTTTGTTCATAATACAGATAGGGCCTATGGCAGCCATTTTGAATGTCAACATGCAGCATAATTACCGAAATTGCAAGAGAAATGATATGTTTCGTTAGAAATCCTTGTTGTCAGACAGTGTTACACCAATATTTCGCAGTTATTGGCATTTTAAAGTCAAACAAATTCAAAGGTTGTGAAAATTATTTGTCCCCTTTTATATATTGTACACAGTATAAGGGGTCTATGACAGCCATTTTGAATATCATAATACAGCATTTATCACATTAGATAGTATAAAAATGGCATAGTTTTGTTAATAGTAATGTTTTCAGACAGTAGTCCACTCGCAGGTCACAATCACATGCAATAATAGTGCTCTTGTTGAAAAAATATTTTTCCCCATTCATATTCTACATAATAAAGTATACAGGGGTTATGGCGGCCATTTTGAATATCAATGAAATATATATTTTGTCAAATATCGCTTTTCCAATTGGTATTTCACTTCTGCACAACAACTACATGCATTTTATAGCTAATGTGTGGGCAATTTTATGATTTTCATGGGTAGTTTGCATATTTTGGCGGCCATATTGGATTTTGCCAATTTGCGGAAAATGCTCAAGGTTACAAAAGTGGCATCATTCAGATTCGGAATCAGCACCCTCGAATTGACAAGAAACCATTAAAAAACATTGTATATCTAAAAAAACAAGGTTCGACCCCTTGTCTATGGGGCCTATCCTGGACTAATAGATCTATGGTATCACTGGCTCTCAATTGAGATAGAGGTTGATTGATAATACAAGGCTCAGGTCTTTCAAAGACAAAAGTAGGGTTACACTTCTTTTATCAAATTATCAGAGTGGTGAGAAGCAAAGGAACGATTAACATGAATTTAGTAATAAACCAAGTTTTTTCAACGTGTCAATGAGATTGATTCAATTATAACCATTGCTTCTTTAAATTGTTAGCACATATTTCTTGAAATTGTTAGCACATTTATTTTTTTTCATATTCATTATAAATCTATTCAGCTTTGTTGCTTGCAGTGTGCAGATAAAAGTTATTTTCTATAATGTACTTGTAGTGTTGAGGCATTTTAATATATTCAGATAAATAGTGAATCAAAGAATGATGGTCTGACTTTAATTAATAGCTAATTGCAAAATTTAAACTGGCCAAAACACGGAAGGGGATTGTTTTCCTTTTTATTTTAGTTTACTACATTGAAAAATTGGGTCCTAAAAGACATCGTAAATGAAATTTCAGAGTCATGAGCATTATATTCAATCATTTTATTTACATCTTATAAGATGAAGAGAATAGTTCAATGCCACTTAAAACTATCAACATTGACTTTAAGACCTTAGCACTTGAAAATGGCATTGTAGCTCACAGATTGAGAATTTTTTTAATATAAAAAATTAGAAAAAAAAACAATACAAGTCAAGAATTAAATCGCCACAATGAGATTGGAAATTTCTGGAAAAATTGTTGTGGAAGAAAAGGTTGCCTCAGGGATGTGATCTTAGATGATCATAACAAAGCTGGCTAGCATTTCATGAAGGAGAAAACATCACTGATGATGCAAATAGGCTACTGAATCCTTGAACCTGGGGCCCGTTTCATATAGAATTGCAACTGTTGTAACTTTGCCATTATGGCAACTACTATGTAACCTTGATTTTGATTGGCTGCTGAGCCCTGTTGCCAGGGTAGTTGCCATAATGGCAAAGATACAACAGATGCAACTCTTTATGAAACGGGCCCTTGATTGACTAAAATCATATTTGTCAATAAAAATAACTGACAAGACCCTTCATGAAATGATCCCTGGTTGTTTGAAGCATTGTGGAAGATTTATAAAGCAATATCCAAACACAGAATTATAGAATTATCGTTTGTGCCATTTTGAATACATTTTCTACATGTCTACATGTCAATTTATATCCAGCCCCATAAACAAATAATCAATGACATCAGACTTTAAAGATTATTCATTCGGCATTCTCAAACTGCCCTCCATCTTCCTGCAAAAGACCTCATACATCCACTTCTTTGGCCAAGACTAATGCCACTTGCCATTTATTCCTAAAAGAATGCAGAGATCAAACTTGCCGCACCAACAGTGCATGCACATTCATTAAACATAGTTTAACTAAGAAGTGCCAGCATAAATAAACACAATATACTCATTACAAAGTGTTAATGAATCTTATACAGCACATCGACTTTGGTGCTAAGCAAGTATGGAGCTGAAGAATAGCATATTACATCCTCTTCATTTATGCGATCCCAAAAGAATAGTATGATAAACTGAACTTTGAAATCTTAAGTACAGCTTCTACACATCTTTCCTGATTTAAACCATGAGCTGTTTTACCCCGCCCCTATAGTCTTCATCATAGGGGTGGTGGTATGATGGCCCATTTTACATAACATCCTTCTCACTCAAGGGGCACTTTCTCTGAGCCCTCTGGGGGTAGGACAGGGTAGATGGGGGCGGGAGGGAGAGGAATGTTGCTGAAATCCATCATGGTTGGAGGATGTGAAATGCCATTTCTTGGTTCCTGAAACAGAAAAGAGAACCAAAAGAAGAAAATCGGATAAAAATACAAATAAATAAAAAAATGCTAAGTGATCAAAATGTAACTCAACTAGGATTTCCATAAAATAATCAACCCATTTCATATGTAGATCAATTGACCCCTGAATTTCACTGAATTTTGTTAGTTTGGGGTTCTAAATGTATAGTCTTCCGATAATATGGAAGTACATGAAACATAGATCAAACCAAAATAACTTATGCCTATTGAGGGATTCTGAAGGGCACACTAATACCCTTTTTACACACGCTAAAATGTCCTTAACCCCGTACTATAGGTGGGGCTAAATTGCCATTTAGCCCCACCTATAGTACGGGGTTAAGCTTAGCCCACTTTCTTTTTACACAGCATTTTTGCAAAGTGGGCTAACCCCACCTTTAGTACGGGATTATTTGGCCCTGCAAAAAAGCAGGGTTATCCCAGCAATTGCGGTGCTAAGAGCGATAGTACGGGGTTAAGATCGCTAGTGTAAAACGAAAGTGGGCTAAGCGCTCCCATTCATGCCCCCGCAACAGTGCCGGCCCTGTTGTCCAATCAGAGGTAAGCATAATGAATATTCATGAACAGCGAACACGGCGATGAGAATCAAGCAAATAACGTAATTAGGTCTATCGTACAGCCGGTAAACAATTCCGAGTGAAGTACTTGTACTACGAATGATCGACAAATGTATTTAAAGCGCGCGCGAATTTGGATATGACCCGAATGACCCCTCAGTGCGCTCGTGAACATTCATGAGCTACCACTAGTCCGGGGTTAGCGAGTTTTGTGTGTGAAAAGCAAGCATTCCTTATTCGGGGTTAGCAATAACAATTTGGCATGTGTGAAAAGGAAAAAAAATAGTACGGGGTTAGCGATAGTCCGGGGCTAAGAAAATCCTGTGTAAAAAGAGTATTAGACTGCTTCCAGTCTAACCATTTTTTGTGTGTGAATGATTCAGATAGTGAAAATGAAGTTCAAGTAATCAAGTCTCATATATAAAATCGGTTGATTACGTTTCAGGGACAGGCTCCTCCTACCTTGTTTAAACAAAATAATGTAAAAATGAGGGACCAGCAAAATTTCTATTTTCTATTAATTTCTGAGCTCAAAACAGGAGTTGATTCCAATTTCTATAATTCTACCACCATACCAGTATGTCTATTATTCAAATTGTTTTTCTGTTCAAGTTACTTATATGATCACTCTTTGAGGTAATAGCAATATTCTACCACCGGTCTGTAAAAACATATGGTGATAAAAAGTAGAAACTAAAATACGAACATACAAAATAGAATAAAAATATAATTGCCCTGTAGGGATTCATCACTGAAGGAAATTTATCTTCTTTCAGTCAACAGAGAAAATGCATGTAAATGCTGGAACATTTTGTATTATAGAATAATACAAGAGTTGGAATGGGAGATCTTCAGAATATAGATAACAAAGAGTAACTTTAGAATGGATTCTCAATGTATATGCCATTGCCTGATCTGAAATATACTGTTGAAAAGTAGTAAAGTCCTAATCAATCATTGTTGCACATGATTGTGTGTGTCAGTGTATGTCCATCATAAGCCAAGTTATTTTTATTTAATCATAAATTCAATTCATTAATTGCAATTCAATTCCATTCAAGATTTATTAAATATATGAGCCCAATGTCTGAATCAGTAAATGTGCAGAGAATGATTTTCCTGGTATCGCATCGCAATTTGCTCCACATTTTTTAAAGACTGCTACACATAAAGTCTTTTGTATAGCATATTTTTACAGGACTGCATATTACTTAGTTCAGAGCTTTTCTCTTATGACCAAAAATGCTATTCAAATTTGTAAAGCAAAATCATTCTCTGATGTGTACAGAAGATGCATTATAAAAAAAGCTACATTGAAATTAAGATAAAATAACATTTTAAGAAATTACAAAAGATTTTACCTGTGATTCTTCAAATGAAACATAAGAATAAGTTATTTTCATAAACATGGATTACAATAACCTACAAGACAATTTTTCTTTGAACTTAAAACCCTAAAAAAATTGAGGATTATTGTCAGTGCCATAGGGAAATCTGTGCATATACATTGTGCATCTACCCGCTTAACTTTGAAATTTGTCAGTCAAATGGTTATTTTTAATTGCCATTTTTAAAGAAGAAAATAAAAGATGAATTGGCTTTGAAAAAAATACACAAAGTCAGACAAAATAAAAATCAATGATAAAAAAGCCATCCAATTCTAAAATTTTCAAATACATATAATGACCACTGTAACATTCGACCTTGTGACCCCAAATTTAATTAGATTATATTAAACCCCATATTTGAAGATGACTAAGCAAACAATTATCATGAGAACAACATATGACATCCATTACCTTATAGACCTCTATCTCATCTGCAACTTTTTTTCAATTGCTCTAATTCATGTCTGCATAAATAAGCAGAGTTTGAAGTTGGTCCCTTGAACGCTCCTTTTTTTCTCGCAAGAACAAGATATTATGACCTCTGTGACCTTTGACATTGTGACCCCTATATCATCATCCATCCAATGGTATAAATTGAAATAAGTTTGAAGTTGATCCACTAAACAATTCCTTAGTTATAACAAAAAGCACAAGATATTTGAATTGTGACCTTTGACCATGATACCTCCTAAAACAAATTTGATCAGGGAAGGCTGGATGACCCCAAAGCATAATGCCTTGATCAGGCATCAAAACAGTCTACAAATATAGTAACATCAGGTTTAAAACAGGTGATAAATTATGGATCTAGCACAAATAAGCAAAGGTATTACTCGCACTTGTATGTACACTGTCCATGCTGGCTTCTATTTTTCTGAAAAGATCCTTTTCTATATTTCAACTGAATAGATTTAAGAGCAACATTTCTGCCATTGTGAATTGAGCCTCCTTGGATATCAAGTGTGGAGATACCAGACCTCTCATCACGTATGGACTTACCCTGGGAATGGGACCCTGGCAGCAGCTACAACAACCAAGACCTAAGAGGCAATGATAGATGGCTACACAGGTCACGAGGAGCTCCAGGCATGACACTAGGGCAGCAGTAGCATCGTACAACATATGGGTGCTCTGAAAGATAATAGAGGTAGAGAGATTGGTTTAATATGAGGATAGAAAAGAGGGAGGGAGAGTGAAACGGGAAAGGGATGGAAAAAGGGGTAAAGGGGTGGATTGAAGATAATGGAAGGAGGAGAGATACAGGAGAAGGGAAGGTGATATGATGGAAAGGAAGAAAGCATGAATTGACAGGGGTGAGAGAGAGGGGGGAGTGAGACAAATGAATGAGGGAAGAAAAGTGATCAGGGAAGGAGAAAGAGACCCCCCCCCCCAAAAAAAAAAAAAGACAAAATATTTAAAAATAGGACAAAGGCCAAAGAGAAAAAGTAACAAGTAATAAATAAGAAAGCAAATAAAAAGCATTAATTTGTAAAAGCCAATATCACTGTGTCACCAACTCTCGAGTATACAATATATATTTTTATTTCTTATCCATAAGAGTTGGAACCCTTTTTAAAGAGAGCCTATCAAATTTAAAGTTCATATTCAAGATTTTGCCTACCAACACTGAATCTCACCTTACAAAGACCTGCAATAGATAAATAAAACTCAAATTTCAACTGATTTACAATTCCTATCCCTCAAATAGACAAATCTACACTGTAGATCAATCACAATTTGAGTTCGATTTCAACCTATTGCAACTCTTTATAAGACCAAGGCCCTGACCTACTTATATGAGCACTGAATCTCTGGAGGGAATTTGATATCAAGTCATGAAACTCTGCCAAAATTCACATCCTTAAAAATAAACCAAAACAGGATGACTATGCAACTATGTGCAGGGAAAATAAAATGTCCCTGGATATTCCCGAATATTTATTTTTATATTTAAGTAAAAGGAAGTTCTGAAGGGGAACAAATAATTTTGACATACATAAGACCATTTACTCTTATTATTGGCCTTTCCTCTTGCCCTTTTAACCTCTTGCATACTAGGCATTACTTGGGCATTACTATGGGATGCAGAAGAGATTCACACTTGTTTTAAAATGCACACTAAACACAAAATACTGCAATGTTATACTCACTGGACTTTACAGACACTACATTAATTATTAACAAATTCAGGACAAAGAGATCAAATTTGTGATTTAAGCCCAACAACATTTGATGTAAAACTCTAAAAGAAATTAATAACAAATACATTCTGTGCACATATAGAATTAGTATCTTCATTCAATGGTAACAAATATAACCCTGCATTTCAAGATTTATTTTCAAAGAAACTGGCATATTTGTTTTCCTGATACTTATTTAAAAAATGAGTTTCAATAGCAGGGGCACATCTGGAAGTCTACCTCTGCCTCCCCCCCCCCCCCTCACAAAAAGTGAATGGATAGATGGATGTATAAATGGAAGAATGAAAAAAACAAATAAATGAATAATAAATCAAAAAGTGTAAACAAATCAAACAAAATATGAAATTAAAAAACATCATAAGAAATTTGACAATTGCGGAAGTACATACCTGTAAAATAGAACATTCACATGTGTTTGCTTCCATAAATGTAGCATGACCCTGTGTAACAACAACCACTGAAGATGACAAACTTGAGACAATGGAAAAGACTAGATACAGACCAACCTATAATATAAAACATGGAATAAATGATAAATTTTAATGCATAATGAGATAATAATTAAGTTCCATGACATTTGCTCTGGCAACAATTGCTCCGATGGAAAATCTGCACGTTAAGCCACACATACAATCTAATCTCCAAAACTTGATAAACCCTAATAGCGATCTTTACATTATTCTGAACCAAAAACTCTAATCACAATCCTAACTCTAACCCTTTGCCCTCTGAAATATTAAGACCGGAGCAAATGTCGCAGGAGCAAATGTTGTGGCACCAATAATTAAGTTAAAATTAAAAAGTACACTTCTTTGCTATGTAGGCCTATATACATTCCACTTGAGAAGTTCTAAACCTATGTGTGTATGCACGATATAGGAGTACACATCAAGCACAGCTATAACAGACCTATTTTACAATTTGGAAATAAATTTAAGCCTAATATTCAATGGTTTGGTGAGCATTTGGCTTTTTTCAAAAGGGTGCAAAACTTGATTTATACATTATGCTGCACAGTCTTTCAAGGGAGGTACATGGCTCCCATTTTTTCTGAGATTGAAAGCACCAATGCCTAGAAACTACCAATGGTCTGATGACTTTACAAGAACAAATCAAATTGCATTTACCATGAATGTCTGTTGTTTTGTAGTTGACACACCAAATACACCTCCAAAGAGATACAGCTATTTGGGAGAAAAGAAAAAAAATCAGAAACATTTTTTTTTCAAATATCCAAAGAAATTACAAGGAAATACCCGATAGAGAAGAAAAAATGATAATAGCTTACAGGTAGGACCAACACAACAAATCTGAATAGTGAATCCAAGTTGACCGAGCATGAAAAAGTTTCCAATTGAAACTTTTATTATATAAATTCACAAAAATTGAAATAATACCCCCAAAATATGTTACTTGAAACTTGGGTGCAACTCAAGAAGTAGTTTACTGATATCAGATTACCTTGCAGTGACCTGACCTACATATTCTTTTTTCAAGCAGATTACTAGGTACCACTTCTTACAGCACTTTGTTAAGAATCTCAGCTACCTCTTTCTGCATTTTAAATGTATAATATGACATCCTATAGTTACAATACAAAGTTGAAGGATGTTGTTGTACATAATGACAAGAACAAAATAAAGTAACAAAAATGATAATACAGTATTAGTGTACAAAACAGGCTTCGTGTGTGGACTGGCATTAAAGATCTGTTGGATCTTAGAAGTTCCAGCCCAGTAAAGAAAGAAAAAGAAGGGATACAAAAAAGAACATGCAAAGACAAAAGCATACAAAGGAAAAACAAACATTAATAAAGTTAAAATGAAGTGTTTGCCTTTTTAGGAAAATGACAGAAAAAAGGTAAAGGACTAGCGTATGTGGAGGGTCACAGAAGATCGACAAGTGAAATTAGTGAGAATAAGTGTAGAAGGGCCAACACAGAAATTATAGTCATGTTACAATTACTTAGTTGTTATTGGATGCGAACGTTGTTAACAGAATTTCTTTGTACTGACGTTGAAAACTATTAAGGGATACACTATTTTTAAGTGTAGGGGGAAGAGAGTTCCATAATTTGGGACCTGAATACATTATAGTTTTTTTAGTAAAAGTAGTACGGACAGAGGGCATGTGAAAATCAAATTGTCTACAAGTTTGGTGAGAATGGGTAGTAGTATTGAGACAAAAATATCTGCTTAGTGATTCAGGAATTATCTTTTTGTGACAAGAATACATAAATGATCCAAGGGATAGTTTATAAAGGTCAAATACACTCAGGACTTTTAATCTTTTAAAAAAGATAGTCAAGCTAAAGCTTAATATCAAGAAGTGCCTAGTTACAATACTTGTTGCTATGTCTGGAAAACCTCTACAAGCTTTCTGGTAGTCAAGATCCTCTGTTTAAAAAGTAAGCACATATTCAGAATAAACAGGCCTAATTAAGTTTGTTTGTAAATCTGTTGCTTTGTCTGGTGAACCTCAGCAAAGCTAAGTTTAAAGAATAACTTTTCTTTGAAGGGTAGGCCTATTGATGCTGCAGTCACATTTCCCCTACAGCGGCCTTACAACAAGTCGAAACGGCAATTTTATTCATTTATATTAACACCACCTTCATGTATATGAAGAGTTTAGTTGCAAAAGGGCTTAGGTCCACTTTGGACCATTCTGAGAAAAACCAAGTTTTTTATTCTCACTTTATTACTGCAATATTCTTAAGAGAAACTCAATTGTCATGATGTACTACCCTCTCATGTGAACATAAAATTGGTTATAAAAGAAATCTACCTGTCTTCAATTTTTTTCTATAAATTCTTTTAAAAATTATCATTGTGGACCTAAGCCCTTTTGCAAGTAAACTGAAATGAATCCAATCTATTTTGATTAAAAAAGTGATTTTTCTTTTCCACTTTTTTTCACGTTTTCATGTAAATTTCAAATTTTCTTTGTTTTCATCAAAGCGACTGAAAATTTAGAGGTTTTGAGACAGAAAACAATAAAATTTATGAACAATGGACCTAACCCCTTTTGACAAATGAGCTCTTCAGAAGAGTTTGTTTGCAAAAGGGCTTAGGTCCACTCCAAGAAAATCATTTTTTTTTATTCTGCTATATTGCATATTCTTATGCGAAACTAAATTTTCAAGATTCCCTACCATGACAACATAAAATTGGGTATAAAAAGAAATCTACCTTCATATTTTTTAAAATATTCTTTTCCAAAAAAATTCGGTGTGGACCTAATCCCATTTGCAACTAAACTGAAATGGACCTAACCCCTTTTGAAAAAAAAGTGATTTTTCTTTGCCATTTTTGATAACTTTTAATTAGGAATTTCAACTTTTCTTTGGTATCATCTTATAGAGCTACTAAAAATCTATACATCGAGACCAAAAAAAAAAAAATCAAATTTGATGAAAAATGGACCTAACCCCTTTTGCAAGTGAGCTCTTCATATGTAGCTGATACATAAACATGTTAAAACGGCCGTTTTGACTCGCCGTACGGCCGCCGTAGGAGAAGATTTTATGCATATAGTTTGAAAACAGTGGCTGATTTTGGTAACCTTAGGTCTTGTCAGAGATTTACAAACATAGCAACACATACAAACTGGATTCACAGTATTTAAGTTATTTACAGGTTCCAAGGAATACGGTATGAATCATCCCATAATCTCTGCATATATGGATGAGCATACAATGACCAAAAACTGAGAAGGGGGAGAAAAAAGTAAAGACAATAACAATATGAAGGTACCCCCCTTTCATCTTCAACATGGTTTTCCAGCTTTATTGTATAAGGACATCAGTGCTTATGTTTGAGAGATCACAGATCAACTGTGCATGTGCTCAAAAATTCACCAAAATAAATGGACTCACCAGTCCAGCCCACAAGGGTAGATCCATGAAGTATTTGTGTGAATGCAACACCAGGGCCAGTAGCCCCATCACAGATGATACTGAGCCACAAAGAATTTGCAGAAGCCCAGTCATCTTACCAACGCTGGAGTTGTAGTTGTGGTAGGCATTGGCAGAGGGGGTAAGGGGTACATAGCTACCTGCTGGGGTGAGCTGGGCCCCAATACCAACAGAACCTCCTCTATATTGGCTGGAATGAGCATGAACAAGCATTGTTGGGTGGCTGGTACGTGCAGTATCAGCCATGGCTTCAAGATCTCGGTCATTTGAGTTGGATGGCATTATGGAAATGTTTTCTTCAGCTGAGATTCTGCAAATACAAAATAAAAAATTGAACAGGCCAAAAGTTACATTTTGAAAAAAAAAATCTACAATTAGGCTGTACCCTGCTGATGTTTTTTATCAACAACACTATGATTGAAATGAAATTGAATACATGTAGGTGTATCAACTGGCGGATCTAGAGGGGGGGGGGGGGGCACAGCCGGCCCATGCCCCCCACTTTTGAAAAGCAAAATTAAAATTTGTAATGTAAAAACGCCATTAAAACAGAAGTGTGCCCCCCTTTTGGAAGTTAAGACCTTGTTTTTTTGCTTGTCAAATTTTTCCTCAGAAAAATGTGCCCGCCCCCTTGGAAAATCCTGGATCCGCCCCTGGGTGTACCAGGGTTGTAATAAAAAATGTGTTTTATTAAAAAAAACAAATAAAACGTTTTTTATTGTTTTAAAACGTTTTAAATCGTTTTAAAACGTTTTTTTCCAACGAACAATGTAATTTTCCTGTAAATCAATTAAATTATACACTTTATACAATATGATTTAAGCTCTTGATGTTTTAATTACATTTTTGGAGTAATAAGAGATGACTACAATTTTTGTTACTGAATTTTCAACAGAAAAGTTCATATTTTTCCCAAAATTACTAAATCAAGGAAATTGAATGCCAAAAAATTAAGTTGACATTTTATAAGTTTATTCCTCATACATGTAGTCTCAGGTTTTTTTTAGTCTTATCAATCTATAGGGGTGAGAAGAAGTTGCACTATGTAAGAAAACAACATAATCTATAGACTATAGGCTTTCAAAGCTTAATTTCATTTACTCAATATGCTTTATTTCATTTGTATCAATTATACAAATTTTAAGTAATAATAATGATAATAATAGTCCGCTTTTATATAGCGCTTAATCCATTGGAACGACGTGTCTAAGCGCTATACAGATATATTATTAACCCAGTCATCAGATTCAATCAGTCATCCCGCACACAATGTATGCACATCCTCCACTCCCTGGGTAGTATTCCAGTCAGTCGCTAGTGAGGCGCACACAGTACTGGACAAGCTACAATGACTTTCACATCCTACCGGGTACCCACAAGTGCATGAAATATAAGTTTGGGTTTAAATCTATAAATATTAGGCCCTTGAACTGCTTATTTCTTTAATTGAGGAGTTTTAATCAAATTGTTTTTTTCAATGTTTGTTTTAACTGTTTTTTTAAATAATTTTTTATGTACAGTTTTGTGGTTACTTTTGGGTTTTTTATCGTTTTTTAATGGAAATTATTGGCAATAATTTTCCAATCATTAACAAAAAGTACAAATATTGATACAGATAAAATGTTGGCGAAAAATTTGCATTGGCTTTACTTGTGTAATATCATGGAGCTATCAATGTGTTGATAGCTCCATGGTAATATCATAACCGCATATCCATGCATGTATCCAAAAAATAGTCTTGAACAATATGGCGTGGCCCTGCTGTTCTTATGGATTTATCATAGAAATTATTAAGGGGTCCATTACAGTCCCCTGGGATTGTTAGGGTTAAAGGTCAAATCCACCCCAGAAAAATGCTGATTTGAATCAGTAGAGAAAATTCAAACAAGCATAATGCTGAAAATTTCATCGAAATCGGATGTAAAATAAGAAAGTTATGACATTTTAAAGTTTCGCTTGTTTTTCACAAAACATTTATAACAACTCAGTGATGTGCAAATGAGGGAGTTGATGATGTCCCTCACTCACTATTTCTTTTGTTTTTTTAATTGTTTGAACAATAAAATATTTCAATTTATACAGATTTGATAATAATGACCAACTTAACTGAACCAAAAAATGTTAAAACAATGGTAGTTCCACTCATGTTCAGGGAGGAAAAAAATATATTTCACATGACAATGAGAAAATAACGACATACAAAATAAATAGTGAGTGATGTCATCAGTCCCCTCCTTTGCATACCAACCAGGATGCGCATATAACTGTTTTGCGAAATTAAGCGAAACTCTAAAATGTCATCACTTTACTATTTTACATCCGATTTTGATGAAATTTTCAGCATAATACCTTTTTCTTGGGGTGGATTTGTCCTATAAGGTTTGCTAGCTGATTATCTTATTCTGAATTAAACTACTTTTCTTCATCTTTACAAAGCGCAAAGTTTCACCTACTTTCGTGTGTACCTCAAGGTTACAATGTCAGTTATACTGTCTATTTGCAAAATATTATTGTGCATGTGCAACACTTCCATTTCATTCAAGTACTACTATTACATATTTGAGCTTATTTTAAATAGTGTTTCTTTCCCTGTCTAAAAGTGAGCACAACACTCAAATGCTTGTTAAAATGAGAATATATAGATTGATCTACATAATTGAACAGGAGGAAAGGAACATGACAAAGCAATGGAAAAGGGGAGAATAAGGGGGGAAAGAGAGAGGAGAAAAAGAGTGGTGGTGAGAAAGAGATTTAGTTAGAAGAAAATAATATACCACTTACAACCTGTAAGAAAAAAAGTATATTCATGTAAAATCACATCCATGCATATTTATAACACACAAGTCTATGAGGTGTTTTAAAACACGGTTTTTTGTAAAAAAACCAGGTGTTTTAAAACGCGTTTTAAAACATGTTTTAAAACACACCGTTTAAAACGTGCCAACCCTGACTACCACTCAAATCAAATGTTTTCTATTTAATTTTTTTCAACCATCATTCAATTTACAAAATATGCATACAAATACAACAACCAGTATATGTGGTTCAACTGTCTTCCCTTCCTGAACCAGAGTATGAGGAAACAACGGAAATGTGTTGATGGATTTCAAATTTTCAACAATGGAAGGTCAATAAAATCACTGAAGCCTGCTCAGTATTCGTATTTCTTAAATAAATTCTGATATTGTTTTTTTTCTTAATTTAAATCAACTTCCTCAACACAAAACAGGAATGCAGAATAGAATACATAGTGACAATCCCCTGTTCTGCAGCCACTGCAACAGAATGGGTTATACGCGTTCTGGAGTGTTGGCACACTTCAATTGCACTTACCGCCCCCTCCAAAATTAATTTCTGGCTACGCCGTTGCCCACTTTACCTCCAGAAAGAGGAAAGGAGTGCTTAATCACTGTGCATTTATTCACACATGTATGCAACAGGTTTTAAAACCAAGTTTCCTTGGGTAAAATTTATGCCCTGTTGAACTGTTCACTTATTTTCAACATTTTTTGGGGGTGGAAAATTTAGCCTAGAAAATTGTCAATGGGGAAAGAGTTTCTCTTGTAACAGCCACCCAAAATAACAAAAGATTGTTGAGACTTCCGGTTCATTTTTTTTTTATAGTGTTTTTTTACCTTAGCTGGGACTCAAACTCATATCGTTGTAATTGCAGTCAAGATTCTTCCCACTATGCTAGCGAGAAACGCTGATACCGGAAGTTGTTTTTTAGTGATGATAAACCGATTGTTCGACTAGTCTAGGCTTTCAGACCCTTTACTGACTAAATAAAAGATGTCTATGGAAGGACAATTACACACACTTGATTCTGCTTCAAAATTTTCACAGAATAAAGCCATATTTTGGTATGTATTTCTACTCTCCTATCATATATGTTCTATGTTTAATAGGGCTAGATATATTATTTTGAACCTTCTCCATATTTTTATTTTCATTTTTTCGTGGCTGTCCCAAAAGGAACTCTTCCCGTCAAGGGTATTAATCTTTAAAAAATCCCATCATCAAGCAATTCAGGGATAGGTAGATCTACCCTGAGAGCTGAGGCTGAGACACCACCACAAACATGACATGATCATGATGTTCAGGATGCTGCAGTAAAGCCAGGGTCAGACTGTCCAAATATCCACAATAGTCTTTAAATTTACTTAATCATGACATAACAAAAACTAGATCTAGTCTAGATCTAGACCAAAAGCTTCAGTCTCTGTTATGTTGGTTGTTCCGCTGAACTCTGTTGGCTCTACTCACCAAATACAGAGACCGAAGTTCTAGCTCGATCTGTACAGGGACTCAATGGCCATATGTTTATGTATTAAGTTCAGATAAAACAGGGAAGTGAAGTTGCGCGACACCCGAAGTAAGTCACTGTTTTTTCCCCATTTAAGTCTATTTTCCCTGTTTTGGTGCATTTCAGGCCAAAACCGAATAATAATCTTTATTTTGGTGGTTCTTTTTATATATTTTTATGAAATAAAGACAAAAATCGATGAGCCCCGTCAGGGGATTTTGCATTGTTAACCCCCTAATGGTGGCTGCATGATAGCAAGCCGTCTGTGTACAAGGAGAAATAAAAAAAATAAAAAAATGTTAAAATCCTCCTCGAAACAGACGGCTGCCAGCTGTCTAGTCCAGATCCAACAGTTTAAACATTCATGAGAATGTTAAACCCGAGATCTATTTGAATTAGTATTACAAGATCTAGCCTTCTAGGCCTACATTTTTATTTACTTCTAACATTTTTTATTTAGACAACCTCTTGTCCTCTTTTTCATGTTGTTGATAGCAATTGCAGAGATCATCAAGATCAAGTTATTAACTGGGAGCTAGTGGGAGTGTTCAGTTTTGGACTGTATTTGGACCAAAGCCAGGCAAAGTTTGGAGGTTATATTAAGTTACAATATAAATACTAGTGTCTCCCCCTTTTTTTCACTGTTTACTACATGTACTAGGTTCATCAACCATTTGTTTTAATAAATACCAAACAAAAAATTCGCTCATTCAATCAGTTATTGAGAACCCTTAGATCTACATCGCTTAATTATAGTAAGACTAAGAGTGTATGTAAGACTGATGATCTGATCTAGATCAAGTCTCAAGATAAGTTCAATACTCGCTAGTCGATACGATTTTAAAATAAATCAACTTACCAAATCATATGTTAAAGAATCAATAGACTTCGGACCATAACATCAGAAACGTCTTAAGTGTGGTTCAATGGAATTTTGTTGTGGTATAGACTGGAGAAAGCAAACACTCAAATTTGATAATTTCGTCTTCTGTAACTTGGCAGCTAAATAACCTTTAGCTGAGCTCGTCTCTCTGATACTCCTGTGTTTACATGCGTGCGAACACATTGTTCATACAATTAATGCGTGCACGAGATGAAGTTTCGCAATTCCCAGGTCAAGCAAACAGCTGATCACCTTCTGCGTGTTGTGAGCATGCAAGTCACTCATGCACTCAACTCGACTGCACGTGGGAAAGTTATGATCAGCGGACCCATTCATTCATATAGTAGGGGGTGTACATTTTAATCACATATCGAAGTGGGACAAATCAAAAGATTTGAATCAATAACATTGCTTCTTGAATATTTTTGCAAGTGATAAAGCCCTATTTACTAAAAATATTTGTCCACTACTACCCAAACTACATTAACCGAAAGGTTTTGCTGCCAAGGACCAAAGACAAAACCCCATAAATTGCATTCGTCATGTCCAACTTCGTATGCAGTGCAGTGCAGTGCTGGGCAGTGAGATTTCAACCTCGATAATTTTATGTGAGCTCCAAGAGCTGGCTGCTTTACTGAATGTCAAATTCGGAAAACATCAGTGTAATTCATTCGATGTCACATATAAAATTTAATTATCTGAGTTCCTCAGCTCCTATACAAAGAACAATTCGTACAAATTTAGCTTGGCTGTCTTGGCTCTCATAGGCAACGATGGGATTTGCCCGGGGATTAATTGCGTTTATTTTTAGAACGGTCGCCCGGAAAAATATAGGTCACATTTGTGACATTGGGTTCCCGGATTTCCACAACAATATAAACAAAAGTCTGTTTATGATTTGAGTTCGCGATTTAAAAAAAACGAAGGCCATGTGTACGTAATGTGTGATGCAGTGTTGTAGTGCCTTGATGCTCGGCCTTGGCCTTGAGGAGCCTTGAAATTTCAAGGCATTTTCAAAGCTTTTTCAAGGCATTTTGTGTTTTTTTTACTTTCATTTGTTTTTATATATATATTAAGTAATTATAAATGTTATTATGTTATTAGTAATTGTTCTGTAAATTCAATGGCACTACTTCCAGTCAGCAGTAGTAAGTGTACTAGCAGTGCCATAAATTGTGATTATCACCATCATCAAGAATTATCATCATATTCATGTATGTGGCAAAGAAAACAGTAATGATGAAAAATAACATTATTTATTGGTAACGTGTTGTAATCATGACTATAATGATGATAATAATGATAGTAATAATCATTATGATAAAGATTACAGTGATTTGATGACAGGAATAATTCTGACAGATCTGACAGCTAATTTTGACAACAATTTTCATAAAGAATGATAACAAGGATTTTCCTTGTATCATTTTCTCTGGCCAAGAAGAATGTTTTAAGTCTTAAATATTCTGAAAAGATTTGGTAAACTTGAACACAATCTTCAATTTTGTCATATCCAAATGCAGTGGGCTATGTCAATGGCATGATGAATCAAAAGTTTTGAGGGGCCAAGCATGGCATATATATATAGAGCAAAATTTCTGCCAAAAAGTTGAAAGCGATTGAAGTGAGCGAGTGAGCCCGGGGGGGCCACTTACATTGACCAGTGGATACCATGCGCGACCAAAAAAACACGTAAAAGGGATGTCTTTTTCACGATAGGGCACGTTACGTACGTAACGTGATAAGGGTGTCAAAAACACAAAAATAATGAAAAAAGGGTATCTATTTTGCTAGGAAAATTACGTGTTTAGGGTCGAATTCGCGGGGATGATAAAACAAAATTAAAATGTTTTATAAAGGATGTCCTTTTTGCCCCAACACTTCGTGTTTAGAGTCCGATTTGCGCGAGGTGTTGAAGGTGCACGGGGTCGTACTAAACCAAATATAAGGTAAAGCCGACGACCGAAGGACCCGTAACAATAAAACATTCCTGTACTTGTTTAGGGGTTCATTTCAGGGAACATTTGCCAAGAGTATCGTTTTGTTACCAATACTTGTTAAGGGTAGGGTTTCACACGCCAATACTTGTTAAGGGGCGCATTTTCAGAATATGGAAATTACGTGTTTAGGGTGCTTTTCGAGACCCCATGGTCGCGCATGGTATCCACTCGTGAATGGAAGTGGCCCCCCCGGGCGAGTGAGCAATATTTTTCACCCTCTTACTATAAGAAAAGCTAATTTTGTGATAGATTGTGACAATATGTTAAGAAAATGATATCACATTATTCCTTTACCTTTCCTTTTTTCCCGTTTCTAAGTTTGTTCTTGGTGGTGGAACTTCTCTCTCTTTCTGAGGGGGGGGGGGGGCGGGGTTCTGATATTTGTAAAGAGGTGAGATAGTGGGAATATATTTATTTTGTTAGTATTCTTTATTCCGGTTTTTGAGGTAAAATAAGTGTAGAAGATTAAAAAGGGGTTGTGAGCAGGAATAAACCATGAAACGGACACGAGTCCTAAAAGTGACTCATTTTCAGGTCAGCATTTGAAAATTTCAACTTGTGCTCTCTTGCCCCCCCCCCGAAAAAATCCTTGTGGGAAAAAATTCCCCTTTTATTTTTGTTTTTCATGTACAAAGGTCAAAGTTTTTGCTCCCTCAGTTCGCTCGCTCTCACCTATTATACATTTTGCCCTGTGTGCCATGTCTGCTGCCTAATTAAGGCCTTGCCCTTGAGGTTTTCAGGCCTTGGCCTTGGCCTTGGGTTTCCATGCATGCCTTGGCCTCGGCCTTGGGTATTGAAGCCTTGGCCTTGGGTATATAAAGCCTTGGCCTTGGAGGTTTATGCCTTGACTACAACACTGGTGTGATGATTTGCGATATGCCAGGGCCTGATCAGATCCAGCATGGAGGGGGGGGGGGGGGGGGGGGCATCCATATCTACTATGTGTAATCTGTTTTTTAAATGTATATGAAGAGCTCACTTGCAAAAGGGGTAAGGTCAATTTTTCATCAAATTTGATTTTTAATATGTCTTAATGTATAGATTTTTAGTAGCTCTAGATGATACTAAAGAAAAGTTGAAATTCCTATTAAAGAGTGAACTAAAATGGCAAAGAATAATCACTTTTTTTCAAAAGGGGTTAGGTCCATTTAAGTTTAGTTGCAAAAGGGGTTGGGTCCACACATAATTTTTTGCCATATCTTAAAAAATATGAAGACAGGTAGATTTCTCTTAAACCCAATTTTATGTTCTCATGGTAGGGTATCATGAAAATTCAGTTTCGCATAAGAATATTGCAATATGGGAGAATTAAAAAAAAAGAATTTTCTTGGAGTGGACCTAACCCCTTTTGCAACTAAACTCTTCTGAAGAACTCATTTGTCAAAAGGGGTTAGGTCAATTTTTCATAAATTTTATTGTTTTCTGTCTCTAAACCTCTAAATTTTTAGTCACTCTGATGATACCAGAGACAATTTGAAATTCAAATGAAAGTGGCAAAGAAAAATCACTTTTTTAATCAAAAGAGATTGGATTCATTTAAGTTTATACTTGCAAAAGGGGTTAGGTCCACAGTGATAATTTTTTTTAAATATATAGAAAAAAAATTGAAGACAGGTAAATTTCTTTTATACTCTATATATTTTATGTTCACATGATAGGGTAGTACATCATGACAATTTAGTTTCTCATAAGAATATTGCAATAAGTGAGAAAAAAAACATGGTTTTTCTCGGAATGGTCCAAAGTGGACCTAACCCCTTTTGCAACTAAACTCTTTATATTATGATACCTATCGTTAGTATTTTTTAGACATTAATTAATCAATTGAAGTGATGTATATGTATTCATTGATATACTAATTTATTCATTAAAAAAATACGAGATTGACTTCACTATGAAGTCATTCGGGGGGGGGGGTGGTTATACGAGATTTACTTCCATGGTTGTACGCAATTTTTTGTTTGAACAAAAAAAACGAAAGCGAGGACTCAAGCGACTGATCTTGTAATGGGAGCGCTAGCTTTTGCATTTTCTGAAGTGAAATTAAAGGTTTCTGCGAAAAATTTCGGTTTTGACAGAGTAAGTTTTAACTTTTTTTTTTTATTTTTTTTTTTGGGGGGGGGGTAACTGCCCCCCCCCCCTCGCTGCAGACAAGGCGACCTCAGCTCCTAGGGGCAATTTTTTTAGGCAATGAAACATGAAAAAAAAGGGAGCACCTGAATGGGAGAAGTCACCTTTTGGTCGTTTTTGCCCCTCCTCTATCGAAATAGCTGGCCCTGACCTGGGGAGCGTTTCATCAATATTTTCATCCGACAAGTTGTCAGATCTGACATCTTTCCATGATTTTGATTGGCTGAGAGGCACTGTTCCTATGTTAACTGTCGGATAAAACATCCGACAAGTCCTTTCATGAAATGCCCCCCTGAATGAACGAGATCATAGGCCGGCCTACGCATGACAGATAGACGGGCAGGCAGGGTCGCGGGACCGGGTGTGGAGGATCTACAGCCCCTCCCCTGCCCCTCAACTTTAAATGTGTACAAAAACTGAACACTACTATCTGATTGTTATTTTGTATAACACCCCAACTTCTACAAGCGTTTTGGAGCCCCTGGATGGGAGGGGTCTGCTCAAGAAACCATTTACAGCACCAACCTCATTCGTGATTTATTACCACTATTCTTTCCGTTTTTGTAGTCTCACTTTTTCTTTCATTTATTTCGTTCACCTCTTTTCCTTTGAAACATTTACCCCGACATTTACCTAACCATTCTTGTCCCATGTCCCTTTACGGCAGAGGAACATTATTTTGCAGAAGAGAAACGCTACATATCTTACTCGTGGCGCTCGCTCACCTTTGTCGGTTAGCTCTTAGATTAAAGATCAAGTCCAACCCAGAACAAAAAAATGATTTGAGAAAAATCAAAGAAGCACTACGCTAAAATTTTCTTTAAAATAGGATGTAAAATATGAATGTGAAAATTTGAAATTTCGCTTATATTTTCGCAAACAGCACAACTCAGTAAATATATATGCACTGTAAAAACGCCGGTGTTATATCAGTCCACACCGGAGAGGTGTTGAGACAACAACAGTTAAGAATCAAACCGATATTGGTTTAACACTAATTGGTGTTGCTTAAATGCTAAATTGGTGTAAGCCTAACGCCAAACAGGTGTTGTTTCAACACCTCTCTGGTGTGGACCGATATAGATACCAGGCTGGTGTTAAATTAACACCGGCGTTTTTGCAGTGTGCAAATGGGAGTGACGATCATTGTAACTCATTCTCTATTTCCTTTGCTTTTTATTTTATGAAACTGATATATACTGTACATAGATTTTAAATTTCTACAGATCATACATTAAGGACCCTCTTAGTTGTGTGACCATATACTGATTCGGCATGTTCAGAGAGGAATAAAACTTTGTTTCACATGACAATAAGGAGAAATTTTAAATATTTCATATAATCATAATAAAAGAAATAGCTAATATTGACATCAGTCTCTTTAATTTCATACCGACCAGGATGTGAATATAACCGTTTTGTGAAATCAAGCGAAACTTGTAAATGTCATAACTTTCTTATTTTAAATCCGATTTTGCTTAATTTTCAATCTTATGCTTGTTTGATTTTTTTTTTAGTCAAACCAACTTTTTTTTGGTGTCGACTTGCCCTGTAGATCTATCTATCTCACTAGCAGCCAAGTCTAACCCCCCACTTCCCTATAATCCTGGAGTCTCTCTCACTCCCTCTCTCCCCTTTCTTCATCATCCCTCCCTTGTCCTCTTTTCTTCCCCCTCTCTCTCCCTCTGTATGTTTATCTACTAATACACAGCGTGTAAAAAAGATTAGTTAAGGGTGATATGCCTGCCAAAATTATATTTTCAATACATGTTTCTATTAGTGTTGAGGATCAATGGTCTCCTACATTGGACGAAACAATACCAATGCTGGCATTTAAAGCGACTCATATTTTGAATTCTTAGTTTCATTATTTTTTTTACCATGATTTATGTGCCAGGTTACAATAGCGAACAATTGTCAAAATGTGACCTTAAAAAATTGTTTGTTTGCAGTAATGGAGGAGCAAAAATAGGGTCAATCGAATTATGAAAGAGCTCCTATCTCTGTAGTGGAAATGTTTTCAGTATGATAGACAATGTTCTATCGCATGGCCTGACCATAGAGCTATTAATAGCTCTATGGTCTGACCATTTGCCAATTTTATCGCTTGACATACGTAATTCCGAAGGTTCGAATGTTTATAATACACCCCCACACACACGCACACACACCCACACCCTCACACACAATATATATATATATGTATATATATATATATATATATATATATATATATATATAATGAGATGAGGCAAGGCCAACTCAACAGATGACGCAGGACACCATTATTTGCTTTAGCTTTCGTCTTTTAATTGAGACTTCGTCAGAAGCGTCTGAAAAATATAAGGAGATACAACATCCAAGTTTGTTTTGCACATCAATGAATTATCACCAAGTTGAATATATTCCATAATGACAAATTAATGAATGAACAGATAAATAAATTAATGAATAATAAATAATTAATTAAATTAAAATAATAATGACATAAATGAAAAAGACATACCTGTAATTACAGACTATTGTGATAGTTAAGTATGACCGTATCCTATCTCGTTCTTTAGGAAAGTGGCAAAAATTGCAAAAAGAAAACATTGGTTGCTAGGTGGTGAAAGCGCAAAGCGCATTGGTAATGCGCATAAAATTTATGTCACAATGAGTATGAATATTCATGATATTAGATATCGTAAGCTGGAGGATGATGACGAAAACATTGTTTCTTACAAGCATAGTAATCAAATCTCTATGAAACGATATAAATTTTGAAATCAAATCGAGTAAAGATTATAAATAAAATTGTTGATAATTCGCGTAATGACCAAAAGTCTCACTTCTCAAGCTTGGGTCATCTAGAAAGCACTTAACAAATACATAACAATAAGTATAAAAAAATCATTTAATTAGTGACACTGATGTAACAAATGTGACCATGCACATCAATGAATTATCACCAAGTTGAATATATTCCATAATGACAAATTAATGAATGAACAGATAAATAAATTAATGAATATGGGCACTCCAGTTGCACCCTCTTATGCCAATATCTTTATGGCAGACTTAGAAGAGAAACTTCTCTCCTCAGTCTCACAACAGCCTTACAGATCATCCTGGTGTAGATACATTGACGATATTAATTTTCTCTGGTCTGGAAACAGGGAGTCTCTTGACCAATTTATCCAAGCTGCCAATTCATTCCATCCAACAATCAAATTCACGTTTGAAACATCTAACTCTCAAGTTTCCTTCCTTGATGTTCTACTTTACATGAAAGAGAACGTTCTACAAACTTCTCTCTACTCCAAACCGACGGACACCCATGCTTATCTTCTTCCCGATTCATCTCACCCACACCATGTTTTCAATAGCATTCCTTATAGCCAGTCAATCCGAATAAGGCGCATTTGTTCCGAAGAAGCCAACTTTGAATCTAGTATCGCAGATCTGCAAGAACATCTCCAGAGACGTAATTACAATCCCCATTCAGTGAGCAAAGCCATCAACAAGGCTAAAGAAATCCCTCGGGAAAACCTCTTACATTATAAGAAGAAAGACAAAACAATGAAGAGAACACCTCTTGTGCTCACCTATCACCCCAACCTGCGTAAAGTTGCCCAAATTGCTCGCAAACACATGGACATTCTTCATCAATCTGAAGTGACAAAGGAAATATTTCCAGAACCACCCCTTATCGCATTTAGACGATGCCGCTCTCTTCAAGACTTATTAGTATCGTCCCGTGTTTCAGTCAACTCTGAAAACAATCAGAGTGAACACATGGGCTCATCCAAATGCGAAGCTAAGAAATGTTGTATCTGTCCATTCATGTTGAACACTAAATATTTCGTAAGCACAGTAACAGGAGAGAAATTCCCAATTACTCAGCAAATCAATTGCAAATCTTCATGGGTATTATATCTCATTACTTGCAAACGCTGCAACAAACAGTATGTCGGGAAGACTACTAATACACTGTACACAAGAATGTGCAACACACGATCAGACATAAAGAAATATCACACGAGTAGACGCAAGGAAATCCCAATTGCTGCCCACTTCAGTTCTGATAATCATTCCACAGATGATATTCAAATTGTAGGAATAGAACTTATCAGAAAACAGCATGAATCAATCATACTCAAACGAGAGTCATATTGGATTCTGAAACTTAAGACACTTGTACCAAACGGCATCAATGTAGAAGAATAGATATTTTCTAATTAACCTCAATCGTGGGTCACATTTGTTACATCAGTGTCACTAATTAAATGATTAAATTATTTTTAATACTTATTGTTATGTATTTGTTAGGTGATTTCTAGATGACCCAAGCTTGAGAAGTGAGACTTTTGGTCATTACGCGAATTATCAACAATTTTATTTATAATCTTTACTCAATTTGATTTCAAAATTTATATCGTTTCATAGAGATTTAATTTAATGCTTGTAAGAAACAATGTTTTCGTCATCATCCTCCAGCTTACGATATCTAATATCATGAATATTCATACTCATTGTGACATAAATTATATGCGCATTACCAATGCGCTTTGCGCTTTCATCACCTAGCAACCAATGTTTTCTTTTTGCAATTTTTGCCACTTTCCTAAAGAACGAGATAGGATACGGTCATACTTAACTATCACAATAGTCTGTAATTACAGGTATGTCTTTTTCATTTATATCATTATTATTTTAATTGAATTAATTATTTATTATTCATTAATTTATTTATCTGTTCATTCATTAATTTGTCATTATGGAATATATTCAACTTGGTGATAATTCATTGATGTGCATGGTCACATTTGTTACATCAGTGTCACTAATTAAATGATTTTTTTATACTTATTGTTATGTATTTGTTAAGTGCTTTCTAGATGACCCAAGCTTGAGAAGTGAGACTTTTGGTCATTACGCGAATTATCAACAATTTTATTTATAATCTTTACTCGATTTGATTTCAAAATTTATATCGTTTCATAGAGATTTGATTACTAATACTATGCTTGTAAGAAACAATGTTTTCGTCATCATCCTCCAGCTTACGATATCTAATATCATGAATATTCATACTCATTGTGACATAAATTTTATGCGCATTACCAATGCGCTTTGCGCTTTCACCACCTAGCAACCAATGTTTTCTTTTTGCAATTTTTGCCACTTTCCTAAAGAACGAGATAGGATACGGTCATACTTAACTATCACAATAGTCTGTAATTACAGGTATGTCTTTTTCATTTATGTCATTATTATTTTAATTTAATTAATTATTTATTATTCATTAATTTATTTATCTGTTCATTCATTAATTTGTCATTATGGAATATATTCAACTTGGTGATAATTCATTGATGTGCAAAACAAACTTGGATGTTGTATCTCCTTATATTTTTCAGACGCTTCTGACGAAGTCTCAATTAAAAGACGAAAGCTAAAGCAAATAATGGTGTCCTGCGTCATCTGTTGAGTTGGCCTTGCCTCATCTCATTATGTTTAATATTCACAACTCAACAGCGATTGGTAGAAGTAAACTTATCATCACACTATATATATATATATATATATATATATATATTTATAAATAATATCAACGAACCTTCGGTGTGGGTGTGTGTGCGTATAATTTTTTTTTCGGGGGGAATTTGAATAAAAGAGAAAGTCGGCATGTTTTAGGGTCGGTCGGGTGAGACAAACGATTTTTGGGGGTCAGCATGCTTGTGTTTATAAACAGAAAAAGCTTTTGACTTCTTGCTCGATCACAAAGCGAGCACGTGAGCGTATTCAATGCCATGCTGCCCTGGCTTGACATTGAATGCTAGTATCATTTCGCAAGTATACTGTACTGCACAATACATCATTAAAATATAATCTGGACTAGTCACTTGCTGAGCACGTGTGAATTCATTTGAATATAATCGCACCATTCCTCGAAACGGGAGTGTTCTAAACATTATAATTTGTTACATCTCCCCCGGCTGCACGAGTCATTTCCAATATAGAGGATGTTCTTTCATCAGACAATATCTTGTTTTGTTCATCATATCACGCAGAAGTGAGATAGCCGGATTAATGGTGCCTGGCAGATATCATTCTCAATTTCAACTCACTGATGATCCTCCCGACCCCCCCCCCCCCTAGCTTCCCCAAGCGTAGGCATGGCTCACGCAGCCCCGCAGCTCAGCTCGGGGGAAAAAAAATGGGAGGGCGTATATAGAAATGCCATTTTTTTTTGGGAGTAAAATTGACAAGCAAAAAAAAAAAGGTTATCAACTAAAAATTTAGGGGGGGGGGGGGAAAGTCCCCCCACCTCAAATTTAGGGGGGACACGTCCCCCCCCCCTCCACTTCCGCCGCCTATGGATGCGAGGAGAGAATGGAGTATACGGTGACAGAAAGACAAAAAAGGGTCCGAAATGTGAAAGTTAGAGGGAGCACCGAGCAAGTTGAATGCATTCGCTTTGTTGGGTAGTTTGATCCGGGGGTTTGATTTTGTTTTAATTTGCTGTCTAGACCAAGAGTGAAATTATCACTAATAAACAAATAAAAAGGGGGTGATGGGTCTTCACGATTGAAAAAAATGACTTTGGCACTAAATGTCATATTTACATCTTCATTTCCAGGCGTTGCTGAGGGGGGGGGGCACACGTCCCGCATTATATCACAGAGTATATCAATTATTATGTATCTAGGGCAAAGGAGGGAGATAGTGGGGAATATGAAAAGAAGACCACTTCATAGTAGTCGGGATTAAAGTTTTATGCACAAGCACAACCCCAAGGGAAATGCACTCTTATATACGACACAAAAATATTCTCAAAGCTTTTTTATTATACAATTTTCATTTATTCTTTAAAAAATTACAATGAATATTTTGTTTTGTTCATCATGTGGAGCGTTGTGGCCCAGTGGATTAGTCTCCCGACTTTGAACCAGAGGGTCGTGGGTTCGAATACCAGCCATGGCGTAGTTTCCTTCGGCAAGAAATTTATCCACATTGTGCTGCACTCGACCCAGGTGGATACCCGGTAGGATTTATTTCTTGAAAGCTCTAGCGTCTATTGATATGGCGGCTCAGCTACAGCCGGGGTAATAATAATGATACCAAGTATCAAAGCGCAGTTGAGTATATGCACGTAGTAACTATGCTCTATAAATAGACATTATCATTATCATTATTATTATATTATCATCATCATAATGTTATTATGTCGATTGTAATTTCTTGTCTATTGCACTTATTTTTCTTCATCAATGTAATCATTAAAACATTTTGGGTATAATGCGAAATTGAATCATTAATGCACAGTTCATTTCTATATAACATGTATAACATTACTTTCGATAATAAGCAATAATGACAGAACAAATTCCATTATTTTTAATGTAATTTGTTTGATATCAAAGCTAAAGAAAGAAGAAAGAATATTGTCAAGATAATAATCCCTTTTGAATTTTAGGAAGAATGTTAAACAATCACAGGCAACAATTATTCTAACCATCAGGAAAATGAAATATCCCTATATTTTTCCTATCAGAATGATGATAAAAATGAAACCCAGTGTACGTAAAAATGAAACAGTATCAAAGAAAGGTTAGATGAAAATGACACAAAGTGCTATCATCATAATAATGATAATAAAAAAAAAACATCATTACACTGCAAGATAAAACACATTTACAATTATATCGATTTACATGGTTATGTTGTGACTTATACATGCAAGATAAAGTGTACGAACAAAATCGTCGGCTTACATGATAAAAGTCCCCCGAGAAAAGAATTTTCAACCCCTTAGAAGAACAGCTTTCAACATATTTCACTAAAAAAATCCTTTGATGCCTCTGGAAGGGGGGCCGGGGGGGGGGGGGGGGGGGGGCCGGATGTGCCCCCCCCCCCTGGATCAGCCACTGTATATATTGCTAACACAGTAAGCGTCCATGGGAAATTCTTCGTGGTAAATGATATTCAGAGCACTGTAATTGTTTTAAATGGAAGGTTCCTTACTCATGTTCCAATAAAGATTTTTTTTTAAACAATTATCTTGGAGGCTTGGTATAAACTAAGAATACAAGCTGTTATTATTACCGAATATGGAACATTGAATACAATCAACCATAAAGTCAATGAGAGCAGAAATCCTACGATTAAAAAAAAACAATAAACAACATTATTCATAATCCATAATTTATGTACAAAAAAAAGAAGGGTGAAAATATCACTAAAATAACAAAAATAATCCTTATAATGCCCTTGAAAGCCAATACCCTATGGCTACAATTAACAATCACTCTCCTTCCATTGAATCGCACATTAATTTTTTATTATTAGCTGAGATTATGAACAAAGAAAAACAGACTATTCGTTTGTGTGCAGTTATATAGTGTAGGAATCATAAAATGAAAAAAAAAAATAACTTTCCACATTTTGTCAAACCTATAGACCTAAATTTTCCTCTTGTCGTTCATTCCATAAAGTAGTGCGAATTTCATGCATCTTCCAAAGCTTTGGAAAAAGTATTTATTAATGATATCGCATAATCAAAAATATCTAGGAGCGTTTGCTTGAATTATTATCTTTATGTGGAAAACTTATTTCCTCCGAAAAATTAAACTTCTCATCTTTAAAGAATTTGAGAAAAGGGGAAAGGGCATGGTCCTTGATTTCACGCCACTCTGTAGACTATTTTTTAATACAAAATTGAATTTTGGGATAGATTTTGACATCAATAGAGAAAGAATGATTATACAGGGACGGCGATCGGAAGGGGGCGGGGGGCACAGTGCCCCCAACTTTTTGAAGCACAGAAAAGTATTTCTTTTTTTTACGCAAGAGAAAGTACTGTGCCCCTTTCATCGGAAGAGGACCCTATTTAGGTGCTACCAAGTGACCTTTCTCGTACAAGTGCCATTTTTTTTCTACAAGGACGTGATCCATATGCCCTTTTCACCTAAGAATGACCCGTTTTACGTGTTTGAAAGTGCCCTATTGCAATCTTCTATGTGCCCTTCTCGTATCAGTGCCCCTTTTTACCCAATAAAAGTGCCCCTCACGAACGTGTTCTGTGCCCCTTTCACCTGAGAAGGACTCGTTTTATGTCTTAGCAAGTGCTCCCTTGCCTTCTTGTAAGTGCCCTTTCTCGAATCAGTGCCCCCTTTTACCTAAGGAAATTGCCCCTTCGAACGTGTTCTGTGCCCTTTTCACCTGACAAGGATCCATTTATGCCGTTAGCAAGACAGTGTCCCTCTGCCTTCTTAAATTATGTGCGTTTTCTCGTATCAGTGCCCGTTTTTACCGAAGAAAAGTGTTCTGTGCCCTTTTCACCTGTGAAGGATCCGTTTTATGATATGTCAGCAAGTGCCCCGTTGCCTTCTTATATAGGTGCCTGTTCTTCATATCAGATAAGTTGTCAGGGAAAACTGCCCCTCAGGGAAAACTACTCTTTTCGTGCCCGATGAGCACCCGGTTTCTTTTTTTCGCGCCATTCTGCTTCCTTCTGCAAGAGTGCATGATAAATGAAAAACTTGATTAAAAAATAATCATATTAGTCATGTGAGTGGGGTAGTCATTTTCTTTGCATTTTAAGATCATGGCCGTAAGCAGCGTACGCGGCAGTTGCCCCCCCCCACGAAATTTTGAAAACTCACATTATTTAACTGTAGATTTTCACAAAATATAAAATGCAAAAGCGCTTCAATGATAAGCTCGGTCGCTTCGCTCCCTCGCTTTTCCCCCAAAAAGTTTAAGCGTGCTGCCCCCCAGCGAATAAAAAAATATGCATATGGCCATTTATAAGATAGTGCCCTTTTCGAAAGAAAAGACGCCCTTTTTCCTGTGCCCCCCACTTTCAAATTCGCTCCGCCGCCCCTGGAATGATATTTACCCCTTTCAATTTCATTTTCTCCTCTTTTTCTCGGCCGCGAAACTTTCTTGAGGCCATGGTCCCCAAACCCAATGCTATATGTACGTCAATAAGCGCACATGACATAAAATAAGAAGATACCACACAATAATCAGTAAACATTAACAATTAAATCAGGGACCAACAAGAAACAACACTAGGCCCACACAATCCCACTGAAACCCCCATTCCACAGAGAGCCAGACCTCTGAAAGACTGCCTTCAGACAATCAAACTTGCTTGATCTTTCAAAGGTCTTTCAATCAACTTTCAAAGATCTCCGAGGTCTTTCATAATTCCTGAAGGATCTTTCAGTGGTCTCCGCGGTCCTCGTGAGTCCAAAACTTTTTCAGTTGAAACGGTTCAAAACAATCTTTCTAAGCCCCATTCCACAGAGGGGAGACCTTTGAAGTACCTTTGAAAGACCAAAAATTGGCAAGGTCTTACAAAAGTCTTCAAGATCATTGAAATTTGTCATCTCTGTGGAATGGTTCAGAAAGACCCCTCAAAGAACTCTGAAAGACTGATGGATATATCTTGTCTTACTGGTCTAAGACTAGTCCTGTAGAAATCTTTCAAAGGTCTTTCAGAGATCTTTTATGCAACAAGTGATCTTTCAGAATTCTTTCCATGGACTTTGCTTAGTCTTTCAATGATCTTTCATGACATTTCAATGATCTCTCATAAGTCTTACAGTGATCTCCGCAAAAATCTTGAGAGACTGTCGAAAGATCATGCAAAGACTAATAAGAACTTTGAAAGTTCATCGAAAGACCGCTGAAAGACTGCTGAAAGACCATCAAAAGACCATTTTCCTGTAAGACCGCTGAAAGACTGTTTTGAACCGTTTCAAAAAGTTTTGGAGATCATGGGGACCACGAAGACTACTGAACGATCAATCAGGAATCGTGAAAGACATCGGAGATCTTTAAAAGTTCATTGATATACCATTAAAAGATCAAGCAAATTTCATGGTCTTACAGCAGTCTTTCAGAGGTCTTGCTTTCTGTGAGTTCAGATCAATTCGATACCCATTTTCTGACTCACAGTCTTGTGGCTGGGCTCACAGGTGTGAGTAAAGATGTCGCGGAATCTCAGATTAACTCACTGTTTCTATATCCCATCCGGCCCCAACCTTCCCGACCGCGATATCAAGCCTCTTTCACTGCGGGCTCACGCGTGCATGCATCCATACGTCACGTACCACGTGGTCATTTCAGGAAGCCAATCACAGCGAGGTACTTTCACAAGATACAATTAAAATGCATCATCCAATGCGCCCCTTCTTGAATTTCAAACCGTCAGATGGCGCTATACAAAAATACCTTACTGCCGTAATACATTTGCCGTAATCATTTAAAACAAAAAAGGTAATACAGTGATCAGCATTTACATTCTTGCATGAATGATGTTATTTGGCTGTTATACATCGGGAGAGACTGCATAACCTATTTTTAGAACTAGTCTCGTACTCCTTCTCTGCCTTGAAATCAAACCCAAATGAGAATAAAAGAGCTTCAGAAATTTCAACTTCTGTAAATTCGACTTGTCAAATATTTTATAAGTCGAATGAGTTTGATGTGATTGCGACGCTCAAAACTTCGTTGGGCGTTTGTAGATCCATTTTCAGTGGCATCCGTGATGTTAAATCAATTGTCTTTCAAATGCCTCAGGGAAAGCATGACAACATCGAATGGATGTTATTCATAATCGTCCTACAGAGGAGAAATAAAAGATTGGAGAGATAAGAGAATAATATATTAGTGGATGAATGATAGACAAACGCTTAAAAAAAGTTTCATTTTATTACACACCATTTCGAGAAAAATTAATTGATATAATATATCGATATATTATATTTTGACAGAAAGATACGAGATAGAATAGGTCCCTCTAAAATAAAAGGAGCGCTAAACACGTTTTATGGGGGCAATTTCTTTTAATTAGGTATAAAGGGATACAAGTGGGGGGGAGGGGGGGGGGGGTGCCGTGATTTCCCACTGCGGCTCCCCCAGATTCCAGCGCCTTTATGGAGCAGGGTAGGTCATGCCAAAGTACCACACGCTTCAAACCAGATGTAAACGTTGAAGAGAAACTTATTCAAAATGGTTATTTTATTTTTTCATTAACAGAAACAGTGTTACATGAGGCCTAATAAGTATTCAAGGCAACATCTGCATCCGATTCAATATTTTTTCAACCGCACCATGCAAAAAATCATGATGAAAAAACACGGTTACCTTTAAGTTAACGACAAAATCGGATTTTGACCAAAATTGACTGATACAACAATTCGGATGAACACCGACTCTATGTCAGGCAGCCTTAATAGAGTTTGGGCATGATCAGTGTCTTGCATTGCTTCCCTCCACCATGATGTCCAACAACTGTTCTGTTTGCCACGAAAAATCCCTTAGTCTATTATGACGTATTCACTAGTGAACATAGGCCTATGACGTTTAAACAAGTAATTGTTTTGCTTGCTAATTCAGCAGTTCCAAAATAAACATTTAGATAATATGAAATCCTTAATCAAAATAAAACCGGGAATACCAGTCACTGGAAGAAAAAAAGCGATCTGCGCTATCTTGAATGCACAACAAATGAATTCAAATTAAAAAAAACCGGAAAGATTTCGCCTGGAAATCATATTATCATCAATACCTTTTATAAATATTTGTGTAATCATGACAGACATATTGAAGAAAATAAATTACAACGATTTTGTTCTAAGATTTTAGATAATTTATAATTCAGAAATAGGAGTATATGGCTGGTATTTTCGAAGGGTGACAACAATGTATTTAATAGGCGTACCGCTTTAGTACCGCGTTACCCCTTTGAGAACAGCGATCAACTAGCCAAACATTCATTAATAAATCAAACTTACTGTCATAAGTGTTGTGGCTACTAATAGTTCTCTGTTGCAGAATATCCCACTACACGTAATACATGACCCTATGAGCGCAAAAACGAGTTCCACAAAGAAGATGGCAGCCAACGTTCCATTCATGGCAATGTCCGCAGCTTGTCTCGACTGTTCGAAAGAAAATATTTTTTTAGATTCAAAATCATCATCATTATCAGTGTTATTACTTTTTATACTCATTGAACGAAATAGCAATCTGTTCTTTTGCCAACAGATATTGAACAAAAGCTCTCAATTAAACATTTATGTATAAATCGCAATTTTAGGGATGAAATTAGAACATGTATAATGGTCCTTTAGCAGTACCGATTCCTAGGTCTAGTTTGTGAACTGTAAGCGATATTTCATCATAACATATTTTGAATTAATGTGCATCGGATGAACTTTATACATATTTTGCCAACCCATTTTTCTTCGAAAAGCTCAATATTTCATCTTAAACAAATGTAATTTATGGATCTTATAGTATATACAGACTTACAAAATAGCAGCTCATAAGTGACAAAGTGACAGATTAAACTTTCATTAGGCCTCTAACGTATATAGTTATATTTTACAGGATCTTCGTTAACCTTTATTGATACGTTTCTTCTTTATTATTACATAGACTGCAACTTCAGGTTGGAACCCCCTTTCATAATCACTTACACAATTGATGACGTCCGTTGGCACTTCGATGTCCAGATGAAGTTCCTCAAGCAAGGGACAAGTTTCTTTGACAGCACAGACGACATAAACGTATGTGCACCCAGCTACCAAGGCGACTACAGCTGACAATATCGACATCGTCATGTAGCCAACGATCTACAAAATGATATAGCGATGATGTCAGTGGAATTAGAATGAGGCATTATTCACTTAGTTATAAAGCTTGAATGCACTCACTAGATTAAAATATATGCACATGGACAATAAAGCTTCATTGATTCTACCATGACGTCATGTTGACATTTATCAAAAAAGAAAACTCATTCTATTTTTTTAAGATTAGAAATTAATAATCTTTATCAATTAAAATAACTCAGATAGAAGAGCTTCAGACTGAAGAAAGTGATCTTCCTCTGCGTATTTGTATTTAGTAGGCCTATAACACTATAGTACATGCTTAATATCATGCGCTTAAAATCCGCATTATACATACAGCATAATCATTATTACTAAAAAAATGCAAAACCAAAAAATGAAGAAAGTGAAATGATAGTGAAAGTGAATTTCCATCATTAAAAAGTAAATTGTGTATTCTCATCAGTCCATAAGCTTTAGTCATCAAAACTATTTGCCATTAGGTATTTGCAAATGACGTCCCTGGTGGATTCCATGTGGGTTAATTCGAATTAGTTGGAACTATAGAATGGAAGCTCTTTACAAATCGTTCACTTTCGTTGAAACCTCATCAATGCCCTGCCCAGAAATCATCCTTTACCCCGTTCAAACAGTTTTCAATGTAATGTTCCTTGACTTTTTTCTACAATGCTCATATTTACAGATCAATTGCTTTACAATATTCAAAAATATGTATTTACCACATGATTCAAGGAGCTAAGGAGTGTATTGAGCTGCTCATTTCATGTTTAAAATGAGCTACGGATTATGATGTGAAATCAAACAAAATCACCCTTATAGTAAGACAACAACACTCGGAACTTCTGGTATTTCCTCGTCTTCTTCATCACCAGAAGCAGCAACATTATTGATCAGCAATATATTCATAAATAACAGTTTTTATTGCAGTCATGAGATATGCTGGAGATCTGTGAAAAAGTCTCTGGATGTTTAACCATGCACGAGGTCCGGGCTTTATACCTCACCACTCACGTCTTATAGCTTGAATAGAAGGTGGTCACTGTCAATTCAGGCATGTCAGGTGTAGTATAGTGAATGATTGTATTGCCGACCGGTCTTGTATTACCGAACGCGCGCATCATACGCATCAGAAAATAATTTCAACGCTCAAAATTTTGCAACATCCTTCCAAAGAGAACTTGAATAGAAAGATGATAAAAAATGGTAAAAAACGCATTTTTCATGTCTTAATATTATAAAAATAACAAAATATGGTCAAAATAGCTCATCAGTGCTTTTGTTGTTTTTTCAACTTTTCCCATAGAAAACAGACGTTCGGTAATACGATACCTTTTTAAGTAACCAAAATATTTCACATGCAAAGAGGGGTCCGATTGGAAGCTAATATCGTAAAAAAGGAAAAACGATTTCGGCAAATTTTTTACATATTTATATTTTGTAGGTAATTGAGTATTCATGGTGAAAGTTTGGTAAATTTTATGAGAATAATGTGTTTGATATGATTGAATTCATGAAAAGTGTTCGGTAATACGATCCACTACCATACATGCGATACTAGAAAGATATTCATTGAATGCTCGAGCGCCTCATCATGGTAGTCTTGCTTAAGCAGGAATATATATTTTTGCATATTGTTACGGTTGATAGTCATCACCACCTTTAAATTTTTTTCTTCCTAATTTGTGGTCAATCATCATCATCATAATAACCAGGACGTGCATGTTGCAATATGCATACACATTAATTGTATTATTATTTCGATCTAACGTTGATGTGAACCTCATTGTGCATGCATATTGTGTATTATTGTCGCCCATTTGCCGGACCTTTGCGAATGCAGTTAGTTCTCGTACTGTTTGTTTCGAATGTGCTCAAGAGCTTTGTGTTCAAATTTCACAATACATACATTATGTGCATTATGACTGGCAGCAGTGATCCAAAACTAAAATCAATGTGTGTCGAATGTTGAAGGTATTCAGCATTCTTATTATGTTGTCATGGTTGTATGTTTGGAGGCTACTGAAAGTTACGCACTATGCTCAGTATAATCATTGTGTATCTTTGAGTCGAGACAAGTAGTAATTTCGCTTTCTTAAAATTTTGGTAGGTGGTCCTCGAAAAAATTCCTAGTCAAAGTGGTCCTCGAGTAAAAAAGATTGAGAAGCGCGGCCATAAACCATGTTAATTGTACACTTGGTACAACATGCTAAGTTTCAATGGTCTTTCAGGAAACTGTTATAATCAATAATAACAGTCCTTATCGGGGCTTATCATAATGATGAACATGTTGGTAAGCCAGAATGATGTGTTACTTTATTTCTACAATATATACTATTTTTGGTCTCC
Organism: Lytechinus pictus; assembly: GCF_037042905.1. Lineage (NCBI taxonomy): Eukaryota > Metazoa > Echinodermata > Echinoidea > Temnopleuroida > Toxopneustidae > Lytechinus > Lytechinus pictus. Next base: position 11,303,236 of record NC_087245.1, on the reverse strand, counting down.
CTTCTTGCCATCCACTTGTAGATCAAACCACTTTCATATTTCCGTCATCTTCAATTCTCAGCTTGATCCTCTCCATATCGCTAAACCTCTTAAAATTTCCCTTGACATTATCTGGCGTAATGAAAAAGTTTCCAAGCGACTGGCGTAGGTATACGTATCGATAGAATGACGTATTGTGTGTAAATTGTATTCTATTGAGTAGATTCAGAATTGGGATTGAAAGGCTTTCATCAATCGTAATTATGCAAATTACTTTCTCCGTAATGATGAAACAAAAAGGTATACACAAGCAGAATAATAAAGATTGCTCTTTTGTTAAGGTGAATGTATGAACATGATGAAGTGCCACATTATCTCAAAGAATGAAAATCCACGATGCAACGTGAGCTGAATAATATATACATGTAATAAATAAATGGATATGGAATGATCGCACATGAACATTTTGCAAATTACGTGAGTATTCAGCCGAAATTGTTCTGCGACTGACGATAGTGTGCTCCTGACTGACATATGAAATCATGGTACTTGAAATGGCATTTAAAGACCTACCGCAACTCAACAAAAAAAATTCATTTTTCATGCCACTGAACTCATGTTTGGAATAAATTGTCTGGTTGTCAGTTTTGAAGATAACCAGTTTTGTTGACCCGCAAAAAGAGCACTTGGAAAACAAAGGATTCGAAGCAAAGCTGTCAGCCACCACAAACACAATAATAATCAGATCAGGTAGATGTAAATTATGAGAATTATTTTGATTCTGTGTTCCGTACCGTGTCTTTCCCTATTATCATCCTATTTTCAACAAATCATAGCGCTATAAACATGATAAAGTGGAGTAGACATTTAAAGTTCAGATAAATTGGTCAACGGCTGTATTTAACCGTGGTATAATTATGATTAGTTTTTGTTAGATCACTGGGATATGCATGGGTGAGTTTTTCGTGTGTGTGTGTGTGTGTGCGCACATGTGTGAGCGCGTGAGTGTATTATTATACAGTAAATACATGTGAAATTACGATGTTTTTGTTATTGGTATTATGGGTTATGATAATATTTGTTCGAATTTTTTTTATCAAAATGTATATCAAAATGTATATTATTTCATTTGTTATATTGCTGTATACGTGTACTTCACTTTAATTTGTATACATGTATTTGATTTATTACCCTTGTATGTATGAAAAATGTAATAGTATCTGAATAAAGGCTAAAAAGCAAGAAAAAAAGAAGAAAAAAAAAGAGTGTGAGCGTGTGTGAAGGTGTGTGGGAGCATGGAGCTACTTAGTAGCTCCATGGTGGGAGGGTGAGTTATATTGTGTATAAGGTAGTGGCAGAGTAATTGTACGGACAGGATAAGACAGGGTGTGGACGTTGCCCTCTTTTGATCTTCTAATTTAATTTTAAGATGTCTTTTCCTATAAATTACAATCCCTGCCACCTCCATCCTTCCTTATTTATAAATATATGTATTCAGACTTTCACAAGCATACACGAATATTTCTGAGGGACGACCCAGAAAGCTGATGATCACAATCGAACGTAATCCCACGGCTGCAATTGCATTTCAAATTGTGGCGTCTTCATTATCTTGGGAGGTATACACGAGATGTCATTCATGTCATATTCCCCAATGTATTTACCAAGTTGACTCAGATATTATTACAAGAATGCGATGCCAGACGAAACTTGATATCTATTTAATAGTAATTTTCACCCAACAGGAAGCTTCATAATAATAATAATAATAAAAATAATAATAATAAAGATAATAATAATAATGATAATGATGATGATGATGATGATAATAATAATAATAATAATGATAATAATAATAATAATGATGATGATGATATTAGACAAAGCGCACGGTTTCTGATACACCAAGAACAAGGCGCTCCAATACGACTATTACCTGTATTGCTTAGCTATGTCTATTACAGCGATCTTCAGTTTTCGTCTTACTGGTACATGTTTTTGCAAAATGCTTAGGTGGATTTGAATCTTAGACCTCGGCTCGTAGGTCAAATAATCGGGGTTCTTTGCCATGTTTACTGATCCAAAATATCACGCTGAATGCAGGACCGTCTCTAGTCTGCAGGCACAGACCCTGATTGAAACTTTGATCAACAAGTATGTCTCCACGCAAAGACTAACATATATAAAACTTGCTGTTGAGCGAGAGGGCCTTCGGTACGTAAGGCATGAGATAGGCTGTCCCTTCAGTCCCTTAATCCGAGTGAAGGGTTTGCAAAGCAGACTAGACTGTCTTTGTGATTGGCCGTTGCAGGTTTCCCATCTCGAATCGGTAAATTGTAAAGAGTATTCGGTCTTGAAACTTTATACCTTGTGGATTATTATCTTTTGACTTTTCTGTCCACAAGATTCACAAATTCTTAGCACTATCAAACTATGGATATTTAATTTCAAATTCTAAGCGTGGTATAAACTAAACGTCTATACTGATATATTTTTAAAATTTTCCCTCGATATTTCTTGCATCAAATCATGCCTCTCTGGAACAAACTTACTCTAAAACAGAATCATTGAATTTATCGTGATACAGTGTTGAATCAACAAGTAAACCAATACAGAATGTATACGCCGTGTCCCCTTTTTACGTTTTTTTTTCTTTGTAGGAAATTAGTAACTGAATTAATCAACAAATAGTAGCAATTGACAACCACCAATTCCCCTGTAAAATTACACATGACTGTATTTGTCATATACCCTGGTATCAATTTAATACAATCAAACCTTGCCTGGCATATCTCTCACAAAGATATAATTTTCTGCATAAAATTTGGCCTAGAAGAAGAGCACTTTAGACTCTACTTCCTTTTGCTGCGCCGTGTCGGAGCTCATATACTTACCACACTTGTTTGCCTTCGTGCTGAAGTGATCCCAAGCACTCCACTCAAAGAGAAGAACTACCAGAATAGCAAAAAAGGAAGAGAGATTGATGATATTGTTGATACTGTAGAGTTATATCACACAATTGCTCAACATATATTCGCAGCTGTGTACTTTCTAAACTTTAGGACTTTACTGATCCGTATTGAAATAAATAGGTACATGTCAAAGCCAAGAAGATGTCATAGGATTATTTGTATGATTTTGTCCCCAGCGTAGTTATTTACTTTTTGTGTGTGGTAGTGTATATGGATCCAAATCCGGTATATCTTTGAACAGATGCTAAGTAAAAGAAAAGGTTAACATTTACATTAAATGTCAAAACTTCAAACTCGCCTCTATCCACAGGGATGACTTCATCAGCGGCGTAACAGGGGTCGGTGGCCAGGGAGGGCAAGAGCCCAAAATTTCCCGGTCATATCATGGTATGAACAGGTGTAATGAGGCGACTATTTTGAGAAGGCCAGATATTGCGTATCGGGCAGAATTTATCTTGAAAAAAAAGTTGCGAGCGAGCGGAGCGAGCGAGCAAAAATTTTGACTTTTTAATACAAAAATCCAATTTTGTGATAGATCATTGACATGATATCCAGAGAATAATATATTTCACTCTTCTTTGTGGCAGTAGCGTGAAGAGTAAAAAAAAACGAGGGGCGCAGTATAGCACATGAGCTAAAAAGCTGCTTTATATAAGTCTCGAGCGAGCGAAGCGAGCGAGAAAAAAATCACTTTTTCATGATAATAATAATACTAATAATAATACTTCTCTTATATAGCGCATAATAAAGTGAAAGTTTCTCTACGCGCTTTGCAATAAAGGAAACAAAATACACATACTGCAAACAAAGAAGAATCTAACTTTGAGCTATTTTTTGATATTATATTCAGTAAATAAAATCATATTCTACACTTTTCCTTTGCTTTTCTTTCTTCCTTTTTTTTTGGTTCTTGTTTGTAGAACTTTTTGGGGCCATGGCCCAACCCTTCCATACGAAGTGCTGTGCGGTTGGGGTCCGGGCGGAGCCCCCGGAACTTCTTGATATCAAAGCCATTTAAACCTCACAGATTGCCGTTATTTTAATCAAATCGCGGGCATGTACAGGATATAGCTTTTACACGACACATTTATTCAACCCAGTTGCGTAATGAACCAAATATTTTGAGGGGCAAAACATAGTAATGTGGGAAAAATCTGTAAAACGTCGCCAGCGTGCAAAGCGAGCTGGAAAAAATTGCCTATTGAAATTACATTCTAATTATGTGATAGATTTTTCCATTATATTAAGCAAATAACACATTTCAATGTTTCCATTCATTTCATTATACGTTGTCTCCTATAATTTCTTTTATTTCCTCTTGGGTGTGGAACCAAGACCCCCCCCCCCCTCGCGCCTGTGCAGTGATTGAACGTGATTGTGAACGGGGGCGTTATAGAGCCATTTGAAGGTTATAAATGAAGAGCCCCTACTGCGTGGGGTCTGGGGCAAAGCACCGGTAGCTTATTTGCATAAAATTTAGCAAGCTTATAGCACAATGTTGTATGCAGTCCATCTTTCTCCCCGCTCTTTCATTTCAATCATCGGCAGCCCGGTCGTGTTATTTTTTTTCTTGTCCCTTTTCTTTGTTTTCCAAAAATTAGTTTTTGACTAATTACATTCTACCTTCGTTTCCCGTTATTGTTTGCCATTTTGTCATCTTTTAATTTATTTCCAACCGTACTATTGCATTACATAGGCCTATTTCGGAATGATTTGTTCTTTCTCAAATGTTCTTCTTTCGTATATTTTCCCGCTTTCCTTCTATTCCTTTTCTATTAAAAAAAGTTTTTTCTTCATTTTCTTTTCATTTATTCCTTTCCCTTTCCCTTTCCTTTCCTCCTTTCCTTCCCCTTTCCCTTTCTTTCTCCCTCCTTTTTTTTCTTTTTCCCGTTTTTCTTTTATTTTCCCGGTGAAATCCGCCAGGGGGGGGGGGGGGCAACTTGCCCCCCCTGCCCCCCCGCCTGTTACGCCACTGGACTTCATGCATTTTAGTGCATGGTCACAAAGACTGTAATTCAATATGCTCTATTTTTTACTGCTTTTCTTTAAAAAGCAAATCCATTAATTTATATGTGATTTATATTAGTTTGTGTATTATGTCTGAATCGAAATGAAAATGAAAAATTTAACTGAATTGACTTTAAACTCAAATTGATAACAAAATTAAAATATATATTTTACTGCAACGTTAGGGACCTATTTCTCGAACAAAATATTTCCATTCTATAAAATTATTTAGGCCTTAATTAATATACTGCGCGGAAATTGTTTATTTTATTAGTCTCTTCTAAGATGGATACCTGGTGAAACATAATATTTCATATATTGTGTCAATGTTTGTCTTCCTTCTATTTAAATTCTTCCACCATCCTTTCCAACCCTTCTCCATCAACTAGAGGGTCCCCCAGAGATCGATATTTTGAACACTAATTTGCCGAGATGCCCCTTAAATCATTCTAAATTATATCACGCACATCGTAAACTACTGAAATGTTATTAAGACGGCTTCCCGTGGGGAAGGGGGGGGGGGATATCTCCGACATCATGAGAAAATATGAAGATCAAACCGGGGATGACGATTGAGGGGCACTTTAGCACCAAGGGGTTGAGGAGACCTAAAATATTCCTTACATTATGCTGGAATAAGATCTGAAGTAATGGGGGAGGGGTCTTCTTTCTGTAATTTCTTTCAATTTTCTCCTTTGCTCTTTTACGTAATTCATCACGTAAGCAGCAGTTTACCCCTAGGAATTAAATGATATGTTTAGCTTAAAAGTATGATGGGTACACAGTAAAATCTCACAACAAGCTTTATGCTTTTATATAGGGACTTACGCCTTCTTCTTATTATGACCATCTGATTTTGTACAAATTTACGTTTAAAAAAATGAAGAAATCTGTGAAATGGGAGAAAATAAAATGTTTATATGAAATGAAATGCAATGCGCAGGTATATAAGGAAGAAAAAAAAAATCAGAATTGGGGTATAATAATGAATGAACACAATGTCAATTATAATCAAATTAATACAATGAATGTAATAATGTAATAATTAAAGGTCAAGTCCACCTCAGAAAATTTTTGATTTGAATCTATAGAGAAAAATCAGACAAGCATAATGCTGAAAATTTCATCAAAATCGGATGTAAAATAAGAAAGTTATGACATTTTAAAGTTTCGCTTACTTTTCACAAAATAGTTATATGCACAATTTAGTCACATGCAAATGAGAGAATCGATGATGTCCCTCATTCATTTTTTGTTTGTTTTTTATTGTTTGAATTCTAGAATGTTTCAAATTTTGCAGATTTGACAATTAAGACCAACTTGACTGACACATAAAATGTTAAACAATGGTAGTTCCACATGTTCAGGGCGAAATAAAACTTTGCTTCACAGGACAATGAGGAGAAAATTAGAATATTTCATATTTCATGTAATAAAATACAGAGAAATAGTGAGTGAGTGATGTCATCAGTTCCCTCATTTGCATACCGACCAGGATGTGAATATAACTATTTTGTGAAATTAAGCGAAACATAAAAAATGTCATAACTTTCTTATTTTACAGCCGATTTTGATGAAATTTTCAGTGTTGTGCTTGTTGGATTTTTCTCTTTTTATTCAAATCCACTTTTTGTTGGGGTGGTCTTGTCCTTTAAACAGTGCTTAGTCCACTGATGGGGTTACCCTGGGTAAACAAAACGAAATACATGTAAATAAAATAAAATAAATAAAATTATCATATCACGGTTATCTTAATGCAAAAAAGAGACAATTTGAGAGGAAATTATCAAAATATTTGTTCAACGGAAGTCTAAATTGGAAAAATTCGTGTATTGTCAGGAGTATGAGAGTTTTATTACATTAAACTCTTTTCCAAACGATTAGGAAAAAAACTCTTTATTTAGAAAATTGAGTATTAACGCCACTGGTCATATCGTCTACATAGTAACCGCACTTTCATCAGATTTTAACAAACCATGACATCAAGTGGTACTTCATGGTTTTACTTTTCGCAACCACAACCAATACTGTGGTAAACATGACTGATAAATAGTCTACGAATATAAGAGAGGAGACAGGAATGAAATGCCACATTGACGAAATTGGATCTTAAAACTTATGCTATGGTTTAGTGATTGCATGACGCTATTTCACGGTACATTTTCAAGGAGTGAAACAAAAAAATACTAAGTTTTCCTATATCTCAGACATCATGTGAGTCTCGACTAAAAAACTCATATTACTAACGGGCAACCCACTGGGCCACAATCCCATAACGACAATGAAACTATCCTTACGCATATATAGCCTTCTGATATAATGAATATTGATTCAGCGTGGCTTCTAAAAAATCGAATACATATTTATAACAAATCACTTGCCACATTTTATCTTCAGATGTATCATGAAAATATGATATGTGTACAACTTTTAATGAAATCAAGGATAACATGATAATTACCCCGAGACCAGCCCACACACCAATGATGGCCATCGACCAGGTCAGGTTCATTGCGTGACAAACGATTCCGAGAACGAACACGATGATGCCACACAGAAGCTGGATGGTACCGGTGATCATGGCCACGGTCGATCTGTAACGTGGTCTGTAAGATACCTTGGGCTCTAAGGCTTGGTAAGGTGTATCAACAACCAGCTGCTGCATCATCTGCATGTCGGAGGATTCAGTAGCCATTCTGCAATGTCAATGCAAAACACATGTTGTTTATTGGAGGGGTTGGTCTACTTTGAACTTTTGAAATTTTGGCGAAAAAAAAATGTAATGGGTGGAGTCAGCTGGCAACTTTGGCGTGTTAAAAGTTAAAATATTATGACAGTATAAAAATACATTTAGAAAAAAATCTTGGAAAGCATTACTTTACATTCATGTTTTTACAAGTAATGAATTAAAAAGAACATTGCACAAATAATGCCACGAGTGGACCTTTAAAGAAGAGAGAGAGAGACAGAGAGAGGGGGAGGGAGAGAGAGACAGAGGGAGGGGGGGGGGGAGAGGGGGGATGGAGAGATGACAGACAGAAAGACAAACAGAAGTTCCTGATATAAAAGGGTTTTTAAGAGTAGATATTCACACCGACACACAAAATTGAATAGGGAGAACAACATCGATATTGCCTCCGCCATTGCAATTAAGATCAGAAAAATATAGTTTGCCCTCTTCTAACGATTTTTTTTTCACAATCTGAATAAATCACCACTCTTTATTTTTGTAACCACTTTTATTCTGATTTATTGGATCACTTGTAATAACAAGACATATTGCCTCTATGACCTTTAAAATTGTTATCCAAAACAGATCGGATCATCATCCCTCCCACATGCATGCACAAAGTGTGAAGTTGATCCTTCAAATGGTTCTCCATTAATAAGAATAAGCCAATTTCAATTAGCAATGACCCACATCACCGTTTGTCATTTGACCCAACGACGTCTTTAGCTCTCATAATGCATGGACTAACTTTGAACCATCAACCTTGTGACCCCAAATCTAATTAGATCATCGTCATTCATATATATGCACGCATGGTCCAAGTTCGACTTAATAATTCTATAGTTTTCGCCAGAAATAAAAACGGGGACTGGCAGCGGTATCACGGTCCGAAAATATCTAATGTCAACAGATAGATAACGCAAAAATTGGATTTCTTTTATTTTTACGATGTGATACAAGTAATATGGCCTTCTCATTGTTTGTCCGATTTTTCTCGGGCTTTCGTTGGTCTGTTTCTTTGATTTTTCTGATTTCACACGGGCTATTTTGTTCTAAGGGTTTCATTCTCCATTAATACTTATCATATGAAGCATCATTGTAACGATTCTACTGGTCGGGGACAGGTCTGGGTTTGCTTGTGAAAGGTTGGGGTGGTGTTATCAGATTATCTTGCCGTGATTACTTAACTAGTTCGAACTGAATTTCATTTTTTTTAATGTCATAATATAATTATTTACAATATTTTATTATCATATTTCAGTAGCTAAATAATCCCATTTCTTTAATGTCTTAACATAATTATTTACAGTATTTTTTTATCATATTTTAGTAGCTAAGTTTAAAAATTTATATGTATTTTGCATCATGATATTATTGTAACTTTATATGTTTTTTATCCCTGTTAAATCAGGACATTGATGTAAAACAGCAATTCAGCTGATATTTTTATCCTGAATAAATATTTTATAATAAAAAAAAAATATATATATATTATGTTTGATTATTTTTCAAAAGAATCATTGTAGACATTTCCCTTTCGGCGAATCTATGTAGCGTGTCAATTAATGTCATTTATAAACTCTTTTATTTCACTAAAACGTCATGAAACACATGTCGCGAATATTTATGATATTCAATTACACAGAAAAGATTTTTCCCCATTAATTATGACGACTGTTTATAGAGCCGGAGGGATGCCGAATATACCAAACGGTATAGTTTCCACACATAGGTGGGTCAAGAGAATATATGAGAAAAAAACTGCAGAGAAAATAAAATAAATATTTTTGACAAGTTTTAAGTTTACTACTCAAAGCTTGACCTTGATGAAAATTACATTTCGTCTCCGAACGTCAGCATTAAACAATCAATTATTCATCACTTTAATATCGTGCATTTCATTATCATTTTGATTCTTGTCAGTCTTATTGTGACCACAATCATCACATTTTATCAATCATGATAATTCAAAATCATAATCTAATATTCATGATCACAACGATCAACCTGCTGAATAGTCTTCATCATTATCATCGCCACCTCAAAATGCTTTAATTGTCATCATCATCGTCGTCGTCGTCATCATCGTTGTTGTCGTCGTCACCGCTACCATCTTCATTACCAACTTATCATCATTAACATAGTTTTTACCGTCATTGTCGACATTTTCATCATCGACGTCATCATTACATTATTATCAACGTCATTGCCATATCCAACTGGAGCCACGGTGATACCCAAACAACCAATGACCACCCACGCTCCCACCACTCCCAACAAAATTATGGTAGTTATCATACCCTTAACCAATTTATCATCTTCATCATCGTCAGAACCAGTCTATGGCGTATAGGTTATGAGCCCGATTTAGAGGGGCCGCGATAATGCGTATGGGGAACATTTTCTTTCGAAATTCGTAAAAGAGCGAGTTTTTTTTAAATAGTTTTTTAAATAAAAAATCAAATCTGTGATATATTTCGATACATTTTCCTCCTTCATCGTGTTTTTTTTTCCTATTTGTTTTGGATATGAAACTTTTTGGTTGTGGGAGGGGGAGTGAGGCGGTGTCCCCAGGCATCCCCATCTAGTAATCATAACCGTTTTTTTTTTAACTTTTTTTTCTCTCGGTTGAATCATCAGGAGCGTAGATGTGAGGCGGAGGGGGGGTGTCATCTATTGGATATGGTGGGTTGCGCCAATGAGCAGCACTGACTCACAATCTCAGCATATTTTAGGATATTTTAGGAGGGTTTTTTTATGCACCTTATGATTACATTACCTGCCTCAGGGAACACGAAGTGAACCATTATTTCCAGCATGTTCATTTCGTTGTTTGCGCCTCGTCGTACATCAAGTCAGGCCTGTATGATTGCAAAAAATCCGATATTCCCTTTTTTCTTCCTTTATCTTCAAGTGTTTGTCAATGCTATTGCTGATGTATTGCGGCGAAGCATAGTACAGCGTGGGGCATTCTCTTCAATCGAGCGTCTACTTTTGAAGTAAGCAGTCATATACTTGATGAATTATAGCACAGCTTTTGTATGTACACTGCAAACAACTCCTTCCAAGCCATCATTAATTACGAAAGCAAGTTTGAAAAATTATTTAGTAATCCTAGATTTTTATACATTCTTGTTTAATATCATATTTGTCTACTTTACATGGTGCAAAGGATTCTTGGGTTTTGTCAAATGTATTTCCTATGTCATTAAGAAATGGTTGAACAATTTCTCAAAAGATTTTCCGGGGGGGGGGGGGAATTAACAATGCTTATATATAGACATGTATTTTGCCAACAACCATAACCAATATTACGTATAAGTTGGCCTAGGCAATGAAAAGATTAAACCGTGGAAGTATCATATGTATAATATATATATTTTCTTTATGAATTCTAGCTAAAAAAAGGCTAAGGATTACGGTTTACCATTGTTCACCATCATCTTGACCTGGGAGCGATTTTTCAACAGGGAGGGGGGGGGGGTGCTGGTTTAAATCTGACACCCCCCAAAAAAAACCTTTTCAATACAAAATGAGTTTTTTTTTTGTCCTATAGAAATGTGAAAAGCAAAAAAAAAAAAAAAGAAAAGGAAAGGATTTTTACTACGAAATGAGGGTAATTTGGGTAACAAAAACTCACCCAGAAATTCATTTTCCAGGGGGGTGGGTGGTAGGCTATACCATAAGCAAAAAGCCAATGCTGTTATTTCAATGCAACCATTTCAAGCATTTGCATGTCGCGTAAACAAAATTAGCATTCGGACGCTGCTTTGGCGGTGGTATTCAGTATTCTAGTCTGTTCTTATTTCATAACGGGTCTCATTAATCAGCCATGATGTGAAGTAATGGTAGATGATACTATCAGTTATCAGGTCCATGGTGTGTAGAGGTCATTCTCCTAAGACACGACACCTCTCCTGCGGTAAGCTATACCTTCCCTGGTACATCAATAATTGATGAGCACATCATCCACTAAGAGACTAACCATGCAAATTTGATACATCAGTTAGTAGGTTGCATTGCACTTTTTCTCGGAAGTGTTTTCACCTGAGAAGATGTAGTATAGAGGAATATCATGGTGGAGGAGAGCGTTTGAGAGAGAGAGAGAGATAGGCCGAGGGAGAAGAAAAGAGAAGAGAGAGGGGGAGAGGGAGGGGGGGGGGGGTAGGGAAGCACTGGCGTAGAATGAGGAGCCGGGGATGTGAGGGGGTATGCTATCCTCCGAAAGTTCCAGACCAAGGGGAAAAGGAAAAAATGAAAAGAAAAGGCTGAAGAATAATATTATTTTGTGGAATATTGTCAAAATATATCACAAATCTAAAGGGATCACGCGTATTGTCGCGTAATTGTCCTTCCCCTTTACTAACCGTCAAATATGAAAAAGATTACAAAATAACTATACAGTGCGTCCCACAAAAAACGAAACCGAGATTTATCGATGATTTATCATGACTTAATCGCAAATACAATAGACAAATGACCTACCATTTTAAAGCTTAGAATCTCCTTTTTCATCTGAAATTACTTAGATTATTTCTCATTCAAGCATGAGTGAGCAAAAACAATTTGAAAAGGGGATACCAAAAAGTCACTTGGCGGGCCGTATCTGGGTTTTAAAAAGAAAACCACATTTTTAAAAAGTTCAATATCTGCTCTTTAATTTGATACCTCAATTACAGAAATGGTCAAGAAATAACAAAGTTCTGGTTATTTGAAATAAGGCTCAAATTTCAATAATTTCATAAAATGAAGAGGTTTTACAGGCTAGCGTTCAAACTCACTCGACACTCCGTTTTGTTGACGATCAGCCATGCATTAAGTCTTTTGTTACCGTGCGATAGCTTCAGTGGGAAACCGGTGAAAACACGTTTATTTAATGAAATTATGGAAATACAAGCATTGTTTCGAGGGATCATAACTTTTTTACTACTTGACCATTTTCTGTGATTTAGGTATCAAAGAAAAGAGAAGATATTGAACTTTTTAGTCATGTGATTTTCTTTTTGAAATTCAGATACCCCCCGCCAAATGAGTTTTGGCATCCTTTCTTCGAATTGTTTTTGCTCAATCATGCGTGAATGAGGAATAATCTAAGTAATACCAGATAAAAGAGGAGATTCTAAGCTTTACATTGGTAGGTCGTTTGTCTATTTGTTTTATGAGTAAGTTATGATAAATCATCGCTAAATCTCGGTTTCGTTTTTTCTGGGACGCACTGTATATACAAGCGCTTGAAAAAAATATTACTGTGCAATGAGCAAATGTTTTCCTGTATAAGAAACAAAAAAATATGATCAAGAATGTTCTAAGACATAAATAAGTACAATTATTGATATATTTCAATTGTACAAGAACTTGTACCATGTCGTTTTGTTTGGTATAAATTGTAAGATATTGTTTATTGATTTTTTTAAATGCTAGAGGGCACAGCCATGGATATATTTTGATCTCTATTCTACGAACTTTATTGCAAATATATCATTGTACTTCAATTTTGGTTAAACCGCACAAAATTCATAACGCTGCCCTCGGCGTCCTAAAATGAAATTCGATATTGAAATAAATTGCGTGGTTTCTTGATGATGTTAGTAAAAAGAGATTTGTAAAGATTTATAACCTTCAGTGGTGGTCGTCTGTTATGTGTAAGGAATATAAAGAATTTCAACCGAGTACTACGAGATTAGAATAAGTATATACACTTGTTGTTTTCAACCGTTGTTTGTAGATCGATTTTTTTGTCAGATAGCGAAATGACGTGATAATATTATCTACTCGATTTGGTTTACGATCAAGTGTATTGTGAACAGCATAATTTGATAATACAAAAGTAATCGAATTCAGAGAATAATGTAGTATTGAGAGATAGAAAATAATTTTGGTGAAAGTGATTGGGGATGGGGAACTCTAATTACCAAGAATATTTCGGATATATATCTTTCTGTGGCAAGAATAGCTGAGGGCAAATACCATCTATCATCGAGGAATTGATAGTTTGTCTGATCCACTAAACTGCTAAAACAAAGAGTGATTATTTGTTTTATATTCTATCTCGGAATAAAAAACAAGTTAGATAAAATGGAAAACATTTCTAATATGAGATACTAGCAGAAAGCAGAACAACACCTTGTGTAAGAAAGAAAAATCTACAATTCATCACGTGATCAATTTCCACCAATCGAATCATCCTTTGTATGTGAAATATGATCAAAATCAGTATGTTAACTTACTTAAAGGTTGGGAAAATCGACGTGAAGGAGAAGGTGGGAAGATTGCGTGCGTGTATTTCATGATCAAACCTTTATAGCCTCTTTTTTATTTATTTTTAATATTTTTTTTTACTGTTAACGGGGTTTTCCACTATATGCTTATCCATATTGGAGGGGAAAAAATCAGAACCATAGTTTCACCGTGACTTTATGTCTATTTGAAAGGTCAGACATTGATACTGAAAAGTGAAGCTTCTCAACCTCCAACGAAGCTTCATGAATAACAAAATACATGATTTAAAAATTGATTTGAAAAATCGATTTTCTCTCTTCTTTAGTGATATGTGCCTTGGGCCTATCTCGGCTATCATATAGATGTTAAAAAGAATGTCCTTGTTAGGTGTTTGATGAAATTCACTCCCTATTCCATAGCATGGCATCCAGATAGTTCTTACTTGCAATATGTAAATGACTTTATAGAAACGACAGAAAATGCAGTGAGTTCGTTGATACTCCAAATATTGTTGATAGTTGCAATGAAGTTATTTAGTTGTTTTCAGCATTTATATAGTTCACCGTTAAAATGAAAACAATACAATGGTCTGTGAATAAAACACAGCTGATCACTTAAGGCGGAGAAAGAATATGAAAGCGTCCTTGAATGCCTCATGAAAAATAATAGTAAACTTTTTGCTTATAAACCCTACCCTCCTAAACGTCCGATTTTTGCCCTATTATCATGTTCATGTAAAGTCATATATTGCTAGTACTTAAACAAAAAACACTTTTCTTGGTACATTAATAAATAAAAATAAGTTTCAAGTTAAATCTGCAATTTTTTGAGGACCCCTAAGATTAAGAAGAAGCAAACTTGTGCATGTTGTGAGTGATGTCCTTCACTACGGAAAATGAGATGTAAATAATGAAGGAAAATTAAGCCAGGATATAAACTACATATGTACAGAAGCGGATCTAGAGGGGGGTTGGGGGGGTTGCAACCCCCCCCAAAAAAAAATCCGGGGACCATTTTTTTAAATCTTATCTTTTTTGATGCAAGAAAACGCCATTTTCACACACAGATTTTCAAAAATTTTCCCTACTGTGGGAGGGGGGACACCCCCCTCCCACACCCTCCCCCCTCGCTCGCTCCGCTCGCTTGGACTCGGTCGCTACGCTCCCTCGCATACCACCCCACCCCCCCCTTTATAAAAAGCTGTATCCGCCCCTGATGTATGTACATTTAACAAGGACAAGCAAAACATGCAACGCACACACACATACAAACCCACTCTCACCCCTCACACCCTCACACGCACACACTCACCCACCCTCACACACACACACACACACACCCTTACCCTCTCACGTCCACACACAATCTACAAAAATAAATCTTACAATGTAGACTCCAACTTTAGTTATAAAACCTATTTCTCATGTAAATGAATCAATAATATATCAATCGTCTATCGAGTTACGAAAGGGTTGAAAGCATGCATCACGGTCATGGTGGGAGAAAGAAGTATCGGAAATGTTTATTCGACAAATTAGATCTCCATGAAAGACGATGCTGTAAAGAGAGATGGTGACTTCAAATATTCACTTCATATATTGATTGTCTATCCGTATTCCAATGTATTCTTGGTGGTACATTCACAACTAGAGAATAAGGTAGCAGCGTAAGTGATTTTTACGTCATAAGATTTGGATTCATAGGTATAATTCGTAAAGATATAGAAGTCATTTTGGAGGAGCGGGGGCGGTTGCGGGGGCTCATGTCACAAAGTTTGGGCGGCAATGACTTTAGTAGCGAATTATCAAATACTGGGCGTTGAGAGTATGAGTGCATGTGATCAGTCAAACTCTGGATTAAGAGTTAGAGTTTTGAGGTAAAAGATTGAGACTTCAACTCTTTGGCATCTATGTGGTATTGCGAATAGAAATTGCTGAAACAGTTTGTAAATGATCCGTAACAAAATATTAAGTACTGTACCGTTTATTCTGCACACAATTGTTTCATCATATCACGTTGATTTTGGTTCAGCTGTAGATGAAATTGTTTTCAAAATTACGATGATTAGTTTCTCATATGGCATGAAAATTAACCATTAACGGTAATTACTTTATCATCATGTAATGCAAAAAGAAATTACGCGATTAATTTTGTAATGGATGCAGATGAAACTGCAGAAAAAAGGAGTAGATCTAAGAAGTTCTTCGGCTTCATGATATTTCCATGACTCACGATCTGTCGGTATATATACATATATATATATATATATATATATATTTTTTATATATTTTTTTATATATATATTTTTTTCTAATCTGTATTTTTTTCCAAAAGGCTGTATCAATAGTATTCATCATGTTTATACGTTATGCAAACAGATCAAATCATAATCAAGTATATTTCAAGAGGCGCCCCTTTTCAAAATGCAATAATGTGCATGCATGCACGTACCAGGGGCGGAGACCGAAATCGAAAGGGGGGGAGGGGCACAGGGAAAAGGGCACGATCTTAAAAAAGACAAAATTACTAATCTGCAGCGGCGTAATGGGGCAAAATTTTTGAGGGGCTAGATATGTCGTATCACATAAATTTATAAGAAGCTGCGAGTGAGCGAAGCGAGCGAGCAAAAATTTGACATTTTGTAAACAAAAATTCAAATTTGTGATAGAGTTTGACAACTGATATTCAGAAAATTATATCATATTTTACCCTTCTCTTTTTCCTTTTCTCTTTTTTTTTCTCTTGGTCGTGAAAAGTATGGGGAGGGGCCAATTAGAGCCCCCATCAGCACGACTCTGCTTATCTACCTCAGTCACATGACTTGTGAAGCTTAATGCACGTAGGATTATCCTAACAAGTTTTGTTGTAACATATAAAAATGAGAATATTGTTTTCTTGTTTCAAAGGGGGTCCTTCTCAGGTGAAAGGGGCACAGAACATGTTCGTGTGGGTCACTTTTCTTGGTTAAGGGGGGGGGGGGACTGCTACGAGATAGGGCACTTACAAGAAGGCAAGGGGGCATTTGCTAACACATAAAACGGGTCCTTCTCAAGGAGCACAGAACACGTTCGTGAGAGGCACCTTTCTTTGGGTAAAAGGGGCACTGATTCGAGAAAGGGCACTTACAAGAAGGCAAGGGGACACTTGCTCACACATAAAACGGGTCCTTCTCGAGGTGAAAGGGGCACAGAACACGTTCGTGAGGGGCATCTTTCTTGGGTAAAAAGGGGCACTGATTCGAGAGAGGGCACTTGCTCACACATAAAACGGGTACTTTTCAGGTGAAAGGGGCACAGTACACGTTCGAGAGGGGGCATTTTTGCTTTTAAAAGATAGGCACTTGTACGAGAAAAGGCACTTGGTAACACCTAAAATGGATCCTCCTAAGGTGAAAGGGGCACAGTGCACGTAATTGAGGGGACATTTTTCTTGTGTAAAAGGGCACCTTTTCAGTGCTTCAAAAAGTGTGGGGCAGGGGCACTGTGCCCCCGGCTCCCAGGATCGCCATCCCTGGCACGTACGAAGTTTCGCCCTTGTATATTAAATAAGAAACTCCATTCGTTGTATTGGCCAAGTACGAACTAATTACACCTATTATACACTGCAAAAACTCTGGTGTTGATTTAACACCAGCCCGGAATCTATATATGTCCACACCAGAGAAGTGTTAAACAACACCAGTTCGTTTTGGTCTAACACCAGATAGGTGTTTATACAGCACCAATTAGTATTAAAACAGTATCGGTTTGATTCCAAACTGGTGTTGTTTCAATACTTCTCTGGTGTGGACACATACAGATTCCGGGCTGGTGTAAAATCAACACCAGAGTTTTTGCAGTGTAATAGAGGAGAAGACCATGCCGAATTTAGGTAAGTTAAAAAAAATCAGAAACTGAGAGAAACAATATTTGGCTAGAAAATGATACTTAGAGTTATACATTTGTAAAGCTTCAATTACGTGACATCACACTCCTGCATTTTCAAGAGAAAGTTGAATGAATAAAAAATGTGCATGCTGGTGGACATTAATTATATATCATATCTCATTGCCAAACTTGATTTTTATTATTTCGAGTTTAAATGTACTTGTCTCGATAAGTGAACACCATTTTCTTTTATTAAATAAACCACTGATGCTGGGGAAATAGTTTACGGCAATGAGATGTACCATCAGATTTTCTTCTGAAAGACCAGCTACCATCAACTCCACAAATTCTCCCCCCCCCCATCCCATCATACACGTTTAAACGAGCTTTATTAGACATCCTAACTACTTCTCAGTGTGCTAGAGTTCGAATATCATTAATCTATATAGACATGATAGAAGTTGATTTGTTGTCTCACGATGCGGCCAGTGGCGTAACAGGCGGGGGGGGGGGGCAGGGGGGCAAGCTGCCCCCCTGGCGGAGCTCAACGGGAAAATAAAAAAAACGGGAAAAAGAAAAACAGTGGGAAGAAAGGGAAAGGGAAAGGAAAGAAAAAAGGGGAAAGGGAAAGGAAAAGGGAAAAGAAAACGGGAAAAGGAAGGAAAGAAGAACAAGTGAGAAAGAACAATTCTCCCCGATATACAAATACATTAGCATGATTAGTAATACAGGGAAATAAATTAAAGATGACAAAAAGGCAAAAAAAAGCGGGAAATGAAGGCAGAATGGAATTAGCCAAAATCTAAATTAGAAAATAAAGAATAGGGACAAGATAACGTACACTACCGGGCTGCCGAGGATTGAGATAACGAGCGGGAAGAAAAATGGATGGTATATAGCATAATGTCGTATGAAAGTCTATCTATCATAAACTTGCTAAATCTCCAAAGGCTCTGTCCAACAGTATAAAGACCCCGTGCAGTGGGGGCTCTTCATCTGTAACTTTTAATGGGTTCTATAACGGGCCCCTATATGGACCCTTCCTGCATTAAGCTTTACATGGAAGCACTGGCGTACCGGGGGTGGTTCCACAGCCAAGGGGAAATAAAAGAAAATAAAGGAGGCAGCGAAATGAGATGAATGAAAAAATATATGACATGATATTTGCTATTATGTTGTAAAAATCTATCACATAATTAGAATTTCATTTTAACAGGCCATTTTTTTTCTGGCTCGCTTCGCTCGCTGGCGACTTTTTGAAACAAATTTTCCCACATTTGCTATGGTGTGCCCCTCACAATATTTGGATGATTACGATACACAACTGCATTGAATTTATGTGTTGTGTGAAAGCTATATGAATATACACGCAATTTGATTAAAATAAGTGGCCATCTGTAAGGTTTAAAATGGCTTTGATATCAAGAGGTTCCGGGGCTCTGCCCTGGACCCCACCCATAAAGCACTGTTATATGGATGAGTTTGGACCATGTTCTACAACCAAACAAAAAAAAATGAGGAAAGAAAGGAAAGTGTATTATATTTTTCTGAATAACACGTTAAATCTATCTTCATGTTAGATTCTCATGAAAAGGTGATTTTTTTCTTATCTCGCTCGCTTCGCTCGCTCGGGACCTATATTAAGCTACTTCTTGCCACAAGCGCCAAACTCGGCCCCTCGAGCATATAGAGCTTCGCCCTGATGCTCACAATCATAACAAAATCCTGTTCACCGTGGCGTACAAAAAAAGAGAGAAAAAAGGAAAGAGAGGGTGAAATATGATTTCATCTTTTTAACATTATGTCAAAATCTAGCACAAAATTGGATTTTTGCAATAAAACTGTCAAAAAATTTTGCTCTCTCGCTCGCTTATATATATATATATATTTGCCCGATACGCCATATCACCCCCTCAAAATCTTTGCCTTTATGACGCCATTGCCTGTTCCATGATATGACCGGGAAATTTTTGGCTCTTGCCCCCCCTGGCCACCGACCCCTGTTACGCCGCTGGATGCGGCAAACTGTTATGGCGTGAGACAACATATCAACTTCTATAACGATTCTCTACTACCATGACTACCACGATGATCAACATATTCCGTACTATCATGAATCTAATCATAAAGATCCATGCCGGGATCCATGGTTTTATAAACGAATGAAATGAACCAGTTTAAACATCTAAGAGTGAATTTCAAGGAGGAAAACTGAAACCTAGAGGCACAAATCAGAAGAGGGATTGGGCAACGTGACAAACAACAACACCTCGGCTCCAACTTCACTACATGCTATACACATCGCAAATTGAAGTAATTTGTTTGTAAGCTCTGACATTGCAAATAGATACAATTGTCAAAGAACCTTATAGGGGTATTCCAGCCTGAAATAATGTGATTTGAACAAATAACGTTAAATCAGACCAGTAAAACACTGGAACTTTTATCAAAATCGGACAAGAAATAACAAAGTTATGACAAACAGTATTATACATATCCTCATGAATATGCAATGAACAAGTTAATGATGCCATATGCCCACTTATTTTTTTAATATGTGAAATTATATTTCTTAAATTTTTCCACCAAGAATGAAAAAAAAAACGATTGAAACTAATTTGATGCATGAGATATTCATTGCTGCATCTTATTATGTTTCAATGGAGACAGATCAGGTTTATTTCCAATTCGTCTAATTGCCAACTCGTCTACTAGCAATTGGTCTACAATCAGCTCGACCACTCACCACATGGTCTACTTTCATTTAGTCTAATGCCAATCCGTCTAATAACCAGTTGGTCCAATAGCAATTTAGTCCATTTACCATTTGGTCTATTAAACTGAAGTAATTGTTAACTTGTGCGTAATTAATGAAAATAATATGGCTATTAGACCAACTGGTTATTAGACGAAGGTCATAGACGAATTGGTGATTAAATGAAGTGATTATTGGACCAAATGGTGTTAGACGAAATGTTGATGGACGGAATGGCATTCTCTTAGGCTAAATGAAAGTAGACCATGTGGTAAATGGACGAGTTGGCAGTAGACGATTTGGCAATTTACCGGCAGATCATAAACTCATGAACCCTACTAAAAGAACACAGTGTGTTCACAGTGTGGAACACAATGTGAAATAACATTCACACTGTTAAATTTGAGCATTTCAACAGTGTGAATCACATATACAGTGCGTCCCAGAAAAAACGAAACTGAGATTTAGCGATGATTTATCATAACTTAATCATAAATGAAATAGACAAATGACCTACCAATGTAAAGCTTAGAATCTCCTCTTTCATCTGGTATTACTTAGATTATTCCTCATTCACGCATGATTGAGCAAAAACAATTCGACGAAAGGATGCCAAAAACTCATTTGGCGGGGGGTATCTGAATTTCAAAAAAAAAATTACATGACTAAAAAGTTCAATATCTTCTCTTATCTTTGATACCTAAATCACAGAAAATGGTCAAGTAGTAAAAAAGTTATGATCCCTCGAAACAATGCTTGTATTTCCATAATTTCATTAAATAAACGCGTTTTCACCGGTTTCCCACAGAAGCTATCGCACGGTAACAAAAGACTTAATGCATGGCTGATCGTCAACAAAACGGAGTGTCAGTGAGTTTGAACGCTAGCCTGCAAAACCTCTTCATTTTATGAAATTATTGAAATTCAAGCCTTATTTCAAATAACCAGAGCTTTGTTATTTCTTGACCATTTTCTGTAATTGAGGTATCAAATTAAAGAGCAGATATTGAACATTTTAAAAATGGGGTTTTCTTTTTAAAACCCAGATACGGCCCGCCAAGTGACTTTTTGGTATCCCTTTTTCAAATTGTTTTTGCTCACTCATGCGTGAATGAGAAATAATCTAAGTAATTTCAGATAAAAGAGGAGATTCTAAGCTTCAAAATGGTAGGTCATTTGTCTATTGTATTTGCGATTAAGTTATGATAAATCATCGAGAAATCTCGGTTTCGTTTTTTGTGGGACGCACTGTACATATAGTTGACCATGTGGACCATGTGAACACACCGAGAACAGTCACACTGTCGAGTTGTCCACAAAGTGGAAATATCTGTCCACAGTGTGGAAATATCTTCACACTGTTGAATTTGAGCATTGTAGCAGTGTGAATGATATAATTTTTTTTTTACAAAGTTCACTCTTTGAACACAATGTGATCACTCTGTGTGGCACTTTGTTCTTCCCATGCAGTGGGGAAAATAGGAAATGATTATGATTTCATTTAATAACATAAGAAATATGAAAGTGGGGACATGACATCATCAGCCAACTTAATGAATATTCTTGACGGCGTGCATTTAACTGTTTTTTTAAAAAATATTGCTAAATTTTGAAATTTGATAACTTGGTTATGCTCGATGAATTTGAGTGTATTCATAATTTCTTTCAGCCTGGAGTACCCCTTGGAGAAACGGATGAAAGGAAAATCGAGGGGGTTGACAGACACGAATGAGTTCTCACACTGCTATATGGGATGGAAAAAAGTTTTATGTTGTGGTATTAAACTAACACAATTTCTAATAACATACAGTTACATAAAATCTGTATAGATTTTTATGCAAACAATTATCATGGGCATGTTGGAACTCCGTACAAAATGCACATTTTATCCCCTGCACTACTTGCTGACCCTTTGGCCGATTAGTACATTTATAGTTCAGAGTGATAGGCCTACCATAAAAAAAAAACATGTTTTTCAAAATTATGTTATGGAAGTTCGGCAGAATCTTCGCTTATTCCACCAGTTAATGTATATGCAGGTAGGTCTCCAAAAGATGGTCCCCTCCTATGCAGGAGCAATATGACACAAGGAACACACTCCCAGGAACACAGAGACATTGAACTCAAGAATATGCCATCGGTAACAACATATACCTAAATAGATTACTCTGGGATATAGCTTTCAGCTCCAGTTTTATTAGAATGTGTATAAAGAAAAGGATGTTGGATAAATCGTATCATGAAAGAATGTGGACTCGAGGCTCCCTGAATTCGATAAGATTAGTTAAAACAAACTTGATCGTCGAAGCTACGTATCGTAGTTCGCTTACTTTTATAAACGATGGAATTGAAAGCGGAGACGTTTTACAGGGGGTATTTTAAAGGAAAATAATCATAATGCACATTATTTCCGCTAGAGTTATCCTACAGCTTTGATCGTAGCTTGTATAGGCGGTTCATGAACTGATGCTACATCTATCTCATTCGAACCTGATAAAAAGTAAGTAATGAAATCGCCAACCCATATCCCACCGCAGTACCAGCGTCCTTTGTCATATCATTTTTGTTTAGTTTTACTCAGAATTATATCTAAAATCGTGCTTATTATCTTTATCACCCAAAAAAATTGTACTTAGCAGAAAACATAAAAATTACAGATACAGTCCTTGTCAAAAAGTTTCAAATTCTGATTTTTCAAAAAGCCATAAATTACCACCTTCATCCTTTTTTCTCGGTTCACACAAACTATTACTATCAACAACAGTTGAGAACATTGATGTTATTCACAAGATGCTTGTCCAACTGCTGTATATCTCACATAGCATCGATGATCAAGATTGGTAAATTTAAAAATAAAAAAAGTGAGATGTACTTGCACTGTGAAAACGCTGTTTAAAATATTAAGCACGTTGTTTAAGCCCATCACTCTAAGAACTATTTTTATTTTTTTTAATAAGTTGTTTAAAAAGTTTAAACAATTACAAAAAAGTTTAAACAACTTGTTGTTAGAGTGACAGGATTAGACAATGTGCTATTTTTTAGACCTTCAGTAATCTAAACGGGGAAGTCAAAGAACAAATATAATTATCTCTGGCATGACTGGCATTTATTGCTGAGCACTAATCCACGCCGGGGAAACCAGGTAAACATCAGTTTCATATTTCTTTAATGACAAGTCAGAGTTCGGTGTAAATCGTAAACCCTTGATGGGATTGTGATTTGAATAGTAAGTACTTCAAATTTACTACATCACACTTCCTTTTAATTAATTGCCAGTTGGATGAAGAGGAAATTAAATTTTGACATACGCTCAATAATTCCGTTTATTTCGATTGTTTTTACATGTCAAGTCATCCGCGCTTTTCATTTTCTTTCACGTAAACGACTTCGCTTCATGGATTGCATGAAAAGAAGTGTGAAATTGTAAGTTTGCGTTTTCCCGTTACCCCACTACACATTCGACAATAAATGTCACTTAGGATTGGCATATTGAAATTGCTTAATTATCTTAAAATCTGTTTAGAAATAATGGCCCGAATTTACAAAGGTGGGCTAAAGTTTTACCGGGTGTACTATCATTACTTCAATAGCTTTAGCTCGAGCTACCTTTCAGCGCTCATAGTCATGCTGGGTACCCATTCAACTCACCTTCGTTGAGGGCCACACAACATTGGTAAATTTCTGACTAAAGGAAAACACAGTATGGCTTATTTTTGATGTTTGGTGATTGGTTGTATTTTGAGGACAATAAATTTGTGGTAAACTTAATTTTGAAGCCAGGACTTGGCACATCTTACCCAAAGAACACAAAAATGTAAGTCATTCAATAAAGAAGAAGAGTTAATGAATGAATCAATCAATAATTTATCTTATAAATAATATCTTACAAATAAATAAGCATCATCTGCCTGAAAAATGAATATTTTATCATTCTTCTCTGTTTTTTTTCATGCTCAATTGTAAGTATCATACTCAGTACTCAAATCTCTAAATTTAATTTTCTCTATTCATTTTATGTATACTCAGCAATGTCCTGAAAGTATACTACCACTAATATCCAATTAGATAAAGAGTATATCTATTCATGCTAATAAATTGACGTATTATTCCAACATGAATGCACGGACCTCAGTTAAAGGGATGGTCCGGGCTGAAAATATTAATATCTAAATAAAAATAGTAAAATTCACAGAGCAAAATGCTATTTTTAAAAATAAAAATCGGATAAAAATAATGAAGTTAATAAAATTTATAATTTATCACAATTTTTTTTAACGGTTATATGCATATCGTCAGGAATATTCATTAGGTTGGGTGATGATGTCATATCCCCACTTTCCTTTTTCTTATGTTATTACATGGAATCATAATTGTTGCATTTTTTCATACATGTGTAAATGATGTGTCTCCATTATAATGAAATAAGTTGCGGCAATAAATAACTAATGCACTTAATCAGTTGTCAATCCAATTGTTTTAGTTCTTGGTCGAACATTTTTTAGTAAACCTAATTTCATATAATAAAATAAAAAAGAACAAGTGGGGATGTGACATCATCAGCCCTCCTAATGAATATTCATGAAGACAATCCTAGAACTGTTTCACCGGAATAATGCAAATCTTTAAACTTCAATAACTGTGTTATTTGTAATCCGATTTTAATAAACTTTTCAGCATTTTGCTCTGTGAATTTTACTCTATTTATTGAGATATAAAATTTCCAGCCCTGGCCATCCTTTTAAGAAGGCTGCTTTATTGTGCACATTTCCGCCGTTTTGGCGGAAGTCATCTTTTACACCTTTACACTTTTGTGTGGAGCGTTGTGGCCCAGTGGATTAGTCTTCGGACTTTGAAACAGAGGGTCGTGGGTTCGAATCCCAGCCATGGCGTAATTTCCTTCGGCAAGAAATGTATCCACATTGTGCTGCACTCGACCCTGGTGAGTTAATGGGTACCTGGCAGGAATTTATTCCTTGAAATGCCAACGCGCTGTAAAAGGCTGCGAGGCTAAAGCCAGGGTAATAATATCAAATTAAGCGCATAGGGACGCATTTGGCAGTGATATGCGCTATATAAGCATGTTGGTATTATTATTATTATTACACCCCGAACAAAAACAGTCAGTATAGTATATATCTTCACGCGCAACCCCGTTCGTGTTCACAATCAACCAGGTATTTATTACACATGACCTGATGCCTGGAAGAATAATGTATAAAAACATACAAGAGGTTTGCTGAAAATACATGTTTGTGAATTTCAGCGGAAAGAGGATATAGTGAATAGAATGAAGGAAAGGCGGAGGGAGGAAAATGGGGAGGATAGGAAGATGAGGATGAGGAGGACGAGGAGAAGTAGGAGGGGGAAGATGAGAAGGAGGAGGGGGAACAGTCGTAGGCACGGTGTGGCTTATGATGGTAGATGAGACGTACACAGGAAACAAAATTAGGAAATGGTCGAATTTGATGTCAAGGAAGCAGTGTATGTCTTTATGACATGTTATGGAGACATTAATAAAAGCAATTGAACGACAGAGCGACATGTGCTACACCCTGCAACTGTACCAGTATTAAGGTCTGTAAGATGGGAAAATTGAGTAGAATATAAATCTTACTTTCAATTTCAATTCAATTCAATTCAAAAATGGTCTTTATTGATAATCAAACATGTTAACAATCATACATGAAAAAACAGCAAGAGCTGGAAATATCATGTTTACAAGTTGGTGTTGGCACATTATTAAATACATAGTAAGTAAAATACATCAAAAAGGCTATACATTCAAAAGTTAATACAATTTAAATAAAGCATAAAAGGCAATGAATGAATGAATGAATGCAATATGATAATGGCAGACTTGAAGGAGAGATGATATCATAATAGGAAGAAAAGAACACAAACATTGTGAGTGTATAATTCATGTACATCAATTCAATTAGTAAATGATAAGATTTAACCATGTTGTTACATTTACATGGATATATATCTTACGCATTTTTTTCTGACATAATAACCGAGTACGAACAATATGAACTAAAGCTCGTTTAACTTAAATTATTTTGAATAGGCTTACAGAACATTTTATTTACGATATTTTTTATGTCACTCACAGTCTATCCATGTTCCGGTTTCTTAAAATACAACGCATTTTTTGTATATTTTGATTGTTTTTGTGACAAATAAAAAGTGCGAACATGAAAAGTCGGATTGGCATTAGATAATGCTCCTTGACCACCTTTAGTTTTGTATTTCTATTATGACATAATAATCTGGATTATCAATTCCGGGCCTAGCTAGGCTAGGATATACCATTATAAAACGTGCTCAAAGCTTTCAGAATAATTAAGCCTATAATTGAAACCTTTCATTTAATTAATTTACGAATTAAGTCTCGCTTGCAAAGTGCGCATCTTATACATACATCCAGTTATCTCTGTGACCCTGGGAATTAATGATTGACGTTGGGTCATAATCAGGGAAATGTATGGCGGATGAGTATCAGTGCATGAAAAGATATATCCAGACCTACTACTCAACTAATAACTTACCCTTTTCTTCTATATACATATTCATAGATTATTTTCTTAAATAATCAAAAGTATAAACATTTTGACGACAAATCAAATGATTTTCAAAAGAAAATAACCTCTTTCGCTATCAACTCCATGTATGAGAGGGGAATATTAATGCTTCTCGACATGTAAAGCTTTAAAATGAATGTATCAAGTAAGGTTGCGTCTATATAGATGGTTATTACCAGTAAAGTAGTTTCAGTAAAAAAAAAACAATGCGACAAATCTTGACTATGCATTATGACGTACCTAGCAAGGCTTGCATCCCCCCTTTTTTTTTAATTTATTCTTTGATGTTTTGTTGAATTGTTTTCTTTTTTTAGAGCAAAGGAACACGGAAAACCCGATTGTCTAAACCTCGCTACTCCAACAAAATCTATAGCATGGAAATGCCGTCAGTCATTGTAATATCAAGATGGCTGGTTTGGAAACTATAACCTAATTTGTTTATTTCTCACACTCTTGAAATAGTTGGGCAAAAATGTCAAACTTTTTACCAACCCTGGGCAACATACTGTCCAAACAACTATTGGTTAAAACTTGTCCAAATTGCGTAATAAAAACTAATAATTGGGTAATTGATTTGCGTAATTGGATAATAATTGCCCACAATATATATATATTTTTTAGGTGTTTTAATAGATGAAAAATTATCATGGAGTATTCATTTTTCTACTATTACAAATAAGGTAGCAAAAAATGTTGGTGTTTTCAGCAAACTCCGTCATATTCTCTCTCAACGAGTCCTTCTGACCTTGTATAATACATTAATCCTATCTTACCTAAGTTATTGCAATATTGTGTGGGCTAATACTTATCACTCAAAACTACAACCATTGTATCTTCTCCAAATGAAAGTAGTCAGAATGTGCACTCATTCTTATTATTTGGCACATACAAAAGATCTTTTTGTTCAACTGAATTTACTTAATATATTTCATCTAAATGATTACCAATGTGCAATAACATGAAAATCAAATTCTTCAAAACACAATTTCCTGTATGATAAATAAAAATTGTAATATACATAGTTATAACACAAGAACTAGGGAAAATTATCACTTATACCCAGTTGCACAAAATTCTACACTTCAATCTTTTCGACATCGTGCCCCAAAAGTTTGGAATGGTCTTTCAATTGAAATTCGGTCTTGTAAAACACCTAACGTATTCAAAAGGAAACTTAACAAATACTTGCTGACATCTTAACATCTTGACAATATTTTAGATATGCTGCTTTGTATAGGGTTGTGTGGTATCTGTCCTATTATTCTGTTATTTTAATTTCAATATAGTTTTATATCTTGTTTTATTTTAATATTGACAATGATTTATTTACCCCTACTAGGGTAGCCTGCTCGACAAGCCATCTGGCTTTTTGTGGCTTTCCCCTAATTCCTGTTACAACTACAATATGTTAACATTATTCGTATATACCATGTATACCAAATTATTGTTTAATCTTTGCTTTCCTGTTGTGTATAGATATATGTAATTTTTTTTAATGTTATTTTTATATGGAATTTGAAATAAATGAAATGAACTAAATATATATATATATGTATACACACACATTACCTAACACAGTGGACAGTTTGCATGGTATGTTACTTAGCATTTTAAGTGTGCATCCTTCAAATCGCCATCAAAGCATACGTGAGAGAAGTATATGGGTCAAGCCTATCTCTCCAGACACACATATAGTATTCATTAATTTATCATCCATATATCACACATGTCATTCTTTCTATTTGGGTGATTTGTCTTCTCTCCTTACACCCCTCCCCCTCTCACTATGTAATTTCCTTTTGGTAATCCCTTACTTTACATATAAAGTATAAAATCAGATGGAAGTTCAGAATTGAAATCCTCGATGGATTGACGACAACATTATGTTAATAAGTTAGTAAAGATATTTTTTTAAACGAATTGATCTTAATGCATAGATCT
The DNA here is from genome assembly GCF_037042905.1 of Lytechinus pictus. Taxonomy (NCBI): domain Eukaryota; kingdom Metazoa; phylum Echinodermata; class Echinoidea; order Temnopleuroida; family Toxopneustidae; genus Lytechinus; species Lytechinus pictus. Next base: position 11,274,185 of record NC_087245.1, on the reverse strand, counting down.
ATTTACGAAAGAGTGGTTACTACCCGGAGTGTTTGCCTTGTCATCATAATACCAACATATATATTAAAGATTTTAGAAAACAGTCCTCCATTGCTTTGAAGCATGATTCCATCCTTTAAAAAGCGAGGGTACCTTGCTAAAAATGTCCAATATATCTCAAGTAATGGGTCTATGATTTGATACAGAGACTGCATGGAAGAGAAGATATCCAATACTCCTAATGTAATTGGAATTTTTTTTTCCATCGAAGCCAGAAAGAACCCGGGAACATGAATCATTTATGAAGGAAATGATGTTTCATGGGAGACAATTTTACCCATGTGGTATAAGTGAGCCTATGGTTTTCGTCTTCACTGCATGTGATCCTCTACATATTGCATACAAGTTTACATAGCTGAAATTACTATTTGTTTTGAGGCAGTACGTGATATCGTGTGTCACATTTATAATTTAGGAAAGATTGGAGAAAGTGCTGTGGAGTATGAGGAGCAGAGGGGATTGACGATAGTTACCCGCAAAAAGATCGCTTCTGCCTTGGATACAGTTGTGGCTTTTGCGACCTTCTTGCGACAAGTATGACAAGCCAAAGAGGTAAAAAATGAAGAATTGTGGAGCAGAAAAATGACAGGACGTGAAATATCAGAAGTGCTAGAAAAGTGACACAAATTTAGTTGGGATTACAAATTGGTACGTCCGGGACTGTGCGTGTGTGATTAGAGGCGCAATAAAAATGAGCCCCAAACAATTAGTGGCCCGAATATTTAGACTTTTTAAGATGAAAATAAAACTGTGATAGATTGTGACAAAATTGAGAAAAAAATATCACGTTCACTCAATTTCCTTTTGTTTCTTTTTCTCATTTTTTTTTCTTGGAGGTGGAATTTTTTGGGACCCAGTGCCCCAAGTCTCCACCCCATTTTATACCTATGTGTGTGACTGAGTCAGGGAAAGAGAGGATATTACTTTTAAAAGTGTATAGTGATATCCACTCTGCAGAATTTATCAAGGCGTTAGTTTCCACTATATACCCTGGCTTCAGCTGGCCACCTTCTCGTCGCACAAATTTCAAGGAATTAATATTTCGGCCAGGTACCTGGTTGCTAGAACTGAGTGAAGTGAAGCACAATATATTTCGATATGTAGAGTGAGAGATATAGTGTTAGATATTGTATAGATAGTACAAATTTTAAAAAGAAAGAAAATGAGGAATGATTGAAATAAATAAAGAGAGAAGGAGAGAGAAGTCAAGAGAGCACAAGGAGGAGATTGAAAGGACATAGTGTGGTCTGAAATAATGAGGTTGGTTGACATTTTATGAGCGAAGGGAGTGGGTGCATAATATTGTGAAAATAAAACTGAAACGGGAATAGGTCCGCGTTACGATTCCTCTTAAATCAAATGCCTTCCGACGCCGAACTGATTCAATTGACATTTTGTCCATTTAATTTGTGTCGAGCAATTTCGTTCGAACAATTACCGACGAGGCGTGAGTATAGCATCGGATACCATGACGACCCATGTATCATTTTTCTCATTTTTTTAAACCACATTTTCCGTCAGAATTATCAACTCTCCATTCTGCATCGGAAAAAAAATAATACTAATTCCCTCCATTATTTTGCTATGGCATAATGCTGTAAACTCTACTCTGTGCCCTATCGAAAAAAAGTAGTGAGAAACAAGTGACACCACTTTTATCTTCTCTAAAGGGAAAATTGATAGTTCTTAACGTTAAAGTTAATATGATGATCAGTATCATAATTGATAGATAACGATTAGATAAATAGAATGGTTTTGCATGAAACATACATAATGCAGATTAGTTCAGAAAAAGAGCATTTTATTTCAATCATATACAAAAAAATCAATTCAGGTCTATACCTGAATACATCTTGTCCTTAGAATATGGTGGAAATTGTTCAATAATATGCTGGCAAACCGACACCCTGAAAAAACACAGTTCCACTTGTATTCTTGTGTCAAACTGAAACATATAATCATGCATGATGACTAATACACCTACGGAATAATCATGGGCATAAGTCTAGCAGCGTATATTAACCCCATGAAACTCGCATTCAAAGACGAGTGTTTTGCCATTAGATTTAGATCTCTACTCCTTTATACTCACTCACCTGTACACACACACGCACACCCCACACAACCTCACACATGCACGCACCCGTCAAATAAACGGTCCCACAGACACACCCACACACCCACGCATGCTGTCAAATGCTAGGACTCGTAAAGACCCACTCCCTTTCGACATGCTGAAACAATAACTTTACGACAGTAATGAAAAGGTAATGAAATGTCTATGTTGTAGTTAGAAGGTTGGTGGTACAGTATTTACAGCAAATTTCTTAGATGGGCATGGAATAATGGTGAATAGGTAAGAAAACAAAACAGCCCCACACGCAAATGACTCCTATACATGTAGTGCAGTGTTTGAATGATATCAGGACGAGATGTGTCATCTTGAGAAATTAACGTTGGAACCGTGTAGTTCATTTACTATATAAGTTACAAAGTTGTAATGTTGTCAAATGTGATGTGCGTTATCGTTGGGTCTACTACCTAATTTGAATTTCTTGTGGCAGAAACCACAGCCTCCAAGCTTTCCAATGAACGTTCTTTAATAGAGTTTTAGTTTATTAATCAACTGAAAGGAACGGGGCAGGCCTCGAAGATGAAAGAGGGGCAAGTGCAGGGGGAGAATACTAAGATAAATATTGTATGTTATAAAATTTGAAAGGTTTATTATAAAATCAAAGAAAACAGTTATATCCCTCCCTAGATGAACATATATAGGCCTGGTAAAGGAAGTGGATTTCTCCCAAAATGCAAAAAAAAAACAAAAAAAAAACAAGTGGAGCGCCTCTGGCAGTCTCACATGCATCACGCGATTCAATATAGCAGCAGTGCTGACTTTGAAAACTACTATAAAACAATTATTCACAAAACACACCATTCATATAAAGATACAATACTACATTCATTTACAATAAATGACATTTGACCTTGATCATGCAACCCAAGACTTGTCAGTGATACTTGATTACCCCTATATCCACATTTTATAAACTATATCTATAAACTTTGAAAGTTATGACAGCAATCTAATAATTACCTCCAAAATGGCCAAAGTTCAATGACCTTAAATGACCTTTGACTTTGATTATGTGACCTGAAACTCACATGAGATGTTAAGTGATACTTGATTAATCTTATGTCCAAGTTTTATGAACTAGATCCATACATTTTAAGAGTTATGATAATTGTTCAACAAATACCCCCAACATAGCCAAAGTCCATTGACCTTTGTCATATGACCTGAAACTAGCACAGGATGTTCAGTGATACTTGATTACTTTTATGTCCAAGTTTTATGAGCTAGACCAATAAACTTTCAAAGTTATCATGGTAATTCAACAAATACCCCCAACTTGGCCAAAGTTCATTGACCTTAAATGACCTTTCACCTTGATCATGTGACGTGAAACTCGCACAGAATGTTCAGTAATACCTAATTACTCTTATGTCCAAATTTCATGAATCAGATCCATAACGTTTTAAAGTTATCATGGTAATTCAACAGATACCCCCAACTTGGCCAAAGTTCATTGACCCTAAATTAGCTTTGATCTCGGTCATGTTACTTGAAACTCAGGCAGAATGTTTAGTAACACTTGATTAATCTTATATCCAAGTTTCTTGAACTAGGTTTATATATTTTCTAAGTTATGATGACATTTCAAAAACTTAATCTTAGGTTAAGATTTTGATGTTGATTCTCACAACAAGGTCTAAGTTCATTGACCCTAAATGACCTTTGATCTTAATCATGTGACCTGAAACTCAGGCAGGATGTTCAGTAATACTTGATTTACCTTATGGCTAAGTTTCATGAACTAGGTCCATATACTTTCTAAGTTATGCTGTCATTTCAAAAGCTTAACCTTCGGATAAGATTTGGTGTTGACGCCGCCGCCGTCGGAAAAGCGGCGCCTATAGTCTCACTCTGCTATGCAGTTGAGACAAAAAACATGATGTAAAGGGGACAAAAAGGAACAGAAAAATTAAAGCAAGAAAGGTGAAATTAAAGCATTATATGAATCTAACTAGTTTTAGTACGTCAATGACATTCTTTTTCTGAAAGTAAGAATTCACTTTAATAGCACTCCTTGTCTGCTACGGTTCATACATTTTGCAAGAGATGGGTTGTTCAGGGCTGTGAGCAATGGTTGATAAACAAACGGCGAGTACTGATATTGTCGTCTCTCTTTCTTTTTATTGAATCTTACCTCTCTCGTTTCTCGTTTCACCCCCCTCACCGTGGCTAATCAAGGCAGACGAAAAAAAATAGATGATACAGAATGTCAAATACGTTCTACCTCTTGAAAGTTGATGAACAATATTAAATAAGAGAGAGAGAGAGAGAGAGAGAGAGAGGGGGAAGGCGGGTAATGGGGGGGGGGGGGGGGGAGGGAGAGAGACAGACCGGTTGGATCAAGAATAAAATTACCCCCCATTTAATGATCATGGAGGATTCGATGAAGGATTTTGCCGAATACATGAAATAATAATATCAATTATAATAAAAACAAAACAGAGTTTGGAACACATGGAAATTTATTTGTCCAAACATAATAGGGGCGCTGGTCCATTCTCACATTATCTAAGTGTTAATCCGTACGAGAAAGGGGCTGAATAATGGGTGCGTTGGAGTTTTAAAGCCATGTCCCACTTTTCGCTTTGCAACGCAGACGGACTTTACGACGGTTTATGATTTTAGAAGAGACTTTTGGGCCCGTCGCAAAACACTGTCCTGCAGTGCAAGTTGTGTGACATGAGAATTTTTTTTTACGTTTCACATCCGCGACGGAAACATTCAATCTGCGTTTCGTGTGCAAAATTATGGTTGCTACTATGCTGGTAACAGCGATATATCCGATTTAGGACGAGCTTCCAGAGCCTCATTTGGTTCCTCCCAGAGCTCGAGGGGCCGCCCGGGGTGGCCACTTCCATTGACGAGTGGATACCAGGCGCGACCACGTGTAAAAAGGGATTTCTTTTCAAGAGTAGGCACGTTACGTATATGTAACGTTATAAGGGTGTAAAAAACGATATTTAAAATACTGAAGAAAGGGATATATTTCGTTAGGAAAGCTACGTATTTTCGGTCAAATTTCCAAAACTTGTTAAGGGATGCATTTTCATAATCCGAAAAAAATTGCTTCTCTTGTTTAGAGTTCTTTTCGAAATCCCATGGTCGCGCCTGGTATCCACTCGTTAATGGAAGTGGTCTCCCCCGGGAATTTGAATCTAATCCCCCATTTCGGGGGAAATGCCCATCACATTGAGTGCTATTGCTGATCCTTTGTGTAGAAGAGAGCAAAAGAAAAAACCCCGCATATTCGGATGGTTTTCAGACGGATAGGCCTATTGCATATACTGTGTACATATCAACGCATGCAAAATGGTTTCGGCTGGAGAGGTAATCTGACCCATGGAATCAATAGCAAGTGATCCACCAATAATCCACATTAGATGCAATATCGATTCGATGGACTGTAATATTCTATATCTAAGCCTTAATTCAGAAAGTTTTTCCTCACTCAATACATGTATGTACTCGATTTGTTTGAAAAACCACTTTCTTATCCATGTCATAATTTACCATGTAGGCCTAGCATTTCGAATATCTCCAGCCAGCTATCAGAGTAGAGGCCCGCCGCCGGCTCAGGGGGGCATACGCTGATGACCGGTCGTACAAAAAGCGTACATGGTGCATGCGGGTGTCGCGTGAAAGAATTTTGCACACGAAAAGCAGATCTATATGGCCTGTAACACAAAGCTTAGCAATCATTGTAGAACAGTTTTCTACGTTTGATTTTAATGTACAATCAATCTTAAAAATCGAGTGTATTATTAATCGTGAACCTTTTTGTTACCGGACCCTAATGATGCGTCCCCGAGGTTTGCGAAAACTCGCTATTATCATGATTTGGAACGTGTCACATTATAGGATGAAACCTACTCATACTAAGTTAAAGGGGAATCCAACCCAAATGAAAACGTGTCTTTATAAGGAAAAGAAAAATCAGACAAGTTGATAGGTGAAAGTTGGAACAATATTGGACAAACAACAAGAAAGTTATGAATTTTCAAAAGTTGTAAATATTGGTAATCACTATACCCATGGACACTTCAAATTGGCCGCATATGGGATGTCATAGTGATGTAAGGCAAGGACTACTCATCCATGTACTCCAATACATATTATGGCTAAAATGTCATTTTCCCCAAAAGTTGTATTTCAAATTATAATTTTCTTTCATGAGGACATAAAACAATATACTACCTGGGTTACATTTAGATTACTGCCCCAGGGTAATGGGTACTTAGGATAAAACCACAAATCCCTGATAATAAAGTACATGGCCTATGGGAAAGTTGTCCTTGCCCCTTGTCATAATTTACTTACCCAATTGCCAATTTGAAATCTACATAGTATTAGTGATCTCAATTTTAAAGCAGCTATAACTTTCTTGTTGCTTGTCCGATTTTTTTCAAACTTTCACCATTCTGTTTAATTTATTTTTCTCATTCCCAACACAACATGTTATGGCCAAGGCTGGATTCCCCGGATTGACCGATAGAGGACAACATAAAGGCTTTTATTTTGATTAATGGTCTTCGGATATGATCGAGGAACACACTACGTTCCTGATTACAGATTCGGTATCAGAATAATAATTTGCCTCATCCGAATATTATAAAAGAGGATTGGTGGGTCCGACACATCATCCCATTAAACAGAACGACTCTTTTAATAATGAAAAATAAAAAGATATAGTGGCGTACATTGATTACCATTACCAATCGTCCTCCTTCTCATACTCTTCTCGTCCTCTATCCTAATTCCCATGATCTTCTTCTAAAGACATCTCCCGAACAGCACTCATTTCGCAAGAATCCATTAAAATTACATCCGATATCGGTTCCTTTGAAAACTAAAAATATCGGAAATATCAGATGACATTTTCATGGAGAGCTCAACAACTTACTTCGTGTAAGCTCTCTACCAAATAATAAAGATAACCCACGAAAACAAGACAAATATGTTGTTTTTGAAATGTTTGCAATATTGAAATAGAACTTATTGAAGACTATAGTCCATTTGCCTCTGTAATATCCAGGTACCATTTTCAAAGAGTTTTAACATGTACACCAACAGATCGTGCTCTAGACACATGATATAGGAAGAATATTGCCCTATTTATAAGATAATATGTGTATGGAAAAATACCCTTTTACCTTTTTTTCAGAGCAGTTACAGCAGTCTTCGTGAAATAAATCGATACAACGACGATGAATAGATAGATACCTTACGAAATGATTATAGTGAAGTTCGGCTGTTTAACTTTGAAATAATAATCTGACTTTCTTCAGAATTCCATCAGGATTTGAGTAAAATTTAAATGAAATAACATCCTGGTATAGACATAGTTTAAAATTTAATGGAAATATGGAAAGAATCTTTAGTAAATACGAAAACACCTAATGTATACAAGATGCGCAGTATGTTACAAGAAACGACATTCATTTGATAAGACCTAAATATTAAATACGAAAATATTGAAATACGGTTAAAACAAACCTACACGACAAAAAACAACAACCATAGATTGAATCATTGATAAGAAATATCAAAACATATAGAATTAAGATTAGAATTGTGAAGGTTGCTTTCCTTATTCAGATGTAACAACGTGCATGCCTATCATAACAATTACATGATAACTGAGTTTTCCGCAAAAGGTTAAGTAGTTGTTTAGTTGGCGCTCTTCTTTGAACTTCTTTGTCAGCTAGAATGAAAATCAATTATTAAACTTATCATACGGATGTTAATCATACCATTCACCTGAAGTGGCTCAGAGATCATAGAGAGATAATGAGTTTTGTGCATGGGTACAATTCGAAAGGTATTCGAAAAGTATAGAACAAACGTGAATATCGTTCATCATGGATAATCGATGTTTTTTTTTTTAAATCCGTTCTCACCGGCCAAATAAACCTTAACACATTGCAGACACAAATGTCATCGTGCAGAGGCCGTCCATACACCCGCAATTTTTGGGCCGTGGAGGCAGCGATTAACAGCCTGACACCAAAAGGACGTCTGGTACTAATCCCCGAATAATCCTAAGGTCCTCGTGCGATAGCCAGACGATGGACTGGACATCGTACGATTATTAGTAGATTATCCTACGGATATTGTGTGATGGCTGGATGATCATTGTCGGCCGGTGTACCCTTCCCTCTTAGCATCTTCTTCTGTTGTGTAGTGTGCAAGCGCGTTGAAAGTTGTACATGCGAAATGACGCGGTTTATCGCCCGATGCATCTGCGATCACCGACCAATGTCCAGCAGATTTCCAGCAGATGTCAATCACATTGGCCATAAATCAATCATACATCTATGCATACCGGTTAGATAATGACAAATATCCGGACATGCATTGGTTGATAATCGGCCGATTCTGTCGATGTTTGCTCTCAAAGACTTGACCTCCCGTATGTTAAGGACACCGGTCGATTTACAGCCGGATATTGGACGAAACTTAAATGTGTCAAGGATGGGTGGGTAATAAGAAAGATCGGTAGAGACATCAGAAAATTTTAACTCCCAGTTTCCTTTGTCCAGTAACCCCTCCGATGCTACATGAGAGCCCCGGCCATCGTACGATGACCGCGGGTGTCCGGCCGGCAACCAGTTCAAAATGGCCCCCAAAACACATCGAAAGTACTTCACAAACCTAATCGGACTAGATTGTGACTGAGGTATTACGAAACATCGAACACAATTGAGCTCTCCACAGGAGTATCCGCAGCATTAAGCAGTTAAATAGAAAGTTATGGTTGCTTATGTTCTGATTTTAAGTAATCAAGTAAACATGGATAATCTATACAATGAAACAAAAAATAGATATACAAATAGTCCACGTCGAGGAGAAGTTTAACATTTCAAAAGATGAATATTTGGCAGATGAATGCTATTCATTGAACATTGATATGACTTGAAGGAAGATAATAAAACAATAGAAACTTACCTTAGAAATGATGTGCGGTACTTCAATGTGACTATGGTTCGCTTCTGGTGCGCCAAATATTCTTCTGACGAGGGATTTGTCGACGTTCGGTTTTTAAGTCGCCACTATACTATTTTGTCTGTGAACGATTCGAGAACCGGTACGATGTGTGAACCGAAGTATCTGCAAACAGGCATTGTGTGTTTAACAAACATTCAATCGAGTGGGTTAGATTGTAGAGGAAAGCTGGAGGAGAGCGGAAAGTATGATGGGTAAATACCAAGGAGTATGGTAGGCAATAATACAACTATCAATATCGGCTTCTCTCTTATATATTCATTTATGTTAATAATGAGATTGTATAACTGTACCAGGCCAATCTTTACTGCCGGCTTCTATCCCCACTCTCCCTCTCTAACGCTCTCTATTCTTTCTTTTCGTCATTAAATTATTTATCTTAATCTGTTCATGCTCGTTCATTGGTATAAAGCGACATATCATGGTCCAGATGGTATTATTATTATTCTTATTATTATCATTATTATCAATATTATTTATTATTTTTATTATTATAATTGTCATTGTTGTTGTTATTATTATTGCCATTATCATGCAAAGGCCAATTCCCCATTCAAACATTCAAAATGTTAAATTGAACATATTATATAGAAAAAACAAGCGTACAATTTAAAATGGTTTTGACTTATGCACAAAACATCGATTTTCAATATTTTATTAAGATTTGCTTTTTGTAAGAAAGACTTGATCTATAAAAATTCTTTAGACCTTTATTTTTTAAAGAAAATTATTCTAATCAATCTAGGTCAAATAAGTAATCGCGATAGAGAATGGGGAGTCTCATCTTTTTTTAAAAAAGGTCAAGTCCACCCCAGAAAAATGTTGATTTTAATCAATAGAGAAAAATCAAAGATGCACAACGCTGACATCTCATCAAAATCGTATGTAAAATAAGAATTATTTAAGGTTTCGCTTAATTTTCATTAAACGGTTACATGGGCAACTCAGTGATATCCAAATTAGAGAGTTGATGATGTCCCTCGCTTACAATTTTGTTTTTTATTGTTTGAATCATACAATATTTCATTTTTTTCAGATCTGACAAATCTGACCAACTTGACTGAACCACAAAATGTTAAAACAATGGGAATTCCACATATTCAGGTAGAAACAACTGTTTGACATGAAAATGAGGGGAAAATTGAAATATTTCATATTTCATATAGTGAAATACGAAAGTAATAGTGAGCGGGTGATGTCATCAGCGCTATGGGAACGATTTTTTTTGCTGATGTAAAGCAAAACAAAGGGTTTCATAACAAAGTGAAGGTTATTTTGGTCCTTAGAAATGTGACAAGCAAATTATAAGTCATTTTGGTTACATTTTCCAATTTTTTAACACGTACCAGAATTCCAGGGGGTGCCGCCTGCGGAAAATTAAACACGCAGCACCCCCAGCATCCCCGCTTCCCAAGGCAATGGATGTCATCAGTCCCTCATTTGCATACCGACCACCCGATTTTAATGAAATTTTCAGTGTTATGCTTCTTGATGAAGTTTTTGTTGGGGTGGACTTGTCCTTTATCGCTTTAATTTTTTATAAATTTATGTTCATTGAGTACATTCCTTTTTCACCCAAACCAACCTCTTCCCCCCTCCCCCCTCTCTCTAACATATACACACTCTCTCTCCTTCTCTCTCCTTTACAGGATAGTCCTATGATATCCGTTGTGATGTGTGCTTAATATCTCGTTCGTCTAATAAATTATACAATGCGTTGATTAGGAAATGGCGCATTTTGTTTGGAGCAAACAGTGGAAAGATACCATACCTCAATTCCCTTCTCTGCGACAGTGTCTCTATGGCAACACTTTGGGATATGCGTTTGGCATATTATTGGACAGCAAAACTATTACAGCATAGACGCCTTTTCGCTGATAGCGCCCTTTCCATTCTTTTCCCCGAAGAGCCGCTCACGCTGACCATGTCTTTATATTTTGGTGGCAAACAAGCACCTAGGCATACGGGGACATCATGATTGATGCTTGTATTCTCTTGAGCTTCTCCTCAACGACAGCGTTGCAATACAAGTACTAGATTGCACAGGGGCGCTTTGCCCACAACCTCACCATTTCAAGTGCTGAGAGAAATAGTAAGAAAGTGAGAGAGAATTAGGAAGGGGAGAAGGAAAGAAAGGGAGAGGTGAGAGGGGAGAAGGAGGGAACGAGAGTGAGTGGGAGAGAGAAGGGGAGGGAGGGTGGGGAAGGTGGGTGAGTTTGCGTGCGTGTGAATGTGCGTTGGGTATGTGTGTAGGGGTGTGTGCGAGGGTGTAAGGGTGGGTGTGTGCGTACTGGTGTGCGTTTGGATTGGTCAGTGTAGTGTGGGTAAACGTGATGAACCATCCATGCATATATTTCATTCAATTATTCATTTTAGTTCTGATTAATGATTTGTACTTTTTCATATAATTCTACAAAGAAAAAAAATAAGTGGATTTTGCATTTTCATTGCGTGTGCAAAGAACAAATTCATAATACTAGCCCTTTAAGCCATCTGTCTCAAACCGATTCATTTTCGAACAGGTTACAGACAAAAACCGTATTTATTTTAAATCTTAAAGAACCTTTCACATACCATACGGTCTGAACGATGATTGTGAATGATACCATCTACTCGTTTCGAAGGATTTCACAAGACAATGTTTAACTACCGAAGGTTGAATTTGAACATGTCGAAATGTTTGAAATCTTTGCTAGCTTTATCATTCTGTCGATTTCACCACCATCAGTTTTACTACTACTACTACTACTACTACTACTACTACTACTACTACTACTACTACTACTACTACTACTACTACTACTACTACAACTACTACTTCTACTACTACTTCTACTTCTACATCTACTACTATACTACTTCTACATCTACTTCTATACTACTTCTGATAAAACTACTACTACTGCTGAAGCTGCTGCTGATGCTGCTGCTGCTGCTACTACTACTACTGTCATTTGAATTAACTGCTATGCATTTGGGTATAAAATCGACACAAGATGGCGCCAAGACACAACATATTTAATCAGAAACCATATTAGTGTCATGCGGTTCAATGAGAAATCAAGAAGATGAACTTGATGAAGTAAAGGGATTACAGCTGCCTTTGGAAGACACTGATGAAACGATTCATGAACGAACGCACTCAATATACATTTTCATAAAATTATCAACTGAAGTCCGTTGTATATCTATAATTTAAAAGTGTCTAAAGGAGTATTATAACATAAATTTTACTCAAAAAGACAAATGACTAACCTCGATTATTACACTGATTTACTCTGATTTGTATATGTAGTTGGCGTATAACCAAAATTGTTGGTGTGAATATTTCCCATTTAGGCTATAAATTTTCTCTCTATATGTATTGATATATTTTGTATGTTCTATCTGAGTCTTCATAACCATATTCTTCTAAAGAGTTGGGGCGATCGATCGATAAATAGTGATATGTCAGGATTCTTTATAAGCAAATTTGCTAAAAATGGAAATGGTATATTTTTAAAGAATAAAATTGAATGCAGTTTTCACTACCACTGTAACCACTGCTTTAAAATTATAATTACCATTATTTTTGTTTTAAATATTATCATTATTATTATTGTTTTGAATATTGCTTTGAAAATACGTTCGGCCGCACCCGTGCCTGCCCATTCACATAACAATTGAAAATGAAATGGTGTTTCTCCCAGCCCCCCCCCCTTTCTACCACGCTTGCCCTTTCCGGTTTTCAAGGCTTCGCCACATATCATCTCACTTTTCGGATTAACGAACCTTCGGAATAATGAACCTTATTTCACTTTCGGATTAACGAACCTTCGGAATAACGAGCCTTATTTTGTTTTCGGATTAACGAACCTTCGAGATTACGAAGCTTCGGAATAACGCCACAAATGTTCGGATTAACGAACATCGAGGTATAGGCAATTTGCGTGTTTCGGAATTACGAACCTTCGGAATTACGAAGTGTAACCTTGAATATCATCATCATCATCATCATTATTATTATCATTATTATTATTATTATCATTATTATCATTTATTATCATTGTTATTACTATTATTATCATTCTAATTCATGTTATTATATCATAAATGATAATAATAATATCAATGATAATTGTTATTATTATAATCATCACCATCATCATCATAATCTTCATTATCATCCAATGTCATTTGACATCCATCTAGACATTCAAAAATCAAAGGGGTACTCCGGGCTGAAACATTTATATTTAAAGAAAAAAAAGAAGTAAAATTCACAAAGCAAAATGTTAAGAAATGTCATCAAAATCTGATGACAAATAGCGAAGTTATTCAATTTTCAAATCTGGCAATATATTGTGAAAAAAGTTATATGCACGTCGTCATGAATATTCATTAGGTGGGATGATGATATCACATCCTCACTTTCCTTTTTCTTATGTTATTACATGAAATCAGATTTGTTTTCATACATGTGTGATGATAAGTTTCCGTTATAATGAAATAAGTTGCGATGATGAATATCTAATGCACTAAATCAGTTGTCAATACAATTGTTTTTGAGGATTAAATTTGAATAAACCCAATTTTATATGATAAAATATAAAAGAACAAGTTGGGATATGACATTACTAGTTTGCTCATTGAATATTCATGAAGACATGCCTAGAACTGTTTCACTGGAATAATGTAAATCTTTAAAATGTCATAACTTTGTTATTCCTTGTCGGATTTTGATCAGATTTTTCAGTGTTCAATTTGTCTGATTTTTCTTTATCTCTTAGAAATGAGAAATTGTTATCTCTTTTGTCTGGAGTACCCCTTGTTGCATCAAAAATTGTCGCAAAATTGTCACAATTTGTGCTGCACGTGCTGGTCTCAATTTTTAAGCATATTGTGCCAATTTATGTCGGCAAAAAGAAACCTAGAACCACAAATTGTCGCCAATTACACAAATTGTCTTGAACCACCAGTCTGGTGTGCAGTGTATGTGCGTAAGATTGTGTGCGTTGTGTTAGAGGTGAGTGTTGTGTTGGTATGTGTGTGAGGGTGGTTGCGTGTGTGTCTATCATTATTATTATTTCTTATTATTATTAGCTTATTTTGGCGGGGGGGGGGTATATCTCCTTGGTCTAGCAGTAACAGTTGGTCAAACTCTCTGATCGTCTAATACCATACGGGCTAAACCCATTTGCACTAGTAACAGTTTTGTTTAACTTCCACTTGGTCTAATGTATAGGACTTGGTCGAATATAATTAGTCGGTATAATTGCCGAATCGTCGAATGGTCTATTCGCATTTTCGTCTAAATCCCTAATGAATATGTCCAGTCTGTTACAGGAATTGACCAAGTGGTGTTAGACCAATTAGATATTAGACCAAATAGAAATTAGACCAAATGGAAATTAGACGGAATGGTAAATAGGCAGAATGACAATTAGACCAAAAGGTAAACTGTAGGCGAAATAGAATTAGACCATGAATAGTTTGAGGCTAAACGGCCATTAGTCAAATCGGGTTTAGACCAACTGACAATTACCTTTTGGGAGGCTAATATATAGAACAGGAGCAGAGCCGGTGGAAAATTCGGCTTTTATCCACATGGTCTAACAAAAATAGGACTAATTCTCTGTTTGTCTAAAAACACATGGGCTTAACCCATTTTGTCCACTAAAAATTTGGTCTAATTTGCAATCGGTCTAATATATACTTTGTCTAATTTTCATTTGGTCTATTGACCAATTCGTCTATTAGCCAAATGGTCTAATTGCATTTGCAACTCAACATGACCTATTTGTTTGTTTGTTAAGTGTTGAGTGAAATGGGGCGACAATTTGTGGTGTCCCCTCTTCCACAAACTGTCGCCTAAATGAGGCGACAATTTGTGCAAGGTTGACAATTTGTGGTGTAACACCCTTTTAAAAACGAACTGAATGACGACAAAGTCTAAAACTAATATGACACCATCTACGTTCTAGTATTTACATTTCTCGATGTTGTCACTAGGCTTTCAGAAACCTCTGTTATTCCACATTTGAATGTAATGAAGTAAAATAACTGTTGGACCATTTGAATACAGTTGAAGAGGAACATTATAAAGGGGTAAGTTTCTTGTTCACTGGACCTTTATTGTATATTATTCTATAAACAAGTTCTGAAACTTTTTAGATAAGTCTATTATGCAATTTAACAGTTTAATACAAGTCACAAGTTCTAATCAGTTCTTAATTTTGAAAGAAAACTTGAATATTAAAGAGTAGAGAGGGGGAAATATGGGAGGGGGGGGGGTTACAGAGAGGGAGAAGGGGTTCACATATACGTGTAAGTTTCCACAACAGCGAAACCTTTAACTTAAGTGTTTAACAATTTTTCTGTCCGAATTATACTAGCATTGTATTCGTATGGCATGCTCCATTTCCATTTATACCTCTGTCATATTCAATGTATGTAGCGATATATATTCATTTATGCTTCTTTATTCGTGTATACCTGTTCCATAATAGATATAGTTGGGTAGTGTATGTATTGTCATTTTTTGCTGAATCCGGTTCGGTTCGAGGAGAGTGGGTTTCGAAATTAGTTGACGAAGCAGAATTCTTTTCGAATAAACCATCGCTTAAGCATAATTTCACACAATAGAAAAAATATGTTTTAATAAAAAAATAATGTTGTAGTTCTCTTTGTGCCCACACAACAGTGTTGTTCCTCGAAGCAAAATAATCGATTTAAACATGTGGAAATGATTGAGATAGTTATCAGAAGGACATGCAATTTTTAGTATTCAAATTCTTTAGAATGATTCCCAATGCCTTCTGGCTAGTACTAGTACTATGATAAGAAATTAATAATAACTATGATAAAAAAAATCAAACGCAAACAGTTGTATTGTATGTATCGTGAAATTCCAGGCATAACGTCGATGTGCCTTTTTAATAATCACTTTTCTGTATTTATAGCGGAATGTCATTTCAATCTTAAATGTCAAGTTCAACCCAACACCAAATTGATTAAACTAAACAAAGGAAGTAAAACACGCGTGACAATAAAAAGTAATCACAATAGAATTAAGAACAAGGCAGTGTATTTTTAAGTATCGCTTGTTTCAACTATTCACTTTTTAATATGAACTTTAGTATAATGCGATTTCAAAATTTTCATAGCTTTTGGAGCTCATCATTGATTTTACAATATGCTGAAAAATAATGATGATATACAATGTTCTGTCAGCATAACCAGGAATCTAATGAACATGTTAAATTTTGTATTTCACCAGCAGAATATTTTATTTCAACGTCCAGGCGTCTTTGCATTAATTTCGTTTGATAGTTTTCATATATCAAATATAAGAAGAAGATAAGATATAAACAATTCATGTGAAGCTATAATAGGTGTATGACTACTCCGGAAGTTAACCTTGGTAATCAAACCCACATCCTGGTTCCGTAGAAAGGAAATAGCTACGTCAGTCACAAGAAACGCATGATTGCCGGAATGAATTGAATCGATTTCATTTGGAAGAAATTTACTTCTAAAACATTTAACCTATCCAACATTGATTTAACTACTCATTCTGTATACAGGGGTTCACGAGAGAGAGGAAAGCTATTTTAATTGATATAGGTCCCGTTTGTAAGAAAATTAAACGTATGGAGATACATTTTAAAGGTATGAGACAAAAATGACGAGTAGATATAGGAGTTCGGTATTTAGGAAATTATAGTCACTGTCACTTTTCCACGGAAGTTAATATCGCGTGATGTCATATGCACCATATTTATTAAAATAGAAAATGAAAGCAGCATAGTGACGGTTTTTATTTTTGTTCACATTGAATGAAAAGAAGTAGGCACATATTCTATACTTTTCAAAACAAAATTAAATGTTCACTTCGTTCTTTAACACTGCTTTAATTAACGTATATATGTTGATAAATAGAACACACACCCTCCACCCTGTCTATGGAAGTTGAACTTGTGTTTGCAGTACATGTAAACGTGATAAATATTAAAGAAATATACTGATACTGGCTTAGCACTAGCTACTGTAGTTTAGTGCTCATTTTACATCGTGTGACAAGTTGTGTGAAAGGTATGACCCAACGTGACGCAATTATATCCTTTTAAATCATTTTATGGTCATGATGGTGGGAATCTAATACTCGAAGGCATGGTTAACTGACTCGAAATCATAGATCTCGATTTCCCATCGTGTCCTAAACGTGATGTAAAGTTCTTATCTGAATATTCAATATTCTTGAGTAAAATCATTTTCATGTTTATCTATTTCCATCCAACCATACACATGGTACAGGAATATTGAAAGTGGGAATCTGTGAAATATGGCGTCCACCACCATACACACAACAGTGGTTCCCCATCAGGAGCAGGGACAAATATCTCAGCATCCCACTCCTGACACCAAAACATATCTTGAAAGTTACAACGAGTACGCCGGAAGAGCTACGGGGTGGATACAACTTGTCTGTGGGGGAGGGGCAATCATGATAGGGGTAGCTCAATTCTTACTTGGATCCAGCATTCGTTTCGCTGCCTGTGGTATATGGATGAGTCTTCTGGTAGGTTAGGTCTGTAAAATCACTTTTGGGTCTGTTTTTTAATTTAGTATAATTATATAATTATACCAAAGATTATGGCACAATATTTTGGGGTATCTCTTAAGCGTGATTTACCAATTAACTCCTTATTACTATGATACGTACCCATTTTAATGATAGATTGAATGAAAAGTTCTTTAATTTCGCTCGTAGCATATAATCGTATTTAGATCAATAGGTGAAGCACAGTGATTGACATGATATTTTCTCGAAATAATGATATTCCTATCGAGAATTATAAGGCAGAAAATTGCGATTCAGGAATTGTTTTGTTGTACTTTTACCACGCTTACAAAACACAGAATTTCAAAAGTGGAAATTTTCAAAGTCACATCCATATCTCCTGTCTTCTACAAACCTACCTACCTTATACATCCAAAATAAGGAAATATTGTATTTATTTATATCGAATCAAAATAAGTGTTTTTACAAAATTTTACAAAAAACAAGTTAACATGAAAATATTATCGTTTCTTTTTCAATTGTATAGTGCTTTGGTCCTGCTGGAGTGCTTGGCATTGCGAGTTACAGAAGAAGTCGATGTGTAGTACGTATCTTTAATTGTAGGCTTATGTCCTACATAAAATGTAGTCTAGTGATGCAAACGAAATGGAAGGAAAACTAAAGCTGAAATTCGCGTATTTTTAAATCTTATTCTTTATCATCCTGTGATATGTATGAATTAGGAAATGGCACAAAGTATTACTAAAAGTATTTTTTAATTGCAAGGACAACAGTAAGCATTTTAGGAATCATATTTATTTAGAATGTAGCTTACATGTAAGCCCATTCATAGCTGTCCAACACTAATGACAAATGTAGGCCTACATTGTGTCTATTTTTTTCATTCCACCATCGTTCTGTACGCATTAGCTCTATAACAAATATATTTTGCATAAATCGACTTGATCTTCAAGAGATACTTTATTACACCCACCATACCCATGTTGTCCTTGTCTTCAATGTACATCTGTTTATTTATTTATTTGTTTATTTATTTATATATTAATTTAAGAAACGGGGAAGCCCATTTAACAATATGTTGTTCTCCCGTGGTGCCCAGTTTCAATGTACATAACATAATATTACCTAACAACATCATATCACGACAGGTATGAATATATTTGTTTATCATATCACAGCATAGGCATGAATATATTTGTTTTTATTCCAGCTTAAAATTTGGCAGCCTTACAAATTCATGTTTTCAAGTTTACCTCTTATATAATTTTTGTACCTTTTTTCTTCCGACATTCTGCTCCACTCCCCCTCTCTCTATCTGCCTCTCTCTCCTCCTCCCCCTTTCTCGCATTTCTGTTCTTCTGCTAAACCTACTTTCACGATTTGTATTTTTACTTGATAAATTTGAATATTTGAATATTTAAATTTGAATATTTTCATTTTATATATGATAAAGCCGACTGTCTATATTAATTTTGATAATGCATGATTAAAAAATCCCGTATCCATCTATTTCGGTAGGTTTGTTTTTAGAACCAGCATAATATTTCAACCTTTTAAGCATTGTGTCACTATGCAGTTGTTTATTATATATTCTTGTACTTGTTTTGTAAAATATTCTGCAATTTAGCCTTTGGCTGCGAATGATTTTTTGATGAAACATTACCATTACCATTACCAAGTACATGTAGGAAAATCTTAAAGCTAGAATGCCAGGTAAAAGAACATACAATCAGCAATGAAAAACAAAATAAGCCTGTGAACAATCATTATCTATATGCATGATATGAGTCTATAGTTAAGACAATACATACGATAACCAATTTCATGCTAATGAACATCATGTTATCAATATTTTCTACATTTTACAGATATCGGCGTACATCACCATGTCCGTATTCTCGGCCGTCTTTGCCATTTTTATGACACTCATCGGGGCCATAGGCATTTTAATAAGTCAGACACAGGCATGCTACGTCAATACACAAAAAGTACCCTGTCAAGAAGGTCAAGTGGTAATAAGGATATCTATAAAATCACTTTGCTAAAAATTATAATATATATTTTAGTGGATGGTCAGGTGGTTTGTTAAAGATTCAAATATTTATGTATGAATTTACGCGAATGGTTCATGTGGCAGGCCAAATGTGTATTATCACAATAGGACATAATCATGATTGTATTAGCAAATTGAAACAGGTCAATCGCAGAATCATTTTTCTGGAATAAAAAAAAGGAGGATCCCTGTTTTGGCTCTTTATTCATTTGCTATTCATTTGTTTCCGATAGCTTTATGAAACAGGTCCCTGGGAAATTCAGTAAATTGTCTAATTGGCCTATAGAAAGCTAAAGATTTTCTATTTCACATTCAGGTAAATAAAAATGGATATATCTGATAATTCTTTTATCATCAAATTTTAATATTTGGATTACATTTAATTTTGATGCCAACCCCTGTACATCATAACAAAAAGTAAAAGTTGAAACGTAAACATTGAAATAATTCTGTTTTACTCAGTGATCGAAGATCAAAAGTGGTGTACAAAATGCAATCTCGGAGATTAGTCTAGTTTGAGCAAGTTTCATGCCAATATTAATGGTTGCTACTCCATCCATTCACTTGAATCATTAACAGGAATATCGTGTCAGCTCTGATGGAATCCTGACTCTGATTGGATTGATTGAGACAATAGTTGCTATCATAGGATCAGCCTATGGTTGTGCTGGGGTATGTTGCGTTAAGCAGCCTTCAAGGCCACGGCAAGAAATAATTTTGGTAAGTAAACATGATACTGTTTCAAAATTTATCGCGGGTTTGAATGATTTTGAAATGAATTATTTTCAGTTTTTCGTATGAACAAAGACCCAAAAATCCCTCGAGATATCTTACTTTATGGTATTCTGAATATTCCAGATTTAATTGGTAAGGGTGATTCGGATTTCTAACAGTAACGGATGAACCGCCGATATACCTTAAAAAAGAAATGTATAAAATTCAAATTAAAATATTATGATTACACGTGAACGATGTTCTAATTAAATATAAAAAAATGAATATTTACACATATCTGAAAGTTATTTGTGATCCGATTTTGATCAAAATGTAGGTCTAAAATACGAATTGGCAATAACAATAATTTCGACTTTGATTTATCCACATGAATTATTATAAACGCGAAGGAAAGTTTTTGATTAGCCTCAGCTATAGGTTCTATAATTCTGCTCATAATGAAATTGGTATCATGCTCATAAAATCACTTCCACATTGTTATCAGAATTGCCATTTTAGTAAAGTATTTACATGAATAGACAAGGGAGTGTCACGTGGAAATGACTTTTTTAAATTATTTACCTACTGCTGCTTGACACCAGATAAGGAATACATAAAACTGATGAATACGGTTATTAAAAGATTTAATCAAATCTCTTAAATCATTGTTGTTTCATTTTGATTTGTTTAACAATAAATTGTACATGAAAATATACATGAATATTTATAACAAAATATAACTTTAACAATAATTGTTGACTCAAGCCCCCATCATCTCTTCTGGCCTGACATGCCCCACTCGGCCCTGGTGGTCGGTCCAGTTCCTGGCCTCCGTAGCTTGCGATGTCTCTTCCAGTCGGCCTCGGCCTCCGCAGACAGTGTTGCCCCTTGATGAGTAGCCCCCAGATCAGAGAGATGTGGCTTCGACGAATTAGTGGACGAGATCGAGCCCCCAATGATGACATGAATTTTGACGAATCATGTCGGTGGAGAACCGGCGGCAGCTTGGGTCGTTATCTCGTCACCGACGTAGTCCCTCAGTTTTAACTTCGACTGCCTATACTAACATCTGTGGTCTATTCTAGCTTAGGTGGTTCTCCCTGAATTACTGAAATTAACCTCCTAATATACCCTACCGTTACTAGGACTAACTGTAAAATTTCTATAAAGTAATTCAAAGAATTTCAATAACAGATGAGTGCATAAACAATACATTCTTTATAACAAAATACACTTCCTGTGCACTTGCATAAATCTATGGATTAAAGAGAACTGCATATAACTATTTAAAATACTTGTACAAAATATGTCATATACCTGATAGGGATGTGATGGATATTCCGAATACCTTGGTCACATTTGCTCTACGGCGGCTGTACGGCGAGTCGAAATAGCCGTTTTATTAATTTTAATTCAAACCACATATATGTAGTTGGACAAAAAATGTTAAAACGGCTGTTTTCGACTCGCCGTACGGCCGCCGTAGAGCAAATGTGACCAAGGTATAACACATGTACATTTTTACCTAGGTTTAAATATTCACAACACATGAACTATCTTTATAAACTCAGAACATGAGTCTAATCAAGGAATTCAATTCAATGAATTTCTTCTCTGACAGGGAGCAATACACAATGACATCCCTAGTGTACACCCATCTGTACATGTCAGAGTATTAAACGCCATTGAAATAAACGGATTTCTCACGAGCTGCTGAATGGTCAGTTATGAATGTCATTGTCCTAACGATTACTAACAAATTAACTCATTAGGACTTTCTTATGCTTAAAATATACAGCAGAAACAAATATTGCACTGGCCTTTTTAATGATGAAAAAGCTTATAAAAATACTACAACGATCATAACGATGACAAATACATGAGTGTATAAAAAGGATTGTTAGATGCATTAAACACCAATAAGAAGTGCTGCTGTTCGTGGTTCATATCTCAAAGTGGCGCCAATGATCTTTGGCAACACATTGATCGATATAAAAATACATGACGCTTTACACCGAGGTTAGATATACGGATGCCCGACAAGAATTTATTCCTTGTAGTGCAAAGACCCAAATACCATAAAAAGGAAAAACATATCATGATAATGACCATTACGTTCAATATTTTCTAGAGATGCTGAAGGTCGTAAAAACAAAGCTGATCGCGTTTTTAAACGCATATTTTTCGGCGTTTAATTTTTTTCATCCAAATCTCGATCTGAAAAATATGACCCGGGAGTGGGGCACACTAGACACATCCTTTGTTTCTCATTATCCACGTTTTGTAATTGCGTTTTCAAGCATGATTCGTGTAGTTATTTAAATTTGAAAATCGACATTAAAGACATTCTTAATATTCAAAATGGGAAAAAATAAATTTTACCTTTGATTGCTCACAGGTCAACCAATACCCTGCCACCACTTCAGCTCGTAAGTATAAAGCCTTAATAGTAATCAATGTACAACTGGGAGAGGGAAAGTTGAGTGAATAAAAAAAAAATCGGCTATTGAGATTTCGCTTCGCATCCAGATGGCCGACTGGTATCCGATCGAGGATATCTTTAAACAAAACAACTCCAGATTTTATTTGATATTCTTTGCGATACAGATCTCCAAGTTTACCCAAGCAGTGTAGTACATAATACTGTACCTATACAGTATAATGTATTCTCAGCAAAATATACTGATCCTAGATGCAATGTTTATGAGCACTTACAATGTGTACTCTCTACAATTTTTATATCCTTACTTTAACACTGTCCTTGTTTTATTCATCTTCCTAGACCAACAGAGTTCAATTCCTGAAGGTCAACCACCTCCTTACAGAGCCGTCGAACAGCGCCCTCAACAAGCACATCCAAATAGTCACACGGAACAACTACAAACTCGAAGACAGCAAGATACATTAGCCACTCTGGAGACGCATCCACATCAGGGCAACTATGCAGCATATCAACAGCATACTCCACATTTAGGCTACCAGCCTCTCATACTTCCAAACAACCAAGAGAGATAATGATCAAAGCAGGGAATATAATATTTTCTAGTTTTGTTAAAGAATCCCGGGGTAAAGAATTCGTCGTTGTTTTTGTTTTAATATGAATTTATCTTATATTTCACCGAACACAAAGAACTTGTCGTATGACTTTGTAATGAGAAATTGCCATTCCATGTTTCCTTTTCTATTTTTTTAAACGAAATGTGGTAATGCATCCAGATTGTATTTTGATTGACTGTTTGGGATTGAAAAGTCCCTTTTCTCTATATTATCTTTGTGATAATCCAGAGTCGGAACACACGAATGTAATATAGAATTTCATTTTAAATTAAATTTACATCTTTATATCTAAGCTGGCTTTGTTTAAGAGATAATTTTCAGTACACACCCAAAAAGAAAATCTTTTAGTCTAAACCAAATAACATTCGTTAGCTGGTTTAAGAAATCAGCTGTATCTTTACACTAATTCATTTTATATTTTTATAATTATATCTTTTTCAAATCACGAAAGTTGTATTCTAAATCTGAGACACTACCGAGAATGTAATGCTATATTGTTAAAATGTATGTATTGAATCTATCTCGTAGTATACAGAGAAAGTAGAAATGAATTTTATCCTTTTTTCTCCATTCGGAATCAGACAACTTTCTATCAAGGGGCTTCAGGATTCAGGTGATGAATGGTATTCTAAGTGTTTGGAGATCAATTATGTTCATCTGTTCAGTTAGCACAAAATAAATTTCTCTGTGTCATTTTACTCCAGTGTTATTGATAAGATCCTGTACACTCATGACACCAACAAAACCGACTCCAAGCCGATCGATGGTGGTATAACTATTGTTGGTCCGAATTCGGCCTCGCCGGCGTGACTGCTGCATACAAGTTTGACTTGAGTATACGTTCGCAGTTCGTTCAAGTTAACAGCATCTGCAGAATCACAACAAGCGCTATCAGTGTTTTGAGTATGCTTAAAATATTGATGC
This sequence comes from Lytechinus pictus, assembly GCF_037042905.1. Lineage (NCBI taxonomy): Eukaryota > Metazoa > Echinodermata > Echinoidea > Temnopleuroida > Toxopneustidae > Lytechinus > Lytechinus pictus. Next base: position 11,249,699 of record NC_087245.1, on the reverse strand, counting down.
ACTTGACTGCATTTCGGCTTAAGTGGATTGCATTTTAATATCTTATATGAAAGTAGGTCTTACTGTGCACTGTCTTCGCCATAAACACGTTAATCCACGCACATGCACGATTACTGCAAACATGAGTGTATGCACGAATTAAAAAAAAGCAAACACGTGGACGCACCCTATACTGACATCTTCATAACTACCTCTCTGCCTCTCTCCCTCTCTATCTTCGTCTCTCTCTCTTACCATTTTCTTGTGCTTTCTTATTCTAAGTCTTATTTTGATAAGTGATGTCTTCTTTCGTTTTGTTTTTATGATTCTCACAAGGAAATGTATTAGTTTTATGTAATGAATTATGTGTATGGAGATGATAATGCAGAGACTTGTGGAATACTGGTGATTTTTTAATGAACATTTTAATTGTATATATTGTTTATAATTTGACTTTTTTTTGTAAAGATGAACAGGTTACTCCAGATAAAAATTTCTTAATAAATACGTAAATAAAAAATAACTAACTAACTAAATAAATAATAACTACGGTCCCATCACTGTCTACTAATAGTCTCTTGTTGAAATACGGTAACTTCATGAAATGCGAATGATATGAAATAAAAATAAATTTGTAATAAAGAATAAAAAAAAATGTTTTGATGTTTGCTGTCATAAAACCCTTTCCAAGGTAATGAAAACAACAACAATAACACTGACATGTTAGAGGCTGTGAGCTGCCCTTCAAATGCAGTCGGATGTAGATTATGTCATAGAACCTTTTCGTGATAATTAATTATACTTCATAACTCCATTGAAAATTTTCTGATGTGGAAATGGGAAATCATATTTTGATTTGAAAATATGACTGACTCAGGATACGTCGTGAAAGTCGACAAATCTTCAAAATGAAGTCCCCTATAACCAGTTTCTTACCAGTCATTTACTATTGGATTTGTCTTTTATGTATAGATGAATCGATAAGCGTTCGGATATTTTGGTTACTGGCTGGTGGATAGTTATGTAATAAATTATTTGTCTATAGGGTATACGTGTTTAATATAGTGAATTAAAGCATTAAGGAGAGATAACTACTGAAATGAAGTTATGGTTAAAGCAAAAATCCATCTAGGTATATTTCCTGGCTTTACCGAAACATATATTATGATGGATAGGGTAGATTGCAGGGCGGATCCAGATTTTGCAAAAAGGGATGGGACGAAAACAAATTTCACCAATTTTTCTTTTCCAGATCGTCGCTCAAAGTTGTTTTGTTTTTTTGTTTGTTTGTTTATTCGTTTGAAGGTGTAACCCTCACAGTCACTTCTAAGCTTTATTCTTACAAAACATAAATAAATAACAATCTCATATAAGCCGCTTGAATAGTGCGAGCGCTAATTTTTTTTTGGAAATTTCATGTATTTTGTCCTGAAAATTGAACATTCTGAGCAATGTTTGTGATCGCGAAAAAGATGTGCATGTAACAAAATTATTAATTTTTGATATACGTTCTGGCCTGATCGAAAAAGGAACTGCTAAGGAATGTTTGCAGTAACCCATGAAAACGATAATAATAATAATAATAATAACAATAATAAAACATTTACCCAGGGAAGCCACATCAACTCTGAAAACTCTTCTCCCAGCAGGCCCTGCTATTATACATATATAAACGATATATATATATACGATAAATAATTTCAACAATCAAATAATGCGAGCGCAAAGCGCGAGGTGAACATTTTTGACATTCTGACCTAAAAATCGAACGTTCTTAGCACTTTTTGTAATCATGAACAGGATAGGTATATGGAAAAAAAAAGAAATCTAGACCAAAAACGGGACACTCTATTAATGTTTTGCAAATCATGAAAAGGTTGAGTAATTGGGCATCTACCTACATTGATAAAGCGAGCGCGAAGCGCGAGATGATTTTTTTTGATACTCTGAAATGAAACTGGATGATTTAAGCACGTTTTGAATAAGAACAAGCTGCGTATTTTTAAGACAACTTGGACACGTTCTGATGATTGTCAAGGTATTGGCTCATTTTCAACATCATCACATCATTGACATTGTATTATTTTTATATCATAATTATCATCATCATTGTTATTAACATTATAATTATCATTATGATTATTATTATTACCATTATTATTATCAATATTATTATTATTATAATCATTATCAAATGATAATCATTATTGCTTTTTATTATCATTGTAATATTTATTTTCATAATCATTATTTGTGACCGTTATGGTCAAAATCAGCATAATGATAATAATGAGCATAGGCGTAACTAGTATGAAATACAAAATAAAATTGATAACAATATCATTACATTATCTCATCATTGTCATTATCATTTCATTTTATCATTATAATTACGATGACCTCTAATTTAGTGAATTTGTCACCCCCGCGTAAGTTGTAAACCTCTTATATATATACATGAAAATAGGCGGATCCAGCGGGGGGCCCGAGGGGCCCGCCCCCCCCCCCCCTATTGGCGGAGCGAAAAAAAGGAAAAAAAGGAAAAAAAGAAAAAAAAGGAGGGAAAAGAGAGGGAAAAAAAAGAGGAGGAAGACGAGTGAATAAAATAAGATGAGGGGAAGACTTCATTCCCTGTTAGGTGATTTACATATCTCGTTCAATATGGAGCTTAAATATCAAGTTTGGAAGTCAATATACATTATACATTTCACCTCGGAAATCGAACTTTCATTATTTTGTGTGGTTTCCAAATCAATTTTTAAAAGTGCTCTGTAAAAATGAAAGTTTTATGATCTGAATATTAAAATTTTCGCTCGCAAATTTTGACTTATCAGGTACCTATCATTTTCGTGTATTCCATTTAGTTTTCAAAATATCCCTTTTCAGGTCTGATTGTCAAAACGTATCAGATAACGCTACATGCATTTTGATTGGCGAGTTATGTATGTCTCAATATTGATTACACAACAAACTACTTAAAATCCCCTTTTCATGACAGTTTATCAAAAATTTTGGCTCGCGCTTTGCGCTGGCATTAAGGGTTGAAAATAGATTTACTGATGCATCCTATTCCTAAATACAAAAGTGCTTGAAATGTCCAGTTCTCAGAACATGATATCATCAGATTTCTCACCCTCATTAGGCATTAATAGATACGATTTAATAATTACATTGTCCCTTGCGCTTAGCAAGAGGAATAGGAAGATAGTCATGCATTTTCATATGATGACATGTCCTAAGGATGTCCCGGTCCTATGTCAAAACTCAAAGTAATGATAATGAAAAATATCAGCTCTTTATTAAGTGCGATCCATATCCAGCTCACAATTATCCTACAAACTGCTTGAAATATAGAGCTGAAATTGACTTTTTTCAGATCGAAATATGAAATAGTTTAAGCTCGCGCTTCGCGCTCGCTTTGATTTTCATGATTAAAGATTTATTTAGAATGCCTAGGGCTAAATCTGAAACGCGCGCATGTTTATTCAGGTACTCAACTTGTTCTCTATGTAAATCATTATCCAGTTTCAGAGCACAATATCAAAATTTTATGCTCGCGCTTTGCGCTCGCATCATTAATGTAAAAGAGAAGAAAGAAGAACAACACTGAAGACATTAGTGTAGTTTAAAAGTTTATTATATGCATGTATAATCATTGTACATTATTTTTGGTATGTCGAGATAGTGTTTACGAAATTATCAAAAGACACTATAGCCAAAACTTATTGTTTGGAAAAATTGATTTCAGGATCAATCCGGTTATCCAAATTATCTTTAGTTTTCCACAAGATTGAAGTTATGTTAAATTGAAGATGCATACAGTTTATCACAAATTGATATTATTCTCACAAACCAAACAATTTCTATATTATTATCTGATATATCATAACTAAGCCAAATTACCAAAATTTGCAGACTACCAAAAGTATTGTTTGAAAACAATATCATTGAAATTTGAAATTCTTAATCTTATCAGAAGAAGGGGGATGTTACGATATCAGTATTGATATCTAAGCACTTCATACACCTCCCGCAACATGGATACCATGCCTGTTGATTGACCTGCCTGGCCTGTATAATAACCAAAGTATCCACCAGAGTCCTTTGTATTGGATCAGTAGGAAGGTCCCCTATTACTAATACTTTTCATGAGCAGAGTGTCCCGTTTTTAGGTCTAAATCTCGATTTTTTCGCTCGCGCTTTGCGCGCGCATCAATTGTTTAGTTATATAGCTATCCTGTTCACGATTACAAAAATTGATTAAAATTTTCAATTCTTTTTGTAGAAATGTCAAAAAAAATTCAGCTCGCGCTTCGCGCTCGCATTATTAATGTAAGGAAGACCCCCAATTACTCATCCTTTTCATGATTTACAAAACATGAATAGAGTGTCTCGTTTGTAGGTCGAAATCTCGAAATTTTCCGCTCGCGCTACGCGCTCGCATCAATTGTTTATTAAATACCTATTCTTTTTAAGTTTAAAAAAGTGCTTAGAATTTCCATTCTTTAGGTCAAAATGAAAAAACAAATGTCAGCTCGCATTATTTGATTGTTGAAAATGGAACGTCTTCATGGCTAACTGCAATTGAAGTCTGTTACAGATACCTTTTCCATCAGTTCATTTCTGCTCGCACTTCGCGTTCGTAGTAATTATTTAGTTGCATATACATCTTTTTTCAGGAAAACAAACATTGCCCAGAATGTTCAAATTTTCGGGAAAATACATTAAAATTTCAAAATAAAAATTAGCTCGCGCTTCGCACTCGCATTATACATGTATGAATAAGGATTATGCTATTATAAATTCATGTTGATGTATTTAAGAATAAAGCTAGGAAGTTACTATGACGACTACCCCGTCAAAGAAACAAACAAAAATCATCTTCGAGCGGCCGATCGGGGAAAATATGGCTGAAAAAAATTCCGGTCCCCCCCCCCCCCCATTTGGCGAAGGCTGGATCCGCCCCTGCATGAACATGATGAACATGTATGTATATGTACATGCATGTATATCATAAATTGCAATGATCTTACTTCAGTGCCTGCCGTTTCCCTCTAAAGAAAGGAGCCTCGCGTGAGGAAACACATTGAACTGCACAACAGGAGTGATTCTATTTCTCGACAAAGTGGATGTAAGTAAAAAATAGATAGGTCTTAGGATACTGCAATTAGGAGGCAAGATATTTAGAGAGGCCGATAGGGTGATCTTTGGAGATTTCATACTTATATAATATTTCTTGTCACCTTATCGCTTGATAAGATGTAGGTATCATAAAAATGACATGCTTGTATTATACGGTTGTTTAATATAACATGGGAATTCGCTAATCGACAGTTATGCCCATTCGCCGGCTAGCTGGGGTAGCTCCATGGATATTATCACTAATTATCACTAATGCGTGAACCAGAATCCTGTGTTATTATGACAGTTTGCAATGATTACATATTCATTTATATTCATTGTATATTCATATTATTCATTTTCTATTCCTTGCTCCTTGTGAAAACCTTTTCCAATAACGTGATAGCAGCCCAATTCATTCAATTCATTCATTAAAAAAAATATTTTGTGTAAATTCTTGCCAAACTATTTAATTTTATAATCTTTTCTTATTAGTAACAACATATATCATGTCATTTTTGTTATTTTGTTTGATTTACCGTATATGTTAAGCTTCTTTCATATGTGTTTACTTTTTACTTTGTATTGTATATGGACCCCATGGAAGAACAATATAGTCATGTCGACTAAACTGAAAATGGGCTATCAATCCGTTTTGCATTTTGCATTTTTGTTTTTTTGTTCTTTTTTATACGGAAAATAAATACTCTACTATACTATACTATAATTGCTGCAGGGACAATAATTAAAATCGAGAATGAACATTCTAACATACACAAACACACATTTAAACACTACACACTATGAACAGCGATGGGGGGGGGGGGGGGCTTGTCCACTTGTTCCCAAATTTGGAGTCTATGTTGTGAGAAGGTAGTCACAACGCCTCCCCCCTCCGGAGGGACAGGACATCAGAGGAACACACACCCACCCACACCCGCCCACACACGCACTCACATCCCCGTTTACGTATGTGCTGTTAGGTTTCAGTCACAACTCAGAGCAGCGACCGACCGATTAGTAGCCTGCTCGGGCGCCGCTATAATACCCCCATTCCACTGACCATCGGAACCTGATCTGACGCCAATCTGATCCCAATTTTGCAAAAATGTCAGCGCTCCGATGAGTTCCGATGAAAATTCACCCGACATCCACTTTTTTTGGTCCCTGTTTTCCGTAAAATCCTATAAAGATCCAACATTGATCGGGGTAATCGGATGAAGGACTGGTAGCGGCCCGATGTCTGTCCGCCATTTTCATCGGCAGCGTCCGATTGATTCGAATGTGGTCGGATTGTAATTCGAGGGTGGCCTGACACTAATCTGACACTTCCAACACTCTCCCGACATCAACCCGACAAATCGGTTGCTGTTCGGAGGGTAATCGGACACTGACCCAATACTGGTCGGATTTTCGCCAAAATCGGCAGTCGAGTATAAAAGCAGGCTGCACCTCCTGACAATACTAGACATGGATCAACTTCTTCGCAACGCTGCAGCCCTGGGCTGTGTTTTTATGCTCCAGCAACAAACTATGCAACAAGACGCAATAGCCCTTCAGGTCCTGAGAAAGAGGCTGAGAAAAAGGCGAAGAAGACCACGTCGTTATTGGGTTCGACCATGGCTGCAAGCTGAGAGAAGGCTGTTATATGGGCACTACACCAGACTCTTGAATGAACTAAGAATGGAGGATACAACGGCATTTTTCAATTTCTTGAGAGTTACGCCAGAATTTTTTGATGAACTACTCCAGAGACTCGCACCAAGACTCACGAAGGACGATACCAATGCCAGGAGAGCCCTTGAACCTGGTCTCAAGTTAGCCTGTACCATATTAAGGCACCTTGCAGCTGGCGATCGGTATCCGTCACTGTCATACCGTTTCAGGGTTGCTCGAGAAACCATTTGCAAGTTTATCCCCGAAGTCTGTCAAGCCATAGTGGATGAGTATGCTAATGAAGTGATCCAGTGTCCCACCACTGAACAAGAATGGCGTGCAATTGCTGAAGAATACGAGAGGCGTTGGAACGTTCCACATGTAATGGGGGCACTTGATGACAAGCACGTGGCACTCAGGAAACCAGAGAACTCCGGCAGTCTCTACCATAATTTTAAACATTTCTTCTCAGTAGTCCTCATGGCACTTGTTGATGCTAACTACCGGTTCTTGTGGATAGACACCGGTGCTCAAGGACACATGTCTGACGCGCAGATATACAATGCATCTGAGCTCAAAGAGACAGTGGAGAGTGGTCAAATAGGATTCCCCCCACCTGAGCCAATGACCAATGACAACCAGAACATGCCATATTTCATGATCGGGGATGACGCCTTTGCTTTGCGAACCCACATGATGAAGCCCTACTCGAGAAAGAACCTGAATCGTACAGAGCGGATATACAACTATCGCATAAGTAGAGCCCGAAGAGTCGTGGAAAATGCCTTCGGAATACTAGCAGCCAGATTCCAGTGTCTTCTAGGAACACTACAGCAACAACCTGATGTTGTGCGTAACATCATAGAAACATGTGTCTGTCTCCACAACCTGATTGGAATACGGCACCCAGCCATGCACCATGGTCAGCTGGATACAGAGGATACCGACCATAACATTATACCAGGAGAATGGAGGAACATGGCTCCCATGCATGAAGTACCAACTCCAAGAGGACCCTTCCGCGACACAGCAGAGGCCAAAGCACAGCGTGAAACCCTGATTGGGGCCTGAATAGGCCTATCCTCCGTCTCTGCATCCTCAGGAGAAGGCACAGAGGATTCTTCTGCCACTTGAGATTGTTGTGGAGTGTCGGGAGGTCTCTTCTTAGCCTTCTGTCCTCGAACATTTCTGTTTTTTCTTGGAGCCATATTTAAGATCTTGGTGCTGTGTAGTGTCCGAGAAAATATGTGAAGTCAGCGTCGGCTGGCCCTCCTTTCATAGTCCGTTGGCCTTCAGATGTCGCCGCTTGCTATGCGATATGTGTCGGATGGCAGTTTGGTTAATGAGCGATTACCCTCCGATGTCACAACGGATAGCAATCGGACGGTACTAATTATCACGTTAACCGCCGATGAGAATCGAATTGGTGATGGGCGGCTATCAGGCGCGTCGGGCAGACCGCCGATTGCAATCAGATGAGCGTCAGATGACAGTAAATCATCGGACACTCATCAGATTGCCGTCGGACGTCGGCTAGACAGGTCCGATAGTTGCACAACACGATTCTGACACACATCGGACAGACTCGACATTCATCCGACGCTGACTCGATTTGCGACCGGAAATGGCGTCCGATGGCGAACTAAGCTCTGAGCTTAGTTCCTTCATCGGACGATTTCGCCTCATCGGATTACGCCCGACACGTCGGACACTGACCTGATAGTCGACAAACACAAATCGGATTCATCGGAGTGTGATACGATACTCTTCGGTGGGTTACCGAAAGAAAAAAACTTTGCTTCCGATGAGTGACCGATGAGCCCAATTCTCTGTGGAATGGGGGTACTCACCAACGATTTTTGTAGAAGTCGAGCTGGCTGTAGAAAGACTTATCGGTGGCCGAGCAGTGCCCAGTCGATTATCCATCGGTCGCCGGTCGACTCAAGGCCAAATCGGAGAAAATTGTCTGTTTCGCGTCCAAGCAGTGATAGCTGATGACCCAACGATTCCCGGGCGGTCTCCCACCGGCCACCGGCCTATTTTTAATGGAATCGCCCAGCGTCTGCCCGGTGATCAGTGGGGCCATTCTAGGTCTCCCGTAGGCCTACGAGCGGCAACCACCCGGGCTCCGCTGAGGCTATTTTTTAACGATCTACGTGGGAATCAGGGGCGGAAATCTCTCACAAAGGTAGGGGGGACAAGGGGCTGGAAAAATTGACAAGCAAAAAAAAAAAGGGTTATCACCAAAAATATAAGGTAATTTCGACAAAAAACAATTTGACAAGCAAAAAAAAAAAAAAAAAAAAAAAAAAAAAAAGAAGGTTATCACCCCAAAATGGTCCAAAATACATGTTTTATTTCGATGTATTTCTTTTTATCACAAAAGACCAAAAATAGTAGGGGGGACATTTGATATTGTGTCCCCCTACTATTTTGAGTAGGGGGGACGCGTCCACCCTGGGATTTCCGCCCATGCTGGGAATAAATTAGGATGCTGCCGATCTTGAATTCGCCGCGAGATCATCGACCGATCTCTGAGCAGCCGGCGACCGACCGATAACCGCTCGACAGCCTTTGATCCAACGAGTTCAACTTTTGACCTAAATCGTTCGATTTTGAATTCGCCGCGATATCATCGACCGATCTCTGAGCAGTCAGCGGCCGGTGACCGCTCGACAGCCTTTGATCCAACGAGTTTATTTTTTACCTAAATCGTTTGACGGTGACCGCTCAATTACGTCAGCGCCCGGACGGCGACCGTTCGGGCACCGAGCGCATTTAGGGCGACGAGTGAATAGTGAGCAGATTTTTTATTGTCTTTTTCAAACGTATCGCCTTTGGAGCTTTGTGGTCGTCTGCATTTACGACGAACTAAAACATGCGAACTTCGCAACTTCGAACGAGATAATAGAGAAGGAAAAAAAGAACGAAAGCAGCTAAAAAAATATCAACAAGTCAGATGTGATCAGTGCAGGTGTAGTTGTCTGTAACTCTAATCATTTATTTTGGAAGGTGGATTTTGATGTTAACATACCAGCAAAATGAATTGACTTGGCTGTATCCTTCTCTTGTTACTAGTAGTATAAACTTCAAAATCCAATCCATGAACGTGATACAGCTGTTTAGTTCTGTTTCTTGTGACCTTTACATTCTATTTGCACACTGGGTGTTTTAATTTTCCTCTGACATTATTCAAATTTGAGAAATTGTCGTCTATGCACTGTTCTAATTCATTTTGAAATAGTGTATGGGAAATCGCCTATAGTCAATATGTTTCCATTGTTTTTCACCTTCAGGTACACATGGCTCAACCGGTGAACGCACTTCCGGGTTCCTCAACCTCAGCATTTCATCCGTACCAAGGTAATATCCCCCAGAGTCCCACTCCAATCAGCCATAGCTATTCAGGAAACTATAACCGGTACTCCGGAAGAGCAACAGGGTGGATTCAGCTTTGTTGTGGTGTAGGGGCGATCTTTATAGGGGTGGCGCAGTTCTTACTCGGCGGCTCGTCTCTCCGTTTCTTTTCATTCGGGATATGGATGGGACTTTGTGTAAGTATATTGATCATTGTAAAAAAAGATAAATAATCAGTATCCACCTTATGCATACAGTAAATTTAAACAGTGCAAATGTTTGGGAAAGAAACCCTACCCCAAAGAAACTTGACCCGACTCTCAGCGATAGCTGCAGGACTATTGCAGGTCGTCAAAGGCCAACAAATATGAATAGTCTGCATGTCAAGTCAGGCATTTCCCCAGTTGCTTGTAGCATGGAGCGACTCGGGCAAAGTCATTCATCGTTTATAGTAGAAGAAGGCTAAAATTTTGGAAAGGCTATTGATGCATTCTGCCCTACCTCTGCCAGAGCCACCAGATGAGACTAGGTGTAAGTTATATGAGAGGCGCAGTGTCAACCATCATCATAGAAAGCTGCTCCTCCCTACTTAAGAACATTTACCTCAGGTTAAAATATATACATCATATAGGGAAACACTGAAGTCTCTCAATCGACAGTGATGATACATGGATGATCTTTGATTACAGTATTATTGTGATTGTGGTATTCTACAAACCATGTCATACCGGTCCCAATACCGTTATGTCGATGAGCAATATAACCGCTCCCCCCAAAAAAGATAATGGCAGCAATTAAAAAAAAGAGGAAGTTTGTGCAATGTGCCATGTTCTGGCCAAATATCTGATATGTATCTGTACTTGTATATAATGGGCAAGAAAGAAGAAGAAGATTATGAGAGCAAAAGTTTTTAAACTAAAATTACATATTATAATCGAATTTCATCTCATTTTTAGTTAAATGTTAAAAGTTTAAAAGTTAAATTTGATATACCTTCTACCACGTTCAAAATTGATGTGCCCCTAATGCTAAAAGAAAACTCTTTGTTTTAATGGTTCTATTTTTATAAGCTTCATGACTTGTTTCTTACGAACGGCCTCATGCAACACGAGTACCTCTCAAAGTCAGTCTTACGAACAGTAATTAGGGACTACGATTAAACACCCGGCCATCACTCTATTAATATGATTGTGTTTCGATTAATAGGCCTATATTTCATTGTTTCCGCATATTTATTTCACAGTTCTTTGGGCCGACTGGAATAATAGGAATTGCAAGTTTCCGGGGAAGGACCTGTGTAGTAAGTAATGTTAAAGTCACACAGAAGTTATACTATTCGAAATATCATAAATTGCTTTGATCGGTCTGTAGTCAGATTCGTTGGTGTAACGCGTGTGTCAGTTTTGAAAAGCAGATTTTAATCAAAGTATATTAATTTACTCTGTTCATAGCTTCTCCAACTGGTAGAAAACACCAACGTTTGATCTTTTTATTATCTGTCAATAAACTCACCTTATAGTTGATTATGGTCTGGTTGGTTAGAAAAGAACGCTGTAATATAATCGAATTGTAGAGCAAATAAAATCTAAAAGCGATGAGTTTTGAAAATTTAAAGTAATGCATTTTTGTCTTCAATAACTTGGCTTGGTGTTCGTGTAAGATTTTTATTATCGTCATCAAATATGTTTAATTCAAGAAATTTGGTGAAGTGTCAACAATTATTATGATTATTTTGACAGATAACTGCTTACCTTGTAATGTGTATAATTTGCATCATCCTTGCCATGGCCATGATGATTTCTGGGACCGTAGTCGCTTCATTTGGATTACAGCAGTGCTACATTCGGGATAGCGTGATACCCTGTCAGAAAGGATTAGCGGTAAATATACACCCCATCGCAGCGGTTCTCAAAGTACGGCCCGCGAGACTCTCAGTTTTTCTTATTTAAAAAAATAATTTTTATGACATAATGAAACATGCCTCGATGTGATTACATTGTATGTAATAGATTCCAGTGAGCTTTGAGGCGTTTATTTCTTATTTGATATTATGAAAGATCGTATCTGTTATTGCACTGGTAGCAGCATATATAGGCTAAGACTATATTGATCATATGATTAGTAAAGCGCTGTATAGGTACCTGTTATGTATGTATTGGCGCCAGCGTCCCACATGGCATGTATAGGCTTACCATGGTTCACTGAAAGCAGTAGTTTAACATGTTCCATCTGAATACACATAACCCTACTCACTTAGATCACTTAGAATCCAATAACCTACTAACGCCTCATCAACACGGGTTCAGGAAATGAAGATCTTGTACTGCCCAACTACTGGAAGTCACAAATGATTGGAGTACTGCCCTTGATGCAAAAGATATAGTCGATTGCATTTACCTGGACTACCGCAAAGCGTTTGATAATGTTCCCCATACTAGACTCCTCACAAAGGTACAAGGATATGGAATCCAAGGAAAAGTATGGACATGGATTAAAGCGCTTCTCTCTGATCGCAAACAAAAGGTGATGGTCTAGATGGAGCACTGTCCAAGGAATGTGAGGTGACCAGTGGAATTCCTCAAGGTAGTGTTATCGGCCCTGCCCTCTTTATTATCTTCATCAATGATCTTCCAGATGTGATTTCTAAGAACTCTGTTAGTAGTAAAATTATTTGCAGATGACACAAAACTGTATGCACCTCGCCGTGACGAAGATGATAACGTAAGCCTACAAGATGATTTGTTCAACCTTTCGTCGTGGGCAGGAGACTGGCAGTTAACTTTCAACCAGAAGAAATGCAAAGTAATGTCTATTGGAAGAAAAAATCCAGGTATGAGCTACCTACTAGTACCAGATGACACATCTGAAATTCCAAAAGTGACAGAGGAAAACGACCTGGGAGTAACTTTTGATAACAACTTGCAATTTTCTAAACATATAATCAAAGCTTGTGCCATAGCAAACCGCCTTTTAGGACTTATCAAGAGAACTTTCTCAAATTTGGATGAAAGAGGTCTGGTTTACAAGACTTTACAAGTCAATCATACGACCATCTTTGGAATACTACAGTAGTGTATGGCATCATAAGAAAGACATCATAAAACTGGAAAATATCCAACGTAGAGCAACCAAGCTAATTCCACATCTGAAGAGCTTGAGCTACATTGAACGACTGAAGAAATTAAATCTACCAACGTTATCCTTTAGGAGAAATAGAGCTGATATGAACCAAACGTTTTAGATTATTCAGGGCATAGATGATTTGGACTGTACAAATTTCTTTAAACTTGACACTCAACCTCGGACAAGAGGACATTCTAGAAAACTAATCAAGTTAAGAGCACATTCAACACTCAGGCAACGGGACTTCTCGCAACGACTAATCAACCTATGGAATGACTTACCTTCTGAGGTCGTAAACAGTAGCAGTATAAATTCATTCAAATCAAATCTAGAGAAGGCCTGGAAAACCAAGTTTAATCGTTTCGACCCAGACACAGAATTTTCATAAATCGTCCAAACCCACACATGCATGTAAAATTGTTACGTTTATAACTGAGGACAAGTTCTAAGAAGATGCAGAGGGACAAATAAGTCTTCTATACTTTATGCCCAATATCAAGGTAAAAATACTCTGGCTACATAATTCTACAATACATTATCTGTCTCTCCAGTTCCAGGTAGATGTTTAAAGTGATTTAGGTATAATTACGATCTCTGGCATGCAGATGGGGGAGGGGGGGGGGGGCTTGGGGCCATTGACCCCATCAATGTTCACCATCAAGAAAATGAGGAAAAGAAAAAAAAAGGAATTGAAAAAGGTGAAATATTATTATGTCAAAACTATCATTTTCCCCAAAGGGACCGCGGACCCGTTTACAAAACGTAAGAATGACCATCCGATTATAACTTTTTGCATGGTCAGCCCCCCCCCCCTCCACTTTCAAAACCGTTCCGCGGCCCTTGTTGTACACGCTATATCTGACCACCTCAAATAATTTGTTTCATTCCACCACTGATTAGTACTAATATCATTTAAGAAAATGCAGAAATACCATTGATTCTCGCTGAATATTGGGAATTTGTCTAGTCATGTCTGTGTCTCGTATAAAACTGTAATATATTTTTGGTTAAAAAGGCTCCCAAAATATGGGTCAAATTGCACCAGAAAGCACCTAGAACTAGTAAGCTTCCAGTACATGCTCTAGCATCTCTAGAGTGGGTTTGGGGGATATATCCCTACACTTTCCATGCTTTCCGGATCAGGTGGTGGCTTGAACAAATACCCCCAAGTTTTTAAAGAAATAAATACCTTTTTCATCATCACAAATTGTTATTTTTTCAAATCTATGATTTAATGCGATTGAAATGATTAATTTTTCCGAATATTACATTCCAAAAACGCAGATTTGTTTGGCTCGGTCGCATCACTATCTTGCTTAATCTCAGCAACGAGAAACTATCAGGCATGATGATTTTTTAAACATAATTTGAACTATCCGCAACTTGCCTCAAAATTATTCCTTTCAAAAGTTATAGCATAAGCATTTTGATTTAGGGTGGGGGTTACCTTTTTGTTGAGTATTGATTATGATATTTATATGATCTTCTCCTCAACAGGAAAGTCGAACCACATCCGATGGAATCATGAGTCTAATCGGGTTTATTGAGATGATGGTTGCTATCATTGCTTCAGTCTATTGTTGTGCTGCGATTTGTTGTGGTAAACAATCTGGAAGTCAAGAATTCATGTTGGTAAGTGAGCGTGCCTTCGCTTAATTAAGGGAGCATGTGCACTCACTGAGCGGCGAATTCTTTCAAAATTAATATAGCGAATTCGAGACTTCGCCAGGGTTCGTAACAAGGTTGGATGAAAGTTAATAAACCGCTTTTCATTGTTGAAAACAGTTTTTCCTGTCGCAAATAAAATGTTAACATGATCAAAATTTCTGTGCTAATCATTCCCCCCCCCCCCGCAAACAGATGCTACGGTGTGCAAAACAGTCGCAAGCCTTTTAAAAGGTTGTAGGACGGTGTCGCTGAAGTTCTTTTTGAATCGTCATTGTGCTGGCGACCACGTGACCATAATGGTTCTTCAATAGAATCGACCCACTGAGAAAAAAAAATCGTGGAACGTTTGTGAATATACTTTTTCCATCTTAAAGGGGCTTTACACTAACGCTTCGTCCATGGAGTTCTCGCTGTGTAAATGAAAAATGGTCATGACGCAGTGGAAACTGGTACAGCGTACTGAGAGAGAAGTGAGAATACGTGGCATAGTACATGATCTTGAGCTACGTGGACTTTGAACAAGTCCACGTAGCGTGAGCGCCGTCTGAATAGTGCGTAGTAATAACGTAGTATAAGGATCTTCCTAAGACCTACTAACTGCTCCATCGACGTACATGAAGCATAGACGTACCAGACACGGACAAAACATAGCAACAACTTCTGGTCGAAGTGGTAGATCTTGATGTTACCTAGGATGAATATACTCACGCACGTGACGGAGACGTAGGTACAATGAGACGCAATCTGCTTGGACGCACCATGGACGCACCGAGGGAGTAGCGTGAACACCACCAACGCAAAATTAACTGAACAAGGAAGTGGCGTGGGCGTAGTATGCACGGGGCGATTTTACTACTTCGTCTTAGTCACTTTTTCTAAATTTCAGAGGCGTAAAAGTGCCATTAAAATAGTTTACAAATAAATTTAGATAACGCAATTATTCGGAAGCGTTTGTAACACTCGTCAGAAAAGTTGGCGAATCCGAAATTCTCAACGTTCGTAAGCACTCGCCGCTCACTGCACAGCGAGAGACCCCTTTGGTTTTTATGTACAGTATGTTGAGGATCGAAGGGATTTAAAGACGAAAAACATGACAAAGACATTTTTCTAACACCTCGAGGGCCCTCTTGCTCTGTCATTAAAATGAAGCCAGTTTCTTTTGGTATGTGTAGTCCTGCATACCTATACAACTGTTTGATCGATTGTACATTGCTTTTAAAGAAACTTAGAAAGTTCAGATTATACACCCTATAGCCGCAACTGAAATCATGAATTTGATTTCTTACAAAACAAAATATACAAAAAAAAAACACACACACAATAAGGTACACAAGTTTAGTAACCAGTAACTACGGGGCAATTCCATAAAATATGTACGTCCGACCCCCTATTATGTGGAACTTTCATGACATTTTCTATCTCTGATTTCTTGTTCTTTTGACAGTCTGTAATGTTCTCAAGGGACCATGACTTCGTCAGTTTACACAGTGAAGTGAGACTTTAGAAAAATAGGGTCGGACGTACAAAAAGGTTGCTCATTTTAGGGAATTGCGCTACGGTGAACCTAAATAATTCTATTTCTCTACTAGTTCTCTACTCTACTAGTTCGGGAGCAAGAAAAGCGGGTGAAGTAAAATGCACAATTTGAACCCTTGTTTTAATTTTTAAAAAAGTGTGATTCCTAAGTGATCGTATACCTGGTGATATCCCTCTTGTGTTTCTTAGTAATATTCGATCTGTGAATTATAAACTTTATGAATAATTGGAAACTGTTGTTTGTGATTTCGCTGATGAAATCCATGCATTATACCTTGGTCACATTTGCTACGGCCGCCGTAGATTTTAAAATTTCTACGGCGAGTAGCAATTCTACGGTCGCCTCAGAATTTCCACGGCCACTTACTCTAGCGGTCACATATGTTACGGTCGCCGCACGGCGTATTTTTTAATTTTTGGAGAAAAAAAATCTGCGGCTGACGTATGTCCTTGAAATCATGACGCACGGTCGCCCTAGGGCGATCCTGCGCTGGCCGTAGGTTTTTGACAAATACTACGGCAGACGCGAGGTGGCCGCAAGGCGCCCTCACGGCGGCCGCAGGGGAACTATACAGTGAGTATACCATGAATTGCTTGTCACACTCATGATATTTTACATTAGACATTTTATTTCAGAAAGATTTCAAAGTGTCGCACCATGCCCATGCGCGTATTCTGGGTGGGAGGGAGGGGGGGGGTTCGGGGCCCGTGCACCCGGGTAGGCGAAAAGGGGGCGCCAAAAAGAGGGAGGAAAGAAAGGGAAATAAAAGGGAGATAAAAAAGGAGGGGGAAAGAAGAGAAAGAGAAAAGGGAGAAAAGAAAGAGAGAAGGAAACAAGAAGAAGAGAAAAGGAGAGAAGAGAAAAGGGGGAAAGGGGGAGTAATAAAAGTGGGGGGGGGGGGACAAATTGATGTTCGACCTAGGAAGGGGGGGGGGGTCGCCAAATTAATATTTGACACTGATCTGAATATTATACGATCAGTAATGTTCGACCAAGGTAGGGAGGGGGGGGGCAAATCGACCTTTGGGGTGATTCGCGCTTCGCGCTCGCATCGAATGATTAGTTAGATGGACATCCTGTTAATGATTACCTAAATTGCGTAGAATGTCTAGTTTTGGAATGAAATATAAAAAAGGTTCAGCTCGCGCTTCGCGCTCGGATATAATAATTTTTAAGTGCCCATCCTGTTCATGATTACCAATAATGCTTAGAATTTCCAAACTTTGGGTCATTTTGGAATATAGACAATTTTCAGCTCGCCCTGACAGATAGAGAGATACCCATCCTGCTCATGCTTACAAAACTTCTCAGAATATTCTATTTTCAGGTCTATACACAAGCTATCAAAAATCGCGCTCGCATTATTTATTTGGACTTATGAAATAAATCTCCCTTAACCATTTTAACTTGTTTGTATGAATAAAGTTAAGATGTTAATAAACGCTTTAGTCTTAAGTAAGAACTACACCCTAAAAAACAACAAAAATCAGCATTTAACTCCCCATGATAATACTAGTAATAATGATAATGATAATAACGTCATATTTTACCCCAGTTAGCCGCTGGTGAAAGGGCAATATCTGTGCTTCCTGGTCACATTTGTTCTTTAAAAAAAAGTGGTATTACATCATATTCATGGATAGATTACTTTTTATCAAGTCATCATTAAAAAAGTGGTCTGCAGTTGCCCTTTTTCATGTGATTATGAAATAAGATAATTCAACATGCATTCAAGGCACCTGTTTGCCTGACGAGGAGGGGTCGACATTTTTTTGAAAAGTAAACATGCATATGGGCCAAAATTATAGGTAGGGCCCCGAGGTGCAAAATTCTAAATACGCGCCTGGTGGCTCCCGAGCAGATAACACAAAAGGAGAAGGGGAAAGGAGGGAAGAAAAACACGAGGGCAGCCGCACGGCCACCGTACGCTCGACGTACGGCCGCCGTAGACCGTTCTACGCCATGCCTACGGCTAGTCTAATTTCTACGGCGAGCGTAGAAAAGAAAAAATGTTATAACTCCGCGTTAAAATTCTGCGGCCACCCCTACGGCCTGTAAAAAGAAGGAATCCGCCGTACGTCGACCCTGCGGCCACCGCAGATTTTCTGCGGCTGCCGCAGAAATTTCTCGAATTCAGGTATCTACGGCCGCCGTACGGCCGCCGTAGAGCAAATGTGACCAAGGTATTAGCTAAAACCGGGACCACTCAGGACACATTTAGTAGAATTATTGGCAAATTCTGGCTTTGAAATGTTCGTAGTTCTGATCTCGAAGAAATCATATAAATTAATTTACTATACTTTGATTTTTTTTTAGGCTGACCAACATCCTACAGTCACCCTACAGCGTAAGTAAAGTACACTGTATCAATCATTGTTATCAGTAAATTAGAGGCAGGTGACAATCCACCAACGAAGAGAAATGCCTAACATGATGATTCCTGAACGTAAGAGGGCGGATTATAACGTAAATATGCTTATGTTACTTTGTGAGAGATATAAATGTTCTCAAACTTTTTTTTTCTGTCCGATATCAAAAAAATTGTCAGTTTGTGCTCTAAACCCTAACGATTGAAATTTCCGGGTTTTAAACTGTCTTTTCGAATCAGGGAATCAGGCTGAACACTACCCTCGCAGAATTTTCAAGCTAGCTGCTAGATAGTGAATAGCTAGTGAATATCTTAATAAACTTGTAGTAGGCATGCAAAGAAATAGTGAAGTGATCGTTAAGCTTGCATGCGCTGTTTGCTAGCTTGCAATCGTATAGGGCCTATCGGGTGAGCGACCAGCTAGTCGACCGCCAGCTAGTTAGTAGCTTGCACCACGCCCTTAAATTACGAGTATGCCAAGCTGAGAGCACCTATTATAAATAAGTGCATTAAAAAACCTTATTAACAGTGTAAATGTGCTTCAGTGTGACATTGGGCTTCGCCTTTTAAACTATTTTTTCTAGGAGTGGGATGTATTTCTGCTTAGAACAAAAGGCCAAGTGACAGACGTTTTCGTATCATCATTTCCTCGAGTGACGATGAAATGTGCAGCCACGATACTATGAATTACATTGTTTTGTTTGCAGATCAAGGAGGTTTGCCATATCATCCTGGAAACCTACTGCGGAATCCATACACCCAACTGCAACTCGGACTGATGCATCCGCAACAGCAGACTCAGACACACCAACAGGCTTTCCAAACACATCAGTCACTAGCTCCTCAACAGACGTTTCTCCAACAACAGACACGAGCTCCGCATCAGGTATCCCCACACCAACATGCTTATCAACAGCAGCAGACTCTGCAACCACTAATGACATTCACACCTCAGTTGTTAAATCCACCACAGACATCCATACAACAACAGGCTTATCCATCTTATCGGACTCACCAACCACAGCAGATGCACCGATAACAGTACACCCAGGCAGCGCAACAGACACAGCAAACATTTACACCTCACCAGGTATTCCTACATCAACAATGAATAAGACGGTATAAAGATCGAATGTTAACGTGTCAAACATCAACTCCTTTTCAAAACACCTCGCGATTTTTTTTGGTCATATATAAACATTTCCTCTCTAGGAGGCACCACACTCTCCCCTCTGGATAACCAGCTAACAGTTTTTTGAACCACCCTTATCTTCAGGTCACTTTGGTCTAGCGGTTAGAGGATTGGACTTATGTTCGTCATGATATGAGTTCGGATCCCCGATCTCCCATCTACGACCCTAGAGTAATTTCTGTCAGTCAGCCACTATGCCTGATTAACTTAGACGTAACATATTTCAGGGACCTGGGAACGATTTTTTCAGTGGGGGTGCTGAAATCTCTCCTCAAAGGTGGGGGGGGGGGGAGGGGACACAATTGAGTTTTCCATAATTACACACACACACACCTCTAAGGGCACCACACACACACCCACCAACCCACATACATATATATGACAGTCACTTAGCTTTCTTCTTATAAAAAGAACAAAGAACATTAGGCGTGCCACAAGGGTCTATTCTAGGTCCCCTTTTATTTTCAATATATGTTAATAGTTTACCTGAATGTATTCATGAAGGTATCATAGATATGTACGCTGACGACACGACACTTACCGTCAGTGCGAAGAAAAAATAACTGTTGCATTAAACAAGGTCATGGCATGGATTAAAGATCATCAGCTCGTCCTCAACACTGAAAAAACATGTGTCATGATAATAGGTTCTCGTGCTAATCTCAGGAAAATAGATTCTTTCACGATTTCGTTAAACGGTGATTTGATAAATAGAGTTCAATTCACCAAATGCTTAGGAGTTTTGATAGATGAAGAACTGAAATGGTCAAAACAAATTGAAAATGTATGTAAACTTACTCAGAAAAGTATTGGCATAATAAAGAGAGCGAAAAGTTCTTTGCCTGTGCAGTCCTTAAAGTTGCTTTATAACAGTTTAGTGTTGCCAAGATTTGATTACTGTTCTGCTGTATGGTCGAATAGATTTCAATCCCATATAATTAAGCTGCAAAAAAATTCAGAAGAGGGCTGCAAGAATAATATTGAACAAGACATACGACACTCCGTCGGCTGATTTGTTCGCAAGTCTTAAATGGATGACACTAGACAAACGATTTGAGCTCAGTCGCGTTTTGATGATATATAAATGTGTTCATAATTTAGCACCTTCTTACCTTCAGGTAAACTTAACCAATCCAAATGATGTATATGAACATCATACCAGACAGAGAGACAGTGGATATTTACGCGTGCCCAAGTTTCGCACTGATTGTTATAAGTGTAGTCCAATTGTTTCTTCAATATTTGAATGGAATAAGCTTGATAATTCAATTAGAACAGCTCCTTCTGTCATTTCATTTAAGAGAATGTTTAAAAGAACTTGTAATTTATAAATAACTTGCGGATCATCCACTGTTGTGCGTATTTTGTGTTAGCATGATCTTGATGATTTGGTGTATATTATCAGTATTTTCAAGATGTCGTTCTTAGTTAATTTGATTTATTGATATTTGATTATAGGTCAAACGAGTGCCCGTCTGCGTTTTGTTTGCTGCTAAGTTTGTTAATGTTTCGTTTTACATTCAAATCCTAATGTGAATCTTAATACCGTAACATTCTGTACATACGTTATGCATTTTGTAAATATGTTTATTGTTATTCAGGGCGCCATGGAAGACCACTACTTATTGGTGAATGGGCTACCCTATCAAAATATCAGAAATAAATAAATAAATAAAATAAATAAAGATATATAACTAGATAACTCGAGCGCAAAGCGCGAGCTATTTTTTTTTTTTGGGGGGGGATTTTGTCCTGAACATTGAACATTTTGAGCAATGTTTGTGGTCCTGAACAAGATGCGTATGTAACAAATAATAACTGGGAACGCGATCAGATATTTTTTTTCAGACCTAAAAATGGGACATCTTAAGCACTTTTCTAATCATGAACAGGGTAGGTATAAAACTATACAATTGATGCGAGCGCGAAGCGCGAGCGGAAACAAAATTGAGATTTCAGACCAAAAAACCCCCAGACATTCTAAGCACTTTTCTAATGATGAAGAGGATAGGTATATAACTATACAATTGATGCGAGCGCGAAGCGCGAGCGGAAATAAAAATGTGATTTCGAACCTAAAAACGGGACATCTTAAGCACTTTTCTAATCATGAACAGGATAGGTATATAACTATACAATTGATGCGAGCGCGAAGCGCGAGCGGAAATAAAATGAGATTCAAGACCTAAAAACAGGACATCTTAAGCACTTTTCTAATCATGAAAATGATGGGTAATTGGATATATTCTTACATTAATAATGTGAGCGCGAAGCGCGAGCAGAAAATTTTTGATATTATGATCTGAAACTCCACACTGAATGTAATATGGTTTGAACATATAAAGAAAAATCAGAATAAAGAATAAAGATTTGATCAAAATCCGACAAGGAATATCAAAGTTATTGCATTTTAAAGATTAGCATTATTCCGGTGAAACAGTTTTAAGCATGTCTTCATTAATATTCAATGAGCAAACTGATGATGTCATATCCCCACTTTTTCTTTTGTATTGTATTATGTAAAATTAGGTTTATTCAATATTTTCCCTTCAAGAACCAAAAACAGTGGAATTGACAACTGATTTAGTCTATCAGATATTCTTTGCTGCAACTTATTTCATTATAAGGGAGAAATATCATTCACACTGGTATGAAAAAATGAAACAATTTTGATTCCATGTACTAACACAACAGGATTGTGGGGATATGACATCTTCAACCCACATGGGCGGAAATCCCAGAGGGGACAGGGGGACGTGTCCCCCTACCAAAAATAGTAGGGGGACACATTATCAAATGTCCCCTACTAATTTTGGTCTTTCATGGAGAAAAATACATCAATACATCACTTCACAATCGAAGTAATACCTTTGGGACTAAATGACCTTGCATTTTGGGTGAAAACCTTTTTTTTTTTTGGGGGGGGGGGGGGGGCTTGTCAAATTTTTTGAGGGTTAAAATGACCTTACATTTAGGGTGCTAAGCTTTTTTTTTCCTTGTCAAATTTTCCAGGCCCTGGTCCCCCTACCTTTGGGGACAGATTTCCGCCCATGTCAACCCACCTATTAAATATTCACGACGACATGCATATCACCATTTTCATAAAATATTGCTAAACTTTAGAATTAAATAACTTAACTATTTGTTATCAGATTTTCATAAAATTGTATTTGATTTAAATATTTTCAGCCCGGAGTAGCCCCAAAACAAGCTGCGTATCTGAATATACATGCGTGCGCGTGTTAAGAGTTAGACCTAGTATCTGGGCATACATTTTTTATATAAAAATCAATAATGCGAGCGCGAAGCGCGAGCAGAAAATATTTGATATTCCGATATGAAAAAGGGTGAATTTAAACACTATTTTAAGTACTGTGTCGGAAAATTCTAAAGGGGGGGGGGGGGTCTACAAAACATCGTTCATTTTCATTACATTTCTGTCATTTATCAACTTACCACTAGATTTCCAGGAGGTGCTGCCTATGGAAAATAACACATGCTTCACCCCCAGCACCCATGCTTCCCAGGGCCATGGGGCA
This sequence comes from Lytechinus pictus, assembly GCF_037042905.1. Taxonomy (NCBI): domain Eukaryota; kingdom Metazoa; phylum Echinodermata; class Echinoidea; order Temnopleuroida; family Toxopneustidae; genus Lytechinus; species Lytechinus pictus. The sequence continues at coordinate 11,226,159 of NC_087245.1, read as the reverse complement.
GGGCGAAAAAGACTGTGAAATTTGATTTCTATTGTCTGACTTGTAATTGTTTATACAAAACACGGGCGGTCGGGCGCGCGCACACTTGATTCGACATAAAACCTGGAAGTTTCAAGTCCAACCACACCCATATCCCATGTCCCTCCCTGCTATCGAGTAGTGTGTAAACTATGTTTATCACGTATTGCGCGTGACCACGTCTGTATCGGAGTGCCGGAGCTTGATTGAGTCGCGTTATAGGAGGGATGTTATTGGAATATGTTAAAGACTATGTAAATGATTTGCGATTGTCGGATGTGATAATTATGTACATTATAACATATATTTAAAAAAATACAAAGAAAACCTGATTTCGTGCTGCCTATGGAAAATAATACACGCAGCACCCCCAGCACCCCCAGCACCCCCGCTTCCCAGGTCCATGACATATTTCCAACGTAATTAATTCTATACAAGCTTGGCGATTACCAGCAAAAAAACTGTCCTTTCTACTCCCTACGGGAGTTACCCGAACAGAAACAAAAACTCTTTTTTTTTCCATTTGCAGTGTGTCTCGCCTTGTAGTCATAGTGTGAAACGCAATCAGAAAACACTTTCACACTGTTAAATTTGAGCATTCAAACAGTGTGAATTACATCTTCAAAAAGTTCACTATGTGAACACACTGCAATCAGTGACACTAAATTCTTTGCAGTTAATTGGTATTCATCAAAGTTATTGTCGCGTTTTGTTTCTGAGCTTTAATTCCGGATCTTCCAAGCACTTTGCCACCCTCTCAAGTATTGGTTACCATGGTTACGGGATATCTACATGTGCGTTGTAAAACACTGGTGAATACTCATTCCGGGTTTCTGTTTCTTCTTCTGAAGTACTGTCCATACTGTTTTTGAAGATAGTGAATACACTACTGTTTTGTTTGCTTTCTTTATACAACTCAATGATATTTAAATTATTTCCTTTTATAATCTCTCAAAATATGTACTTTAAAATACCCGGTATATGTTGCTGCACATGTGTATTCACGTTATCCACGGTTCTGTTCTGTTGATACATGATTTAACCCTTATGAATATCAGTCATATTCCTTACAGTTATTGTCATGGTAAATTGCCAATTCGTCTATTGTCAACTCGTCTACTCATCATATGGTCTAGCTTCATTTAGTATAATGCCATTCAGTCCATCAAAATTTCATTTAGAAACCATTTGGTCCAATCATCACTTTGTCTAATCCCCAATTCGTCTTTAACAATTTCGCATCATAACCAGGAGGTCTAATCATTTTATTTTCATTCAGTTTGCCCAATATAAGGACTAAATGGCAATTGGACCAACTGGTTATTTGACGGAGTGGTGAGTGGATGAAATGGCAATTAGACAATGTGGATAGTGGAAGAACTGATGGTAGACCAAACGATAGTAGATGAACTGGTAATTGGACGAACACGCATGAGAACAATTGAAAATAAACCATTGTCATGCAGGATGGATGCACACATTGTCCTATTTTCCTATTTTTGATGTCGAATGTGCTTGTCTGAATTGTCTGAATCTTTCTGATAGATCCCGATAAGTATTTTTTAGTATAATAGTTCATTAGACTTCTCCTATATCACGCATGGTGTACCACAAGGTTTTATTCTCGGTCCGCTATTGTTCTTAATTTATATTAACGATGATACCACTTTGATATACAACCAACCTTACAAAATGATATCAATATCGAATTAGATAAAGCAACGAAATGATTCAAAGCAAACAGGTTATTAAATAAAGTCCTAGTAAAACAAATTATATTCCCTTTTTTGCCATGGGCAGTCTTATATTTCTAATTCATTAAATAATTTATTACTCCAAATTGACAAAATTCCAATTAATAAAGTAAATAATGTTTTTTGGTGTATGAATATGCAATGGGACACCCATGTACAAAAAATCACTCAAAAAGTATCTACATGTATATTGGTATCCTGTACAAATTAAAAATTCCCTCCATCTTCTGCACTGGTATTACTATACAATTCTTTCATGCTCTCACATCTGAAGTATTGTGTTGCGTTTGGGGAAATTGTAATCGAATGTAATTAGACAAATTATTTAAATTGCAGAAAAAGCCCTTGGTATTTGCATGGGATGTCATTATCATGCTCACTCTGCCCCACTGATTAGAAAGCTTAGGTCTCTTAATATTTTCCATTTATTCTATTTCTCTATTGCTCTACTTGGTTTTCTTTTTTTCAGAATAAATTACCTCTTAATGTCCATGAAATATTTACTCTCAATCACCAAATCCACCATCACAATGCCCGTTTTAAAGATTTGTTTCACCTATGGCCTGTTAAAACTAATAATGTAATGAAATCCGTACGACACACTTTCCCTGTAATTTGGAACTCGACCCCTAAAGATATAATTGAATGTAATTCAGTTACTCCTTCAAAAAAGATTGAAGCAGTTTCTGTATCTGAAGTATGCGTAGACATTTATTTATTCTAAATTGTAATTTCTTGTTCTTTTGTCTCTGTTGATATACTCTGTTCACATCATGTATTTTATCTTGTCATTTCTTTACAATGTATACATAAGGTTTTTGGAACTGCGCATGTACAAGGCCTCTTGGCTTTTTTTTTTGCAGTTCTCCATTTCATTTTCATTTTTACTTAAGCTTGTTAATAATTTTGTAAATTTTGTATTGTGCATATTTTTAACCGAAACTGAAATAAATGCGAAGTAAATTGAATTGAATTGAAATTGAGCCAAATGTGGGTAAGGATATGCAGGTTTGACATTATTGATATTCAATTGGGAGAGGAGGGTTAACGTTTCCCTTAAAAGAAATATGTTATGTACGCGCTAAGAAATCCCGGTGCAAATGGGGTGTACGATACGTGCGTACACCTCGCAATACCATCGAGGTGCAAGTTAGCTCTTATGCGAGGGTACGTGTCTGTTGTACACCCATGAACTCTTTGCGTGCACCCCACCAGTCTCGCTGATAGACGTATGGTACAGATAGAGTTGATTTGTGATCGAAAAATACCCGATAACAATGCACTAACGCCATACTTTACCGAAGTGAAATAATTTTTAAAATATTTAATATTAATGTGATGATAATTGTTTCAAAAACACATTTGATTACGTATACTTTTGGAGAAACAGTAAATAGGGCTATTTGAATCACAACTATCAGCACAAGTCAAAAAAGTATCTGATCATTTCGCTTGAGACCTCATCTGATCTTAGCGCTTCTCGCTGGCATAGCGGGAAAAATCTTGACTACAGGAAAAGCGATGTGAGTTCGAGTCCCAACTGAGGTAACTAAAAAATCGATACAGAAAGTGAATAGACCAGAAATCTCGACAATATTGGGGTGTAAAATTGAACCCGAATTTCTTAGTGTGTAAGGTAGTTATGTTATATTATGTTGTTTATATTAAAATTTCGTTTCTGTATTACGATTTGGTGCATGACGTAAATTAGATTTCTATAATATTTGCACTATGCCAGTTGCCAGTACGATTATTTTTCATGAGAAAAGATGTTTATAGATATATATGTACCTAAAATCAATAGTCAGTTGGTAATATATGATTTATATATTTTGGTTATTTGTTTATAAGAACATATACGTGTTTATGTATGTTTTTTTTCTCAATTATTTCAACCTTAATTTTCACTTAAAATGTAGTATGCATTTACGTGTGTGTTATATTATTTTTAGTATTTTGATTATTGTTTTTTTTTTATCAAACTGGATTATTTCATAATGAATGTGAAAATGTAATCTGGTAATTATGTATGCACTATGATTATAATTCTATGTTATGAGAGAAAAAGAATAAAAACTACCCCCAAAAAAAGTTTAGCGCCCGCTACAGATATAATCTATCCACTGTGTATTGTATCTCTATTCTACATCATTATTCATTCAGTTTTTGCTTGAATTTATTAGTATAAATCCAAACACCGTGAAAGAGCAAATCATTTATTGTATTGTATTGCCCAACTGTGAGACTGATAAATAACTGAGCTGCGACACAGAGTACATAGGGCTTGGTACCAGGCAGACACTTCAAACAACCTAGGTAAGCAAAACTTCAAATTTAACAGGCCGTTATATAGCTCTTTCTTATCGCTTGGATCTCCGAAATGATATGCTAATACCAATATAAATATCATGTGTGATTGAAGTTTGTGTCGCCATTTTATTGGTAGGGTCTAGATCGCCGTGAATGATGATAGAATCCGTGAAAATGGTGTATTAGTGTATTCTTCTCGTCAATCATTTCAGTGCAACTCATTACAGTTTGAAAATAATGTGATGTTAATCAGTGGAACTTACTTATTATTTAATGTAATAAATAGTTACTAAATGATTTTTTTGTATTAAGTGGTACATAGACATGTCGTAGGAAATGAAAGAAAGTATGCATGGGAACGGAGTCCCAATGTGATACACTACCAAAATATATATTACACGGATAGGTCCGAAATAAGGAAAATATCTGGAAAAAGATTATGTTCACTGAGTATGTTTGTTCTCGGATTATTAAAACCTTAGTTTTTTTAGGGGATTCGAAAAAGTTTTCTATAAGCGTGCCATTTAATGTGACTGTTGCATAGAGGGTTGAATGTATACTTGATTCTTTCTATTTGAAAGGAATTATATTCTCTATTATATCAATGGCAAAAAGAAGCTGCTGAAAACTGCTTATCTAATAAAAGAGAGCCAATGGAGTAAATTAGAAAGTCAAAAAAGGGCCTAAGCTTTCGATCCTAGCAGAATCTTCGTCGGAGGCAAAATGACAAACATATAAAGTGGAACAACCATAATATACACCACAAACAAGCTACAGCAACACTAGAAACAAGGAGACAAAAGGGGCATTTGTGAGTAGAGAAGACCAATCAGGTTAGTGAAGGGGATGAAAGAAAATGAGTAGGCAGACACAAAGGGAAGTTAGTGTAAGTAAGGCCAGTAAAAGACCTCAAGCCAAGAGGGATTAAAATAATGAGGCAGGCAACATCAAACAGGATCTGTAACAAAACAGTGATAATGGGATGAAAAACAAGAGAATTAGTGAGAGGTGGGTCAAACAGGTTACAAAGAAAGGCTTAATAAACTGGTGCATAAGAGTGGGGGAAAAAAGGAAAAGAATGGGAAACAACTGATAATGTGCAAAAGACATATAAGTATATATGATAAAGCATTAAACAAACTAAGAGAAGAAGGTAAGTGTAAATATGTATCTATAAGTGATATGTATATAAATATATCAAAAAAAGAAATGTATATGAAAAAATATAAAATACACGTATGGTGTAACTGATATTGTAATCCGCTAGGTGTGACGGCAAAAAAACATAAGACTATATAGTAGAAAAAAAAAAACCTGTATATGTGAAAAAGAGGAAGCAGATTGCCTAAAAAGGTAAAAGCAAATATAGAAGAGAGGGGGTGTATTATGAAGAAACCATAGTATACGTGTAAATAAGCAAATGTGGTAAATCTAAAAGAGGTGAGTGGAGAAAAAACAAATATATATATATATATAATAATTATTATATCGCCTGAATAAGGAAGGAAAAATTGGAGCTGAGCTTGTATGAGATATGGGAGGAAAGTAGAGTAAGAAACTATAATGTAACTATTCAAAAGAGCTGAGTCATAACTTTACAGGATGTTGTGTTAACAGGGTATTGAAATGCAATGTTGACATGTGTACTTCGTTGCTTTATTGTTTGTTTCGCTATTATTGATAGCTATTTTGAAATTAAGTGATTGCAAATTGGTGTTTCCGCACAATAAGTACATACGTCTTCTTTTTTTTTTTACAATTGTATGAGAAATTAATGTGTATGATAATAATAATGTATGTTAATAAATTTTGTGGTATCTTAATGCATTTGTGGAGAATTGTCGGGCTTGATGACACAAAAACTATTATATAATTCAACGAAGTTTTGTATCAGTATTTGGTGAGAAATTGTAGCCTAACCTATTCTATTTTGATCATGAATAAATGAATACGTATTTTCATTTCTGCGACTAAATAATTTTCCTCCATCATGCCCTATATTTCCCTATGTGATAGAAGTATAAAGACGGCATATCTGAATCTTCTGCCAAGTTTTAAGTGAATTAATGACATTGGAATATATTTTTACTGGAAATGGGCTATTTTGTCTCGTAAGTCACCACGAAAAAAATGTAAAACTTAGTCCAAACATCGTATGTGTAACTGTACAATGAATTGAAAAGAAGTCGTGAGATTATTGATTGAAGTGAATGGAAATCAAAAGAGAAGGTAGAGTTATGATGACCTGTCAAAAATAAATTATAAGCAGAATGATACCAATATTTACTTTATATTTATATGGTATTCTCGTATCCGTAGCGTCATACTTTCAATTATGAATATTGCACGTGGCCATTGCTTTGTCTTATAAGGTCATTAAAACATCTCATCCAGATGTTCTTGGTCAGACTAGCACAACGAATATGTCAATAAAAATGAACAGTTTGTCTGATTCCATGAATGTATTGTCATTAATTTTATGTCACTCATATCAATTCCAGAGAAATATATAAATATCATGGGTAACTCCACCGAGTCTGAGGCCGCCTAAATCGAGTAAATTCTAATATACAATAATTTATTTTCTGACTTCTGTCGTAAAAAAAGTGATGGAAATCCTTTTCAAATTTAAAATAGAATGGGATATTGTAAAATTAAAAATCTACCCCTTTTGCTACCACTTATATTGGTCGTATAATAGCATAAATTTAAGAGCCTAGTGCTCAGGGGAAAAAGGAGAGAAGGGAAAATAAAAAGCATGCTGGCATATGCTGGGAAAGAGAAAGAAATATGTCTTTAAGAAACTTTTATAAATTTGGCAACTTCCAATAACTCTGCAGCTGCCAGTTGATATGATCTTACAATGTATGTATCTAAGCATTTCATTTTAATTCATAGAGGTACATGATAGGTGACATTTCCCACGACTATTGCAGTATATCATGTGTCGTATTTTTGTCGCACAGTTCTGCTTTAAAATGCTACGAATTGTGGGTTCACGGTACAATTATATTGAGATCGATTAGTTTCCTCGTTTACGCAATTTTGAGGGTAGACACACAATGTTGGATCTAACAACAATTCTTTTACAAATATCAGCCGCAAGTATTGTGATCATATCCGTTATTGAAAGGTTAAACACATAACATGTTTGAATTGTTTGCTTTGAACCTTGAATAGTGGATCTGCTGGAGTTTTATAAATGCTCTTTGTTTGATCAATTGTTTTATTTCGACGAAACCATGCACAAAAAAATGGAGACTCAGACTCTGTATCCCAAACTTCAAGATCATGGGTTATGAGAGTGTAAACATGCATGAGTTGTGGTAAACATGGTGAAATGCAAAAAAAAAAAAGCACGGAAATTAGAAATGGTTGAACTGTTCTCGTCATATTGCGTAAGGGGGGTATATCCTTCAGTGCAAACAATTCATCAATTTCTGACTCCCGTGTTTCATTTTCTGTTTTTTTTTTGTTTTTTTTTGCGGGGGGGGGGGGCATTTTACCATGTTTACTGCTACTCATGAGCCTCTGAATTCATTCACTGTAGTCATACTTCGCTTTGACACATTTCGAATTTTACATCACAACAAAGAATACCTCCTGATTATCAAAGCGTAAATTTATACTACGTAAAATGGATTCACATTATTTTCGAGAAGTTATATTTCATGACATATGAAATGGTTTTGCGTTCATGATTAATTTTTCCTATAAATTTGGGTTTTTTTAAGTATAAAGTTTTCTTTTTTTGACTTACACGTTATATTGCGCCATTGATAAATGCCTACATGTTAACAGGTACCCCAAACCAACAATAATTCGCCAGGGAAAGTTATCTGTAATTAGCTTAAGTAGAACCTTGGGTTAAAAAAGTAAAAATAAGAAAATAAGCTCATTCTGAAAGACTAATTATTCTCCATCATACTATGAAGAATAGTAGTTGTGAAGTTAAAGAAAAGACTAGATACAAGAGTCTCTTGGACAACACTTTTTACACACTGCTTGGCGGTTTCACCTGGATCTGGATGTGTACGATGCAGGGCCCCCCTGAACATAAACGCATCGGGTGAGAGAGGGCGGAGTGAAGATTAGAAGGTTCTGTCGAGTGTCGATGGCCTTCTTGAATGAGCTTGTCGATGAGTTGATGACAGCGTCACTCAGGTGATTCCACTCAATGATAGTGGATGGGAAGAACGAGTTCCTGTGTTGTTCAGTTCGTGCTCTGATTAGATTGTAACACTTGTTATTACTTGTGTATTACTCGTGTCACAGTTTTCAAATTGTTTGGCACGTATACGTCGTTTGGATTTTGTAGGTTGAGCAAAATTTTGGATTGGGAGAGCTGGTAACTAGATTGCACACGCCTCATTTTTGAGTGAACCCCTAACTCTCAACCTTGTTTTCTCTTTAAAGATCTCATTGAATTCCTTCAACATTCAGTCATGTACTTGAGTGGGTTATTGTTTGATCGACTTGACAAAACTTAGAATGTGCTTTTATAAGTTTAATGAACAATTTTGATTTTATTTTTGGCGACTTATTGTTAGTTTTCGGTGGCAGGTCATCTATATAATTTCTATCATTACTTTAAGGAAATTACTGAACTATAAAGACAGAAGACCCGAACATGTCTGAATACAGTGGTGGCAATATGACAGACTAATTCAATGTTCATGATTTGCTTCTCACAAAATATTCAATGAGCGAAATCTAGTTGAGGACTTAAAAATAAGTTAATCCAATCTCTCTCGATTGTTTGTTATTCACGTCGACAGGGCTCATCGTTCCTTTTGTAATTCCAATGTTAAATCTGAATCCCGCCCTCTTGCTTTTTCCATTCACTTGTGAAATTATTGTCTCAAGTTCGGGGGGGGGGGGTGTTGCACCACAAATTGTCGCCCCGCGACAATTTGCGCGAAATTTGACACCACAAATTGTTACCCCTGAACAAATTGTCGCCTCGCGACAATTTGCGCTGCACGTGCCGGTCTCAATTTTTTTTAGCATATTGTGCCAATTTGTGTCGGCAAAAAGAAACCTAGAACCACGAATTGTCGCCCATTACACAAATTGTCTTCAACCACCAGTCTGGTGTGTAGTGTATGTGCTTCCGAGTGTGTGTCGTTTGTGGTAAGGTTGTGTTAGATGTGAGCGTTGTACTAGGGTGCGTGTGTGTGTGTGTGAGGGTGTGTATGTATATGTGTGTATTATTATCATTATTATTTTTTATTATTATTATTATATATATATATATATTTTTTTTTTTTTTTGGGGGGGGGGGGGTATATCCACTTTGTGTAGCAGTAGCAGTTGGTTGTAGTAGGTCCATGGTCAAACACTCTGATCGTCTAATACCATACGAGCTAAACCCATTTGCTCTAGTAACAGTTTGGTCTAAATCTAAATTCCACTTGGTCTAATGTATGTGACTTGGTCAAATATTATTTGTCGGTATAATTGCCGAATCGTCGAATATTATTTGTCGGTATAATTGCCGAATCGTCGAATAGCCAAATGGTCTAATCGCCTTTTCGACTTTTCAGTCTGTTACGGGATTGACCAAGTAGTGTTAGACCAATTAGATATTAGACCAAATACAAATTAGACCGAATGGAAATTAGACAGAATGGTAAATAGGCAAAATGACAATTAGACCAAAAGGTAAACTGGTTGGAGACAAAATGGAATTAGACCATGTATAGGATGTGGCTAAACGGCCATTAGATAAATCGGATCTACACCAACTGGCAATTTACCTTTGGGAAGGCTAATATATAGAGAACAGCAGCAGAGCCAGTGGAAAAATCGGTTTTTATCCACATGGTTTAACAACAGTTAGACTTATTCTCCGTTTGTCTAATAACACATGGGGCTTAACCCATTTGGTCTACTAATAAGTTGGTCTAATTTGCAATTGGTCTAGTATATACTTGGTCTAATTCTCATTTGGTCAATGACCAATTCGTCTAATAGCCAAATGGTCTAATTACATTTGCTACTCTACATGACCTATTTTATTTGTATAAGTTTTAAGTGAAATTGGGAGACAATTTGTGGTGTCCCCTCCTCCATAAATTGTCGCCTAAATGAGGCGAACATTTGTGCAGTGTGACAATATTTGTGGTGTCAGATTTTCACAAAATGTCGCGGGACGACAACTTGTGCAGGGGCGACAATTTGTTGTGCAACAGGAGGAGGCATTGGAACTTACATTACGTGACATGTGGGGAGTTGCTCGAATATACCGTCGCAAATAAAAAACTTAAATCAGAGTTCTCTTATTCCCTGATGGATTGTCAGAAAACATTCACCAATATTTTTCTCTAAGCTTTCTGCTGTTATTAAAACCAACCTATTGTCAAGGTGAACTTCCCCTTTATAACTAAGTTATCACCAATCAAACTATCGATATCTCTTTAATCCCTGTGCAGTGAACTTAAACAACTGAAAATGCAGACCACATCTTATCCGACCCAGCCGGGAGTCCCGGGTCAGACGGTCTATGTTCATCAGCCTGCTCCAGTCAACTATTCTTCTACTGTCCAGAATCCAAACTCGACGAGTGGTGTGTCTCAGAACTTCAATGGAGCAGCAGGAAGAGCAACCGGTTGGATACAACTTTTTCTTGGTATTGGGAGCATCGTCGTTGCTATTGCCGAGATCGTTCTCGGGACCGGAGTAGGCTTTACCGGCATGGGCATATGGGCGAGTGTTCTTGTAAGTTAGGTCCAATGTAAAAATTGTCACTTACGAAGGCTATAATACCTGATCTTTTCACCAACACTGTTATTTTTTTTTTAACAACGCTGTTTACTATATTATGAATCGTACAGTAGTTGTATAAACAGTGTAAAAAAGTGTTTAAAATCTTTAACAACAAAGTTTAATTTCTAATATTTTCTATAATATAATAATATATAGTAATTATTATTATAATAATATTTGATATGATAATTTCTAATAAATTAGGCATGGTTGTTTAACCTGTTCAACAACTACTGGACGATTAATATAGTAAACAGTGTTGTTTAATTATTTTTACTGTGAAGCCCTGCATCTTTTCTGTCATTTCCTTTGATTCATAAATTCGATTATCATCCTCTGTAGTTCTACATTCCTACTGGAATCTTGGGAATATGCACCTACCAAAAGAACAACTGTGTGGTATGTATTATTGTTTTCTTCGTTCATATATATAGTCTTAAATCAATATCACAGTCTTTTAAACCAAGTGGGAGCATTAGAACACTGACAGCTTTGAGTTTAAATGACTTTTTGGAGGGAGTGGGGAAGATGGTATGAAATAAATAACAAAGAAACACATATGAAATCGTATTTTTATATCAAAGTTCAATTTGACAAATACACACCTACCAGCTTTGAATGATCCCAAATATGATAGGACAGCAACTGCATGACCTCTATAATATATTTTAACATTTGACGTTGTCTTGATACCTGAATATTCTGTTTAATATTCTGCATTGTTTTCTTAGATCATTGCCTATCTAACGATGTGCATCATATCTGCTGTTTGTGCCTTCATTCAAATGGTTGCTGGTTCTATTAGTTCGAGTATTACGAGTGGACTATCATGCTATATTTATGAGTACTGCGGAGGTAGTATTTTGGTAGGTAGATGAAATTAGTTTCGGTTATTCATGGTGAATAATAAACAAAACATTCTCATAAAAAAAAGGAATACAATCTTTTATACGAGCATCTCATTAGTTGGGCCAATCACACCCCTTTTCAAAGCATTTGATTTAATTTCGATGATTTTCCACAAACTCTAATGTAGCGTGAGAAAAGTTGCAGTTGATAACCAGGGAATCTCAATTTCAACTTTACCACGTAAACAGAATGTACAAGCTGTAATTTTCGCGGGGGTTTTATTTTCGCGGATTTCGCGAATTGCCGATCGGCCGCGAATTTAACAACACGCGAAAATATTGACACACTTGTTAGTCAGTGCCAATGTCCCCAACAGCAAAGCTTTGCTATTGAAAACATACTGTGTAGTGAGAAAATGGAGATATGCACCTCTATATGTACAAAAAATAAGGCTTAGAAAGTACAGTTAGTGATTCAAAAAGTTAGCTAGAATTTCACTTTTTTTAATTTCTCAAACAAAATCAGAGCCTAAAGTATTTTCTAACATTATTTTATCAATATCTATACACTCATTGTAATATTAAAATGTATTTTCCATGAAATAATTTGATATTATTGTCATCTGATTGACTCTATTACACACGTATTGGCAGCTATTTGCATACTCATTAATATTCATAAGTCACATGACCAGAGCTTTTACAGTTGAAGATTCTGTTCACAAAATTCCACATTTTTGCAGTTTTACCAACTTTTTGAAAAATTAATAGAACAAAACACAAATTCTAACGATTGCTTAACCCTATAAATTACAGATCAAACTTATGGCATGATGAATTTTCAGATCTAAAGGTAAAAAAATTGAAATTTAAACCACCTTTTTCCACAGTTTGTAACTGTTTTTACAGGGACATATTTATGTACAAAAGACACATCAGCATGGAATTTGAGGAGTAGAGATTTGCACGTGATTAATTTAGCACTAGTTTTGCTTCTTTTAAATGCTGTGGAAATGTTTTCTACATCTTCCGATCGCGAATTTAACAACCCGCGAAAATGTCGGGACCCCCGCGATTCGCGAAAAATTCTGTACGCGAAAATAACAGCTTCTACAGTAAATATGTTTCATTGGAATTATGCGATCAGAAAAGCAGTTTTAAAGAGAGAAATGGTGACCGACATTTCAATGTCTTACAATCAAGTAATGTATATGAAATGGTCTGATTCATCTAATAATTTCTGCAAAATAGGATTCAGCTTACTGCGCTATTATCGCAGCTCATGGCTATGTAAGTGGTGTAAATAAGTTTGTTTCTGAAATTATTAGCAACTATTATCAGTGTTTAAACAAAATTGCAAAATTTTGCAAACGAATAAAAGACATTTTAATTTTAGATAGTCGATAATGAAATGCTTGTACGAGAACATAAATAGATAATAGGTGGAAAAGGAATTCTCGATTCTTATCTCGGCTTGGCGGTCTTTGGCGAGGCATCAGTCCAAATTTTGCCACTTTCCACCTACGTGTTAAATGGGTATTATTTATGATTTGGAAGCCAATGTAATGTGACTATCAATTTAGTTTGGAAACTACTGCTGAATTGCTCCCTATACGGAGTGAAGAATGCGCTTGCACAATTGTGCGAACAAGTCGCGGAAAATCAACGGTATATCTGCAAAGCGCTACGAAACGCCGCGGAGTTTTGTAGGGTAATACTAGTATACGGGGAATGGTGGGGGGGGGGGGGTACTTAGATTTGGTTTGGACGGCGGTGTGCAGCTGAAGGTTCAAAACCCATTCCCATATTTATGGGTCATTTCTGCTAACAAAATACCCATTATTAAGGATTTATTAAAATTTGACAAGCACCCCCCCCCAAAAGAAAAAAAGAAAGAAAGAAGTTATCACCCAGAATTGGAGGACAATATGGACCCATGTTTAAGGCCAGTATCTAAAAATTGGAGCCATGTTTAGGGCTTTTCCAGCATAAAACCATACCCCATGTTTAGGGATTTCTTCCAAAAAAAGCGACCACATCCCCGTATGCCTTATTTCGTCACGGTGAGTACCCCCCCCCCCAGGCTAGTATTTTATATCCGAACAATGCGCCGTTCCGATGTGCGCTATATACAAATGCGGATTATTATCATTGTTATGATTCATGAATGGATGATAAAAGAATACATCTATGGATACAGTAGTAAAAAATAAATAAAGAAAGATTGAAAGTGAGTAGTTAGGAGATTTAGATAAAGGAAGGGAAAATTAAACAGAAAATTATCTTTATTCTCTCGAATTCAATTGAATAGGCTGGGAGAGTCGCAAGTGACGCTCTGTTGGCGGTTCTTGGAGTGATTGAGATGGTGGTTGCTATTGTAGGCTCAGCTTACTGCTGCGGTGGTATGGCGTGTGCCCATTCCTCCCCAACAACTACTACTACCACTGTGGTAAGTTAATACACTTAATAATCATTTAAGGGGTACTCCGGGTTGAAAATAATATGATTTGAACAAATGAAGAAAAACCAGACAAACAGAACACTGAAAATTTGATCAAAATTGGACAAGGAATAAAAAGTTATGGCATTTTAAAGATTTGCATCATTCCGGTGAAACGGCTCTAGGCATGTCTTCATGAATATTCTATAGGCAAACTGATCATGTCATATCCCCACTTGTTGTTTTGTATCTTATTTTATGAAATTAGGTTTATTCATTTTTCTTTTCTTCAAGAACCAACAATTTGAATAACTATTTAAGTGCATTAGATATTCATTGCTGTAACTTATTTATTTACAAGGGAGACACATTCAGTTTTGTTGAAATTTTGCAATTATGACAATTCTTTAAATTTGTTTTTGCAGTACACCCAGCAGGCGGCCCCAATGGTGGTGACAACTGGTATGTTGATTCTGCATTTTACGTGGGATGTTTTGTTTGTGCCCATTGTGACCCATTCATTTTAGACCTTGATTGTATTTATTTATTTATTTTTCGAAAAAAAAGTAAACCGCGTTATTCTAAGTCGAGACGAACATACTAAAATGCTTGGTGAGTGGAGAACGTTTGCGGAAAAAAACATTTTGTAAGTAAGGGCTTGTAAAATGTGGCAAAAATGAGTCTGCTAACAGTTTCAAGAAAAGTTAGTGAATAAAACATTAATATGATTTCAAGCTAGTTAACACCGAGTAATAACATAACACATTAACTATTTGGGTAAGTTATTCAAGAAAATAGATATAGTCATCTAAAAATCAGGGAAAACATATTAGAATAAAGCTTTAATTTTGTGTTTGGTAGTTTAGGCACATTTTAGAAGAAAAAAATGTTTTCATGTGATTAAATGATGCGTGTGTTTCAACTGGGATTTTCCCATTCGATCACTTTTTGGAAATCAAATAATATTTTTTTGTGGATATTGATGATTGCTTTCTTTTTAAAACTAAAATTAACTTTTTTTTTAATTTGTGACGATTCACACATACACTGCGAAATCACATTTGATTGTATTTACACCGCAGTCACACCGCAGTTACACCGCAGTCACACCCCGAAACCAACTCCGAGTCGATCAAATATATCCATACGAATTTCAAATGACATAATTATCATCGGTCGGTTTTAAGTCGGTTACTTGAATGTGACTGCGTCATTACTTTTCTTACAGCTGAAATCAAATCAAGATTGAACTTCTGATAAGGAAATAAATAAAGCTTTATATTCTAAAAGTCTTGTGTTAGATTCGTACCTACTAAAATTATTTTTTCGATCGATTGAAATTCCAATTATCCCTCATCAGGCCAATTTCCACAGCCAGTGGGGATCGCTCAACCCCCTCCAGCTTACAACGTTCAGCAGGCCTACCCTCCAGCGGGCCAACCTGCCCCTCAAGCCGGATACAACCAAGCTGCAGCTGCCCCTTACAACCAGCAAGCTGTTGGAGTACCAACCAAATCTGGGGGAATGGTGGCCTGAATCTTCAACTCTGCTCTGTGTCTGTCCGAATTAATTTCTCTAAAATACAATGATCAATTTAAGAAGAAAATACATACATTGAAGGAAGAGGGAAACAATTAATATCCATGAAATACAATTATTGTATTTCATGGATATTGTTTTTTCTTAAAAGAATACTTTATACCTTATGAATTTGAAAATGGAGTTGACGCATATACAATGACAAACCTGTGAACCCGTGTAAACAAATTGTGCTATACAGTGCGTCCCACAAAAAACGAAACCGAGATTTAGCGATGATTTATCATAACTTAATCATGAATACAAAAGACAAATGACCAATCAATGTAAAGCTTAGGATCTCCTCTTTCATCTGACATTACTTAGATTATTCCTCATTCACGCATGAGCAAAATCAATTTGAAGAAAGGATACCAAAAAGTCATTTGGCGGGGGGTATCTGAATTTCAAAAAGAAATTCAAATGCCTAAAAAGTTCAATATCTGCTCTTTTATTTGAAACCTTAATCACTAAAAATGGTCGAGAAGTAAAAAAGTTATGTTCCCTCGAAACAATGCTTGTATTTCCATAATTTCATTAAATAAACGTGTTTTCACCGATTTCCCACAGAAGCTATCGAACGGTTAACAAAAGACTTAATGCATGGCTGATCGTCAACAAAACGGAGTATCGAGTGAGTTTGAACGCCAGCCTGTAAAACCTCTTCATTTTATGAAATTATTGAAATTCAAGCCTTATTTCAAATAACCAGAACTTTGTTATTTCTTGACCATTTCCTGTAATAGAGGTATCAAATTAAAGAGCAGATATTGAACTTTTCAAAAATGGGGTTTCGTTTTGAAACCCAGATACAGCCCGCCAAATTAATTTTTGGTATCCCCTCTTCAAATTGTTGTTGCTCACTCATGCGTGAATGAGAAATAATCTTATGTTATGATAAATCATCGATAAATCACGGTTTCGTTTTTTGTGGGACGCACTGTATCTTAGGACTTGTTTCATTAGTTTATGCTAAATATATGGATTTGCTTGATACATTTATTCCTACAATGAACCCACTTCGTATGTAAACTTTGTTGTAATTTCCTTTTTTACATCATTTTTTATTTTCTTTATAATTCAATTTACAATTGAATCAAGAAGACTTCTAGTATAGCAGTGGAAAGGAATATAATCCTTATGTTTTTTAGAACTTGTAATGCGTATCCAATTTAAACAGGGTGAATAAAGAGTGCAATGAATCATGATACAATGCAAGATGCAAATTACAAATTAAAATGAACACAAAATAATCGATTTTTTAAAAATGGCATACATAGTGAATCCAATCATATTGATTTTGTACAACGGTTGGAGAGAAGATGATAACACATATTACATACATCTATTTTCGTAATGGGGTGCTTTCTGAAAGGCTTCCTGTGGCCTCAATATTAGTTGGTTCATATTGACGATTGGGATGCGTACAAACCATGCAATGTATTTCAAATATATAAATATCTTTCAGTGATATTAAAATACTATTTATTCAAAAGAAAATGTTCTTAACTTAAACCTTGACCCTAAAATGTAACATGTCTCTGCTACTCATCCGTTGATATACCGTTTGTCACTGGAACAATGCATACCAATTGGGATTGAGAAAACTAATTGAAAAATATTGACATGTTTTTTGCATTATTGGCCAGTAAGCAAGAACTGTATTCACGTCGCCCGTAGAGTCGTATGACAACGAACATTCATGACATGTATTATAAATTAAATTATTACATTATAGACTGTATTCATACGTTCTTTTAGAAATTTCACACTCAATCATCGGCACGATAAACGAAATGAAATCAAATGAGGCCTAACAGGTTCACTCAAAACCTATCATCCGAAATAGTACAGATATGTATACATTTAGCTTGTCATGTGTGTTGCTATGTGGTGGCTTGTTTTTTAATTTCTTTCGGAAGTATGGTTACATTTTTTTTTCAAATAGGTTGTAGTAAAATAATAGAAGCTCTGTTTTTCAGTACTATCCTGAGTTAAATTTCGGTTTAATCATATTTAAAGCTTTATTCTAATTATTTCTAAGTTTCATTCATACGGTTTGTGAGGTATAATGTTGAACATGTGTAATGTCTTTCGTTTTTGTTTTGTTTCTTTATAGAGATTCAATATTTTTTTAAACTGAATATTCAATATAATTCGTACTCATTCATCGTTAATAATAGTTAATGATAGTTACAGAAGGTCAGCTGGAGAGCATATATATTTTCATATGTTTTACAAAACAAGAAAACATTGCCGTACGCAGACATTTTTCGCTTACGTGTAAACTTTTTCGAGAAAAACAACAACTCAAAAGCGCGGGATCGAATTGACCGAGTTTGTCATTGGGGCTTTTTTTTTGCATTCTGTCGAGTGAAAATGAAGGATTTGGTGCATACTTAATATGAATTTTGTAAAGATTGTCAGTAAAAAAGTTTCCATACAAGAATTGAACTTAACTGTTCCATTATGGTAAAATCAAGTGCATGGGTTCTTCATCATGCTCATTATTTTGTCGTATATATTTGATTAGAAAATCGTTTATATTTCATGCCATATTTTTTGCAGGCTTGAACACATTTTGTTTTATGCAGACGTTAATTATTACACATTTATGACATTGTAATGTATTTTTACAAAATAAAAAGATACATCGTGGAACGTTGCTGATTTGATCATAATATATATAGGACAACCTTTACAATTTGAGGTTAGCCAAACTGATTGAACACATTAAATTGAGTTGTTTACTGATTAAACCGTAAAACAGTTAATCGGTGCGGTACTATGGAGACTTGGGGGTAACCTCATTATGATTTTTCATGTTGTGGTAATATAATGGTGGAAAATAATGTAAAGAGGATACAGAAGAATATCACAAAACTGAAATCTGGGCCTTGTGATTCCATCTTATCTCATATTCAATTTAAAAAACAAACATGACATTTCATTTCATTGACGAATGACAGAATTAGTTTTTTCCTTCCCATAACAAGTCTCGCCCCCAGCGCCTTGTGCTGTGTGCGGGGACATCAAATGCCTTTTTATTTGTATTTGTATCCAAATCCAGACGATGAATACGAAATTAAACGAAACATACCCAACGCCATTGTTTTGTTTCAAATCTCTTGATTATTTTTTGGCTGTCAAATAATTACGTTGTAAGAATGGTTTTACTTCATTGGTTAAGAATCATAATAGTCTTTCTTTGACCGTTTCGAATAGCTATCGACATTGGAGATGTAAAATACGTTAGAAAGGAAAGAGTTCAGGTCATATTAATGTTTACATGGTTGAATTCACATATACGGGCCCTCCTAGACTTCCGGTTACTGCTACTGGTATTCTTCCACTGCGCAACCTACATAATTGACCTTCATCTCGACCCTTTGGTTTAATGGTATCACCGTCAAAATGATTATCAAAGGTCAAGTCCTAAATAGAGAAAATTCTAACTAGCTTAAAGCTGAAAATTTCATCAAAATCGGATATCAATTTATAAAGTTTGATATTTTAAAGTTTCGATTATTTTCACAAAACAGTGATATGCACAACTGGGTGACATTTTTGCAGATTTGACAATAAGGACCAACTTGACTTAACCATATAGTATTAAACAATACTAATTCCACATGTTCATGGAGGAAATACCCGACAATGAGGAGAAAAATATAATATTT
This sequence comes from Lytechinus pictus, assembly GCF_037042905.1. Classification (NCBI taxonomy): domain Eukaryota; kingdom Metazoa; phylum Echinodermata; class Echinoidea; order Temnopleuroida; family Toxopneustidae; genus Lytechinus; species Lytechinus pictus. The sequence continues at coordinate 11,206,763 of NC_087245.1, read as the reverse complement.
CATATAATAAAATACAAAATAAATAGTGAGTGGATGACATCATCAGTTTCCTCATTTGCATACAGACCAGGATGTGATTATAACTGTTTTGTGAAATTAAGCGAAACTTTAAAATGTCATAACTTTCTTATTTCAAATCCGATTTTAATGAAATTTTCAGTGTTATGCTTATTGGATTTTTCTTTCTTAATTCAAATCAATTTTTTGTTGGGGTGGACTTGTCCATTAGGGGAAAGAAATATAGAGAGAGGAGAACAAACAGGAAAGAGAAGGGGGCTGGATGGAGAATGAGAGGAAGCACCGTAAAGTGATTAAAAACAGAATGAAGCAGAAGGACCAAGGATAAAAACACGAGATGGGGAAAGATGGAGAATGAAAAAAATATCAACAACCAATCAACTTTCTTATGGACGAGGGAGTTCATCATGTTCATTGTAATAAATGATTCTACAATGAAATATTTTGAATAAAATAACTTTTGGATTTTTTTTTAGAACACACGTTGGTGTGGGTGTGCGTGTGTGTGGGGGTGTTTGAAAGAGGTGTGTATCTGTGAGAGAGAGAGAGAGATATAGAGGAGAAAGAGAGAGAGAGAGAAGAGAGGGTGAGAGAGAAGAAGAGAGGAGGAGGGAGGAATGGAAGGAACTCTTGGGAGATAGATGCAGTGAGCTCTAGGAAAGATAACCAAATTAATGGGAAAAGGACTTCAAAGACGCGCTTAGCAATCAGATAGGCATGATATATAGGAGAAGGGTATAACAATAACATTTTTATGTTATGCGTTATCCCCGGGTAGATCAATTTTACAACTGTAGTAGCTACCCTGGGTAAATAAAACGTTTTTTTTTTGTTATTATATAAAAAGAACATATAGCGGCATAAAACTGTGTGAGGGTGATGAGAGGAAAGGGACAGCTCGAGCTGAATAGAAGATGAGAAGGTCTACTGTGGGAGTAAAATAAAACCGAGACACAATACTCAGTGTGTGGTGAGTGCGTGTGTGGGTGGGAATTTGTAAACAGTGGATATAGCATTACCGAAGAGCCTTGGAAATAAATTTGGCGATACAGGAAAGGAGTATATTTCTGAGAAAGAAAATAACGTTAAGTGAGAAAGAATCATATAAATATTGAAATAGATAAACAAATATTGAATTATTATTATCATCATTAAGTGGTAAGGCAAAGATGGTAAATAATAAAGTGCATGATCTTTTAGAATAGACATATTAGAAATGAGTTAAAGAGGGATTCTGAATTTCAATCCGTTATTAGGTTAATTTCGGAAAGGGTTTATATTTTTATAGAACATATGAAAAATATATATTTAATGTAGAGAGAGACGAGCGCCCGCTACACCGATGCAGCAAGGTTTATGATATTAGGTATTCCACTTCATCCAATATTTGCTTCAATAGAGTTATACCTCTATACAAAAACCCTCGCTCCTTCCACGGACAGAATCCATTTTCTTTTGTAAATAGAGCCGTAGGTTATTATAATATCTGCAGCAGCAGTGTGTGCCACTACGCAGCGCTTAGACTTCAAAGGGTTTTGATTCGGGCAGACATTTAAAAGATATCACCAAGGTAGGCCTTGTCATATTATGTTTTTCAAATCTAATGACATAATATTTCGACCTAAACATATTGCTGTATTGCTCTCTCCCTCTCGCAACATCTTCATGCTCTGTTGAACATGATATGAACTATTATTACCAATTGCTATGTCGTTGCGATTAAGACGCCATTTTGTTGATGTGTGCGTGTATTCAGCCTCATTTCAATCATTAGGAATGGAGTTATACATTTATATGATGATGATGATGTTAGATTGAAAAGCGATGTATCTCGTCTTGTTTTATACGATTCCCAATACAATGATAATTTTATAAGAAGCCATCAAAACCATTGTGATGGAAAGAACGGAGAACAGAATGTATTTTTTGTGTTTTTTATAGGTTTACAGCTTTTTGATCTTTTTTTGTAAGATCAGAAACAAAATATGCGTTTTTATGTTTTCCTTCACACATCAGAAGAAAGATGGCCTACATCAAATGGCTTTGCGATTATCATACTAACCCAAGTTTTGTGTAAATAAACTCTAAGGTTTTATGGTCAGAAGTTTCAGGATTATATAGGTTAGGCTATAATTTTGAAAAACATACATATATTTATTGCATGTTGCCGTATTGAATTGGTCTATCAAAATCATTACAATACCGATGGGTTTCCAAATATAATATTTTGTTGGCAAGATATTTCGATTAATGTTCATTTTGGTTTTGTAGCAAAATGTTGATATTCATCATGTTGCATTTGGCGTGGTTATTGAAATATATTTGTATAAACGCGATTAAAATATTTCTCATATTTATGCTCTAGGTAATGTATTTATATATAGTATTCCCATAAAAATGAAATATTATGCTAGCTGCCTCCGCCAGGAGATACAAGAAAACTTGATATTTTCCCGATTTGGTTTAGTCATATCATGATTTGAATATATAGTTTCGCAGTATATAACATGAATGTCAAATTTCCTTTTTTTTAAAACACATATTGACTAAATTGATATGACAACATAAATATTGTTCATTACCTTGTAAATAATTATATTCTTAAAAATCTTAAGAATTGCTGAGTTGGGGTAATAGCTGAATGCATCTTGACATTTACCACTCATTCTACTCACATCCGTCTAGTTTATTCTTTTCTAGTTAGCTTTGACACAATGATAGTAAAGTTTATCAAAGTATTTAGTTAGATTACGAATAAAATTGATTGAAACAATAATTTGAATTTACTCACCTGAAGGTATAGTACAGATGGTTTTAGAGAAAATCCTCTCTAACATTCGGGTTCTATTAATTTTCTCGGGAATCCCTTCATGGGACAATGCAAGTGATTTGATTGTCAGTATATTCTTTTAATAGAATCTGGATATTTTGAACTAAACTGTGCAAAATTCATAAGGAATACTTTAAGTTTTAATATTCAATTTAATTCAATGCGTTAAATTTTTAAATACATTCTTTTATTCAGAGAATGCATCAGAGATTCTAATGTATACACATAATAAGGATTCCATTTCTGTAGGAAATAAGAGCAGTTTGATAAATGTGTAAGATAACTGATGTGTTCCCCCTCATACGTTAAGTGACCGACGGAAATTATATATGAATCAAATCGAGATGTCCCTGCTTTTGCTCGGTATGCCAGTTATAGACCACAAAATAGGAAACGAAGCAAACAGATTTGTATGCAAAATATTTCAACTTGAACTGCCTGTTAAACAAACAAATCATTTATTTGTACCTTTCTCCCCATCGTACAATATGAGAGAGCACGCCTGGCGCTCTGACACTATTGTAAAGGCATATACGTCACACCACGCTTGGCAACGCAACGTCATGTGCTAAAATTGGACATGATGCAAAAATTGTGTCTGTCACCATGCTGTCACTAACACTGTTGAATTGAATGATGCTTCTATTCTAAGTGATCCCTATTAGTTTTGTTTTCAGAATGACTTTGATTCATGTATTGAAATAGTAATTTAAAGCCTTTTTTTTTTGGGGGGGGGGTAAATCTAGTTATCATTCATATTTGTTCAATTTGATTTCATTTTTCGAAAGAAAATGGAGCATTGTAGGCTACATGTATGCTAAAATACACGTTGGTTCAAAATTTTAACTTAAAGATTTTGAAATGTATATAAAAATAGCAAACAATGTTTGATTAAAAACAACATATGCTTTTTTTTTCGTTTGGGTATAAAACCCTTCCCCATGCCTAAAAAAGAAGCGATAATTAATATACAGTCTTCGTAAAAGTACATGTACATGTATAACTTTCTGAAAAGCCCGTAGGCCGAAAATATCCACTTGAGAGATAGTTAGATAGATAAAATAGATAATGTATTACACGTTTATTATAACGATTGAATATTATTCATATCATTAAATTATCATTATTAATTTTATCATTGATGATATTATTCATCATCATTTAATGTTATCGTAACGATGATGCCATGTTGACATTGATGACGAAGATTAGTATTTTCATTTCTTTCTCTGTTTCAATCTATGCGGTAAGAGCTTGATTTTTTTTTAAACAAGAAACGTAACAATTTAGTTTTTGCCATATTACCAATCGCCGAAAAATTACGTTTTCTTTTTTTTCAAATATTCAAGCGCACATAAATGCACGATCACATGCGCTTTTCAAGCACATATAAGAAATCCAATATAATTTGCATGATTCATTCTTAAAAAAAAATGAAAATACAAATCTCTTTATGTCGAAACGCACTTGAAGCTTCTATTCATGTTCCATGTCGGGTCCCCCATCCATCTTTCATTTATTTCTCTAATCATGATAAAGTACAATATTGCCAATTCAGAATTTCCTATAATTAGCCATTAGAATATAATACTTATATGTAGTATTTTAGAAAATGATATTCCATTACCAACGCTCTTTTCGCATTGTCTTTTGGATACACTCCCCGCACTTTGTAAGAATAAAGATTAGGAAAAAAAAACTTGTTTGACCCATTTTTCTAATGGCTCAATAAATTTGAGTATATTTTGTTATAAATTGCCCTACAAAGATCCTTATTATTCAAACTTATTCACAGCGGTCACTCAGTAGAAAATACCTAAAGGACAAGTCCATCCGAACAAAAAGCTGGTTTGAATAAAAAGAGAAAAATCAAACAAACATAACACTAAAAATTTCATTAAAATCGGATTTAAAATAAGAAAATTATAACATTTTCAAGTTTCGCTTAATTTCACCAAATAGTCATATTCACATCCTGGTCGGTATGCTAATGAGCAAACTGATGACGTCATCAACTCAGTATTTCTTTTGTATTTCATTACATGGAATATGAAATATTCCGTAATTTTGTCTAATTCCATATGAAACGAAGATTTACTCCGTCGTGAACATGTGTAATCATCATTGTTTTAACATTTTGTGGTTTAAACAAGAGAGTCCTCATTGTCAAATAAAAAAAAATGAAATATGGTATATTCAAGCAATAAACAACAAAAGAAATAGTGAGTGGGGGACATCATCGACTCCCTCATTTGCATATCACTGAGTTGTGCATACATAACTTATTTTTGAAAAATAAACTTTAAAATGTCATGACTTTCTTATTTTACACCCGATTTTGATGAAATCTTTAGTGTTATGCTTGTTTGATTTTTCTCTTTTTATTCAAATCAATTTTTCGATGGGGTGGATTTTAACTTTTTATGGCGATGACTCCGCAACAGATTGGATTCATCATGGCACGATTAATATTAGAAGTTATCCTCTAAACAATGGTAAAAAATGATAAACCTTGAAAACAACTAAACATTTGCAATCAGCACAATGACTTGATTCACTTTTTTAATTGTCATTTCCTATTGATATTTTGTTGTCCATACAGTTCATTGATAAATACTATTATGGTGTTGATTGATTTACTCTGCCATGCAGAGCAAGAATTTTCACCAAACGCTAATACACGGTTAACATAGCACCAACAATTTTGGCGCATTTTTACGGATTGTACCATATAGTTGAAGAGACTGAGTACGATTTGAATTTGCCGGGAGGAAGGGGCTTCCTATAAGAACCCCCCTGCTCCTACACCTGCTCCTCCTCCTTACACTCCCAGCCTCCTTGTTGTACACGCCCTCCATCCCTCATTACTCTTCATCCTCCTCCTCCCCTTCCTTCTCCCTCCCTCTCCTTCCTCGTACTCCCCTCCTAATTTTACCCCTCCTCATCGTCATCATCTACCTCCTTCCCCGCCTCCTTTACTCTCCTTCCAACTCCGATCCTCCTTTTCCTTCTACACAATTTACTCCCCTCCTCCTCTATCCTACTCTCGTTCCTCCTTCTACAACCTCTTATCCCCCTCCTCCTCCTCATCACCATCCTCTATACCTTCTCCTTATCTTCCTCTTTATACCCTCCTTTCACCTCCCGTCATTATTTTCCTTCTACCCTCTCCCCCTTCCCACCTCCCACTGAATCCATAAACCATTAACAATTTAGTGATGTTTTAAGTCATTTGATTTAGAATAGAATATCTACACTACAGTGCGTATCAAAAAAAGTTTACACTTTGAAAAAGCCCTGGGAATTAAAAAATATACAGTATGTGGGTAATTTTTTCACATACATGTATAATCTTGGGTTTGGGTCCCATCTATCCAATGAAAGTAACAGTTTTGACAGAATGTTACACTTGAGTGAGCACTGTCCATTTTTGTAGAGCTCGCAGAAATCTGTTTGCGCAGAAATGCTCGTTTTCACGCTGTATCAAGGGGAAAGGGCGAAATCAAACACCCTGTGAAACATTTCTCATACATTTGCCTTGCACTTTTAGTCAAAACGGATACATTCAAGCATTTTGTAACAATTTTGCCACCCAAATTGTATAGTAAGCACAACCTTTACCCTTATTGTGCCAGCTGGATCTGAGGACATATAAACTGAATCTGAACAAAAGTTTATATCAGACATCTCCAGTATTTTTTCACTAAGTTTTTATCATTTAAAGTGGGTTTAAGTCTCATTTTTCATTTAATACTTGTTTCTCCACACTTTTCCCAAGCTTAACAATGATTAACAAAATGAAACTTAAGCCTACGCCATTTCATGTAAATCAAACTCAGTGTAAAGCAAATATCGTCACGATGGCCTCGGTGTGTCGGGGAGAAGGGTGGGGGAACAATGCACTTTTCGAAGTGTTTTAGGCAAGGAAACAAGTTAAAAAAGGTAAAATATATCTTCAAATAAATATTACTAGCTAAATTCCACGTGTTCTTCATAATTAAGGTCAAATTTTATTTGCATAACTATTTCAAAGTTTTGCGCAAATCATTTTCACTAACTTTTCAGAAGTAAGTGGTGCTAACTCAAGCGGAAATATTTTTCGATAGTTATATCGTCATTTGCTTAAATGGATCTGTACCAATGTTAAAATGTAGAAAAATCTTCAGGATATTACAAATGTATAATTTTACAGGATTTTTTCTAAGTGTAAATTTTTTTGATACGCACTGTATGATACATTAACCGTCAGCAAACACCGACAAAATAATTTATAGAATATTATACACCAGCCTTACCGTGTCATACTTCAGCATGGCTGTAAGAGGGTTCTAGAGCAAACAAATCAATTAATCATTCTTTCTCTCGCAAATGAGGAACAAAAATGTACTGCACTTTGGTGGCAAAATGAATCAAGTCTCATTTCAATTTCAAAAGGGAGATTTCTTTTACCAGGGCCCAGTGTGTTATAAAGAGGTGCGTTAGATTCAATTTAAACATAAATTGTGATTTATCTTAATTTGCGGACTTAAATGTTATAAAATTGATATTAAAGTCATCATCATTATCACTATTAGTATCATTATCAATGTAATAATCATAAACATTTTAAACAACCGGACAAGGTGGCTCTGTAGAAGAGTGCCCGCCTCATGAACGGGAGGTCGTGGGTTCGATTCCCGGTGTCATAGGCGATTTGGACCGGGCAGCCGATCGGGGCCGGAGGTACTAATCGGCGGCTCTTTTACCCGCCGATTAGTTCCGAATTTTGTTGTGTGATGCGATCGTCATAGTCTATTTGTTCCGACCAGGCGATTTGTTCCAATACGCTGTTCATGCACCATTATCACCCCTACAGCAATAATGTGATATTCCAGTCGTCCTTTTCAACCAATTGGCTCCTCTAAGTCAACCACACCCACAGAACAGATACAGTTGCCGATTTGAGAATCTCAAGTTATTTAGGGAGTTGTATGCATTTTTTAGCACTCTTCCAATTAATTAAACATCCGGGGACGGCTGCTGTGTAAAGCCATGAAGCCCTATTCACACTGTGTGCTCCCTTTGTGCGCCTGGGCTATTCGGGGTGTGAACTTCGATATATCCACCAATATGGCTGGTTTGTCTTGGTCTTCATAACCAAGCAAGCAATAGGATGAATTGGCGACTAGGGTGATGGGGGGGGGGGGGGGGTAAACACTGCTGCATGCTCTTCTAACCCCCAAAGTAATCAAGTAGAAATCAAATTGAATGTATCAATACAAGAAAACTAAGTCCAACAATAAGGCTGCCAAAAACACAGGGAACTCTCAGTGACACCTCATTGAGACACACACTATGCGCATATATTTTTTTTTTTTGGGGGGGGGGGTTGGGGCACGGGACCCGGGTAGTCGAAAAAGGAGGAAATATATGAAAATAAAAGGGAGAGAAAAAAACGTAGGAAGAAGAGATCGCAAAAAATGGGGAAAAGTATATGAGAAAAGGAAAAAAAGAAAAGGGAATAAAGGGGGGGGGGGGGGGGAAGGAAAATGAAGGGGGAAAAGAGGAGGAGATGAAATAATAATAATAATAATAAAAGAGCGTGCATGGGTGCACCTGCAATTTGAAGTTGGACCTAGTGAGGAGCAGAAATGATGCTCGACCTTTGGGGTGCCAATTTGATGTTTGACCGGGGGCGCATCCATGTGTCACACGGGGGGAGGGGGTTGGGCAAACTGAACTTAAACTTAGGGGGCATCAACTTGACCCGTTATGAGGGGGCACCAAACTGAACTTAAGCTCGAGGGAGGGGGTGCTTTGGCGCAGATCCAGGGGGGGGGGGCACACCTGGCTCATGCCTCCCCCCCTTTTAGAGGCACAAAAAAGTGGTCGAAAGTACCGTATATGTGCAAGTGCTAACCCTTTTTTTAATTTTTGCTTGTCAAATTTTTCTGGACAAAAGTGCCCTCCTGGAAATTCCTGGATCCGCACCTGGCTGGCATTTAATAACACACATGTAGGCCCTATATATATATTTTATCTATATATATTTTATCTAGAAGCTTCTCATTGGCGGCGGAAGCCAAAAAATTTAGGGGGGTCTACCTGGAATTTATGGTTGGACACAGGAAAAAAATTGGACAAGCAAAAACAAAAAAAGGTTAACAAACAAATTTTTAGGGGGGACCATAACGATTTTAAACAATTTTAGGGCGGTCCACCTGAATTTAGGGGGGACGCAGGAAACAAAATTGACAAGCAAAAAAATAAATAAATAAAATAAAACCACCTCAAATTTAGGGGGACAGGACCCTCGCCCCCCCCCCCCGCTTCCGTCGCCTATGTAGCTTCTTAATATCACTTTAATTGCACCAAGCTATCGATCAAAGCTTGGCACAAGAAAGAAGCTACAAGATTTGTAATGTCAGTTCACTGATCATTGAAGTATGAAACACCAGCGACGTTCTGTCCGCAAGTCATTTCTCACGCTATATATTTTACCAAATTTATAGAAATATGAAGACAGAGGAAAATAATCAGGAGCGGCGGGGCAAATTTCAAAGTGGGAGAGGGACATAGGGGAAAAAGGCAAAAAGCGCACTTAAATATGAAGAACAATTAAAAAAATAGTATACTATCTACCCCAGTGGCGTAATGAGGCAAAAGTTTGGGCCAGACATGGCGTACAACGCATTTTTATTAAAGCTGCGAGCAAAATTTTGACTGTTTAATACAAAATATATAATTTGTGATGTATAGATTTTGACGAACCCCCATGCCTGAGGTAATGCGAGATGTCCTCGCATTGGATAACAAAATCACGGTCCATGTTTACAATCAAAAAGTTAAAAAACAAATGTTTAAAAACTAACGTTAGAGTAGACCCTACTCCCAAAAAGAGACGTGGTACAGTACGGTACCGTGTCAACTGTTCAGGCAGTCCAGCGCTGCACGCGCGCAAAAAAGGTACCGGTACATCGCATCGTGTACCGAAGGCGTACCGATGGTACCGTCCGTAACGTACGAGGTTGAAATACCTCTTATCTCGATCTACCTAGACCAACTTTTTTTTTTATTTTAGACCGAATTATAGAAATAATTGTGATGAAATTACATTAAAAATCACACCAATATATATATTGAGACATTTCACCAAAGCAGATATTTATAGAATATATTTACTACATTCGAACCTTCTGACGAATATGGAACCAAACGGCGGCTTTCCGTTCGTATCGGCAAAAATTTCAACCAGTCTTTTGGATCTGGCAGCCCCGATCGGCTAGCCGTTTGGTACTGGCAACCCAAATATACTAGCCGTTTTGGACTGGCGGGCCCCGGTCCAAATCTTCTACCACATCGGCCGAGTCATAGCAAAAAACTTATAAAAGTGGGACCTTATGCCTTCTTTTGATAGGCTGTGTTCAGCAATGGAATGAAGAAGTGTAATATTAAGATACTGTGTAATGCAGGATCCGTTGATAGATTGGTTTCAGTTGGCTTAAATAAAAACATCATTTTTATCATAGTAATTAACCACATCATCATCATGACCATTGTCATCAAATTCATAACAAATCAATTAATTAGTCAATAATAGAAATAGGGTAATATATTTATTTTCACCACAAACTCAATCCTTTATAAAATATGCTAACACATTTCGTCATTAACGGAGCTATTGATATATGCAACCACAAATTTGTTTTCCTCTTTCTTACCACGTTCCCATATCATTTTAACACAATTGGACTATTAAGAAACAGCGAATCGGTCATTTTTCCTGAAAAATAATATCTAATAAAATTAATTTCTGGTAGAAATCAAACAATTACATCACAATTAAAATATGTCCCTTTAAAATTTATTATACCTGCATATTGACTTGAATTTAAGCGGATATCATAATAGAAATAGTATTTTCCCATGCAATTTAAATTTTTACAGTAAACACCAAAAGTCAATACCTGAATTGGTAATGCGAGCAGCATATATTCTAGAACAAAGATTTTTTTCATTCTATTTTTCACAGAGCAGCGAAACTCTGATGTACTGGTGAATTTGTAAGAGAAATGGGGGAAAATATTTCTCGTTTCAAATCTTTGCAGCATTACACATCAATCACTATCCATGGGCGGGGTACACAATATACATGTATATATATTTATATGACACCTAGTAGTAGATAGATCCTTGTCATTTGGTTGGTTGTTTGATATCGATCATTCAGACCATTTACAATGACGTCATCAACCATGCAATTTTGTCCATTGCACGCGCGCACCGAGACTACTGGGGGTGTTTCATGAAAGTTGTCAGCGCTGACTAAATTGTCAGAGCTGACAATTTCAGTGAAATCCTTGGTTTTGATTGGCTGAGAGACAATAAGTTGTCAGTGCTGACAACTTCATGAAACGGTCCCCTGGTCACCACTCGTGTTTGCATGCAGCGCGTATGTTGTATGTACGCGACAATAGACAGACCGAGCTCGCACTGCATGGTCATATATTACATCGAAATTGATAAATTTGATATGAAAAATAATCTATTTTTAGATGTCATATAAATGCTCTTTTCATTCGTCCAATGGACAGAATACTTAATTCGGTGAAAGATGAAATGAATGATCCATTCAACTCGGCTACGCATCATCGTTGAATGGATCATTTCATCTTTCACCTCATGAAGTATTCTGTCCATTGCACTCGTGAACATTCATTATTTGTATTATGAATTACAATAAATGTCACTATGCGAGCGAGCAAATTTTTTAATAATTGGAAGCAAAGTTTTAATAATTGGAATGATTGCCAAAATCGTCTTTCAATGTGTGTGCACTTTTTAGAGAAATGCAGCGAGTGAGCGAGCCTTAAAAAGTTTCAGTCGTTTAAAATGCTTCAGTCGATTGAAATGATATGCATTATATTACAATGGATGATAACGGTAAATTGTAAATAACGTAAAGTCAGATATTGTTCAATGAAAGCTCATTTGCTCACTGGTTAAAGGTGAGATGAGAATAATAAAAAAAAATTGTATCATGATTATTGGGATTAAGGGAGCTTTATAAAATGATTATAGGACATCACAGGCCACAATATAAACTTTTAAAAAAATATGAGGAAATAGTACAGTGATTCAAAATGAAATTTAAATATTGCAGAAAAACATTATAGGCATTTATATAGCGCCATCTACCTATAAATATTATATTCCGAGGTGCGTTGTAGTTATTATCATTATTACCCCGGCTTTAGCTCGAGCTGCCTTTCAGCGCTCATGCATTCAAGGAATTAATCCTGCCGGGTACCCATTCACCTCACCTGGGTTGAGTGCAGCACAATGTTGTTAAATTTCTTGCTGAAGGAAATTAACGCCATGGCAGGGATTCGAACCCACGACCCTCTGTTTCAAAGTCAGAAGACTTGTCCACTGGGTCACAACGCTCCACAAAATTAAGATTATATTGGGAGATCATGATGCAACATTAACAAATTTGAGCCAAATTCGTATATGAAATATAAATAAGATTGTTATGAAATGTGATCTAAAGTCTCATATATGCATAATAATCGGATGAAATTGTAAAGTGTGTGGGAAATGCTTCTGCCCTACTTGGCTCTGTGTTTCATTAACGGCATTGATTTGGTTAATGTCATCAGTAACTCATCACGCTCATCGTACATTTTACTTGAAGTACAGGGTATGCCTATATTTTTTGTACAAATTATCCCCCACTTCCACAAAGATTCTAGGATGTGCCCCTCGCCATACTCACGCCAGTTTTTTCGAAGGATGTTATGATTGGTTTATGATCAAATTTTTAACCACATTTAAAAGTCATTGGTACCATACAATTTATAAATTTGAAGTATTATAACAATACTTCTATGATGTAGCAGGTATACCCTTTGTAGAGATCAAGAGTATAGTATACTCTTGATCTCTACGAATAACGTTATTGAACATAAATTCTATAAGTAACATCCATGGACTGTTTATGTTGAAACTGCTCCTTTAATCCTAACAAGACGACTGAAGAGCGAAAAATTAGACTGACATTTGTGATCTATGTTTACATGATTGCATGAAGCGAAAATTATTCATGATCAGTTTGATCATACGATATGGACGAAGACTCAAAGGTGGAGTCTGTATTTCAGTCATTGGGCAATGGGCAGTACTTAATAAAATCCATGAAAGTACCTGTACCTTTGTTTTTGCAATATCCTCTCTATTCCTTCGCAGCTTTCAAGTATACCACTGATAATGCAGGCCACATCTTATCCGACCCAGCCGGGAGTCCCGGGTCAGACGGTCTATGTTCATCAGCCTGCCCCAGTTAACTACCATTCTACTGTCCAGAATCCAAACTCGACGAGTGGTGTGTCTCAGAACTTCAATGGAGCAGCAGGAAGAGCAACCGGTTGGCTGCAGCTCTTTCTCGGTATTGGGAGCATTGTCGTTGCCATTGGCGAGTTGGTACTCCAGACTGATGTTGGCTACGTCGCTATGGGGATCTGGGCTGCTGTTCTGGTAAGTTCCCCCTTCCTCCCCTATGATATTTTGGAATGTTTGAGAGTACGACTAACAATTCTGGAAGGCATTTGAATCTAAATTATGCAAGAAAGAGTAAAAAAGTATTTCTACACCAACGAAATGTTTTGCAGTTAGGCGTATCGTGCCAATAGAACAAACTTGAATCGCATGTGGATGATCTTTGGCTTTTGAGTTCAAATCTTTGAGGTGGAATAAAAATTATAGCAATATGGATTCGAGATTTCGATTACACTCTTGGAATCAGATCTAATGTAGAATAAGAAGCAAATAACCAGCTTTAAGATGAGCAGCTTTATGCTCTTACTCGAAAACGTGTCATATATATTTGATATCTCACTTGACTTGCAACTAGATTGGGCTCCAGATGTAGATGGTCGCAGAGACGTTTCCGTCTCTAAGATATCTTCTAAAATTACAGAGTTTCCGACATGTCCGACGCGAGGAGTCGCAAGAAAAACTGAGCGTGCTTGATTCTCAAAGAACTTCTAGTTTTCGCAATGTTTTCGCGACGTTTTCGAGACATTTTTATCAGTTGCAGAGACGTAGCCATGGTAGCGGATACTATAACTATACATCCCCGACTTGATCATGATACGTCTCCGCGATGTCTGAAAATTCTCAGGAATTTCAGATGGACGTGAGACCTGCAGCAGGAGACCAGCCGTGGGGACGTCTACTCGATGATGATTAGCTACTCTACCGCACAATATATTTTTTTTGGTCACGTAGATTCGTCTTGGAGACATGTTTCCAATAAAAGATCAGACCTTTCTGTTGAGATGTCGAGCCAAATGCCGATCAGTTTGCTTTGAAATCTCCGCGACGTCTCTGATGCCCCGTCAGTCGCTGCTGAATAAATGCAATTATCAAAATACTTTATCATAACTGGTGGGTGTTTCAAAAAGCTGTTTGAAAGTTACAAATTACTTTACGCATGATTTGTGACCCTTTATTGCGCTACATTATAGCCCTACCAACTAAGGACGTGTTCCAGTCGTACATAACTTTACGAACAGCTTTATGAAACACCCAACTGGTACACATCGTTATCACTTGTTATCATTAGTATTATTATTCTTATTCTTATTATTTCCATTGAAATAACTACTGATGATGTCATTTTTTTCATTTTTATTAATTCATTTTATTTATTTATTTTTTTTTTTTTTTGGGGGGGGGTCGTTTATAATTGCTTTCTCTTTATTGTAATAATTTTTTTTTTCTTGTACATTGAATTATGATTTTGTATTTCTTAATAAAATTGTAAAAAAAAATGTTTTTGTGTTTTTATTTTACACGGACGTGCTGAAGAACGGTAAACTGCCGATTCGTCTATTGCCAATTCGTCCACTCATCACTTGGTCTATTTTAGTCTAATGCCACTCCGTCCATCAACATTTCGTCTAACAACCATTTGGTCCAATGATCACTTCGTCTAATCACCAGTTCGTCTATGACCATTTCGTCTAATATCATTTGGTCTAATACGCATTTTCTTTTCATTAAAGGACAAGTCCACCCCAACAAAAAGTTGGTTTAAAAAAAAGGAGAAAATTCCAACAAGCAAAACAATGAAAATTTCATCAAAATCGGATGTAAAATAAGAAAGTTATGACATTTCAAAGTTTCGCTTAATTTCACAAAACAGTTATATGCACATCCTGGTCAGTATGCAAATTGGCAAACTGATGACGTCACCCACTCACTATTTGTTTTGTATTTTATTATATGAAATATGAAATATTCGAATTTTTTCCTCCTTGTCAAGTGAAACAAAGTTTTATTTCTCCCTGAACATGTGGAATTACCATTATTTTAACAGTTTACATGGGTTAAGTTACGTTGGTCCTTATTGTCAAATCTGTAAAAATTGAAATATTGTAATATTCAAACAATAAAAAACAAAAGAAATAGTGAGTGATGGACATCATCGACTCTCTGATTTGCATATCGCTGAGTTGTGCATTTAACTGTTTTGTGAAAAATAAGCGAAACTTGAAAATGTCATAACTTTCTTATTTTACATCCGATTTCGATGAAATTTGCAGCGTTATGTTTGTTTAATTTTTCTCTATCGATTCAAATCAACAATTTTCTGGGGTGGACTTGACCTTTAACAATCGCCCAATTAACACTTATCCAATAAGACCAAATGGTTTATGGACTAAATGGCTATTGGTTCAACTGGTTATTAGACGAAATGGTGAGTGGACGAAATAGCAATTAGACCATGTGGATATTGGACGAACTGATGGTAGACCAAATGACAGTAGACGAGTTGGCAAATGGACGAATTGGCATTAGACCAATTGGAAATAAACCCTGACGTTTTTGGCTGATCTATGTGTACCGTGTCGAAATAAATGAAATAAAATCAAATAAAAATAAGAAGATTAAAGTTAGGAGAGCACTTTAGAAATTATGATAATGCAAGACCCAGGTGCAAGAAATAACAAAAATACTGTTGTTATCATATTCTATTATATGCAAGTTGAATTGTTCAAATAGAATGATAGGTTGTGAGCCTGTTAATATGGCTGCATTGAACATGCTATAATGATTTTTTTGCCTTCATAGACTAATATATTCACCCCTGTCTCTCTCTTTCCAGTTCTACATCCCAACTGGGATCTTAGGAATATGTTCCATGCAGAAGAACACTTGTGTAGTAAGTATTTATTTTAATAAAAATTTCTACTTTTAAAGCTTGTTTATTTATAGGATTCTCATAAACATTATAATGATGCAAGCCAAATAACAATGAATATGATGAGAGGCCAAGCGTTTACTTCCCACACCCGAAACAGTTTATAATCATTATACAACAAAATTGATTCTTGTTTCTAGATTTATGAGTAAAGACAAAATTATACACTCATTCTCATGACGTTAAGTCCTATAATAATACATTTGTGAAAACTAGGGCCTTAAATAGTATTATTATATATATTATACAATTTCAAACACACCCACATACACACACACCCACACACAATACACTCTGGTCCACAAACCCACATCCTCATATTCAACACACATCGTGTCAACTACAAGATAGCGCCCCTACTATAATTTTCGCTTAAAAGTAGATGGATACTCCAGTAAATTCAGCTTTATCAACGCATCCGTCGTCCTACTTCATAGAATTGTCCTTCTCGTCGTATCAATAACCCTTTTTTTCAAACATTTTTTTTCTTAGATCATCGGTTATCTTACGATGAGCATCATAACTGCCAATGTTGCCTTTGGTCAAATGATTGTTGGTGCCATTGGGGCAGGGATCTTAAGTAATTACGTCTCACACTGCGATTGGGTATACGTTTACTGCGATCCATCCTTCAGGGTATGTATCAGTGATGATAATAATGGTGGTGATCTAGTAAGACAAACTATACTATCATGACTATCATTGATCATACTTATGATGACAAAAATAATGACAATAATTATAATACATCGAAATGTACGAATGAGAATTAATTATTGTTATTGATAAATATAGTATTGATTGATTTTCCCAAAGTTTACCTTTTTAAAGATGTAAACTTTTACTAATAAAAATTTCTAGTTTATAACCTACGCTGTAATGTGACAACTGACGAGTAGCATGCTAATGTTACACAAAATAGCAAAGACCCTCGCTGTATAATACTGGAAGAATTGATTTTCGTTGTAAATTAACGATAATTTTTATAAACAAATAGGCCTACATAAATAGCATAGTCTAATGACTATATGGATTAGTTATTAATGCTTATAAAGGAGGTTTAATGAAAATATTGAATTAGCTATTGGAAAAAGAAGTCACGAATGCGAAATATTCCACTTGAATCGACAGAACGGAAGCATTGCTTGTGACTCTTTGTTGGCCATCCTTGGATTGGTAGAGATGATTGTAGCTATTGTGGCTTCTGCTTACTGTTGCGGTGGTATGGCCTGTGGCCAATCGTCAACCCGAACCACAACCACCACTGTGGTGAGTAGACAACAATTTTCTTAACAACCCCCCCCCCCCTCGTAATATCAGAGTGAGTCTGTCCTGTAGCAATTTTTACTATATACTTTACAGAAAAATGAACTTAATAATAGCCAAAGTGAAGATAAAAATGTATCACAATGACAACAAGGTAGTTAAGAAAATAACCAAGCGATGCATCTAGTTTTGTTGTAATGTAAATTGTAATTTCCCTCAGAATACCGAAATCTGTAGAGGGGTTTATTTTCAAGGACTTGTGAATGAGCAGGTGAATGAATAGGAATATGGATAACTCGTGTAAGCTCTGGCGCCATCTATAATATAGGTGAGCTTTAAGTTAAAACATAATATAGTCCCATAATGCACAATTTTCTTTGAAAAAAAATCAAAATGCATCTCATAGCCTATTTCAAAATAAAAGAAAATCCTAAACGAATCAAACGTTGTTCGAAGATAATATAAAAGTTGTGATTAATCTTGTAGTCTCACATTATGTTCTTTAAGATCACTGTGCTTTTGGAATTACATTTGGATACAATAGCAGTGAGGAGAGGACCGTCTCAAAGTGAACTGCATTTTTTGTGTGATTACAAATTGGTTTTTCACCTCCTATTTTCCTTCTCCCTCTTAACAAATTGTATTCTGTACAGTACACCCAGCAGACGACCCCAATGGTTGTAACAACTGGTAAGTGTCCAGAGAATTAAAATATTATTGCTGGGTCCCCCCCCCCTTAATATGGGTTTCGATATGGTGATTATAAAGCATGTTGCTATAGATTAAACGGCAGTGAAGTTAATGATTTACATTGGTTAGAAATATTTCCATTTGTCATCCCCTAAAACATAATTAATACAATCATCATGAAATACCGATCAGAAGACCTCTGTATGACCAACAAAAAATAGAAATAAAATCAGTAATTTTAAACGAATATAAGGCAATCTTAATACCTGGAATTTGTATATTGTACAAATGGAAACACATATCTACCATGTCTACCATTCAATTTATCCTTCTCCAACCGTCTCTTAACATGCTTAAGGGATACTCTATAGGCTAAAATTAATATGATTGAACAGATAACAAAAAAATTAACTAAACACTGAATCACTGGCGGATCCAGGGGGGGGGGCACTAGCGTACCTACGGGGGGGGGGGCAGAGGGGGCAGTCTGCCCCCCCTGACGAGCCACAACCCATGCAAAGGACGTATCCCTGCCCCCCCTGACGAGCTTGAAGACCTTTATTGTCCCCCTGACGAGCTTTTTTTTTTTTTTTTTTTTGCTTGTCAAATTTTTTTCTGATACGAAATCCTTCATTTGTGATTGAAGACCTTTTTTTTTTTTTTTTTTTTGTCAAATTTTTTTCTGATACGAAATCCTTCATATGTGATTGAAGACCTTTTTTTTTTTTTTTTTTTGGCTTGTCAAATTTTTTGGCGGACGGTTTTGCCCCCCCCTGTGAAAAATCCCAGGTACGCCACTGGGGGGGGGGGGTCACATCCGGCTCGCCCCCCCCCCTTTGAGAGGCATGATCAAAATTTGTAATGTATATAGGCCTATGCCATTTGTTTACCCAAGTCCCCCCCCCCCCCTTTGAAAGTGAGTACCTTTTGTTGCTGTTGCTTGTCAAACATTCCGCGGACAAAATGACCTTTAATGCTAGGTGCAAATCCTTTTTGGGCTTGTCAAATGTCCCCCCCCCCCTTTGGAAAATCCTGCAGTGGATCTTCCCCTGCACTGAATGTTTCATTGAAATCAAAGAAAAAGTTCTATGCATGCCCCAATGAATATGCAATGAGCAAGCTGCTGTCATATCACCTCTTATTCTTTTATACTTCAATATATGAAATATTAATTCCTATTAAATAAAAGTGGATTCATTACTTATATAATCTGTAAGATAATCGTAGCTGCAGTTTATATGTATTTTGTTACTTGTATAGAAAAATATGAAGTAATCATAATTGTATGGAATAACATATAACAATGAAAAGTGAGGATTTGACATGACCAGTCCCCCTATTGCTTATTCATGTCCTCGTCCATATAATTATTTTAAAAATTGTTTTTGAAATTCAATAACTTCGTTTTAATAATATATTGATAATTTTTTTCAGCGCTGTTCAATTTTTTTCGTTTATTTAGATATAAGTATTTGCAGCCTGGAGTGTCTCTTAAAAAGAAATAATCTTTTTCATTTTGTTTATAGTCATTCATTAGTTTCAAACATATTGGATAAAAATACTTATTCTTGTCACAATGTATTTTGGATAAACCCACAGGCCAGTATGCCCAGCCGACAGGGATCGCCCAACCCCCTCCAGCTTACAACGTTCAGCAGGCTTACCCTCCAGCGGGCCAACCTGTCCCTCAAGCCGGATACAACCAGACCGCCGGATACAACCAGACCGGATACAACCAAGCCGCAGCTGCCCATGTTTCCCCTTACAACCAACAAGCAGCTGCTGTACCAACCAAACCTGGCGGAATGGTGGCTTAAAAATGGTTGAAAATAGTCATAAAATACGCCTCATTTTACTATATTACATTAGTAAGCAACTCCCTTTAAAAAACGTGGTAATGATAAGCTTGAAACACGTTATAAAGGTGAGGAGACTGACTCCTCCATTTCGTAAATTCACACATTTTGAATTGCATTCATCTTCAATTAAAAAAAAAATGGTAATGGTAGGAATTCTACAGATGGTAATTTACGCTTAGAATTAGATCCCTGTGCCATGAACACAGTTTTTTTTCTGACGGGCAATATACAAAAGGTTGTACAATGGCCTTAACAGATCGCCAAAGCAAATAAATTACCTCTCACAATAATCATCTATGCTTTATTTTAAACATGGGCCATTTCTACCATTTCTATTTTTTGTAAATATTCAAATCGCTAAATATTAGTCTAATTTGATATTATGAAATGCAAACAATTGTATAATAATTGATTCATTCTCTACAAATGAAACCTTGAAAATCAATAGCCTTTCTTTCTATATATATATATAACCTCAAGTGCAGTGAAATATAGACATATAGATTATGTATCTATTTTATGTAATTTATTATTATTACTGCACATTGATGTCGTGCCTTCTGATCTCTTGCTTGTCCTATTCGTAAAAAAATGTATCGTCTGATAAAGATGTCTGACAAGAAAGGCTGAGGATTTATTGATAAGAAAAAAAATCATGTTCAGTAGAATACATCTTTTTAATGATGTATTAAAATTGTGCTTGCTTTTGATTGTTTTCATTGTGAATTTATAGGCCCAGATTTGCTTGGTTTAGTAATAATATCTTGTATAAAGTTATGCAATAATACTGAAGTAATGCTACAACTTGATTACATTTTTGCAGTAATCCATGCTAGATAAACTTAGCAAAGAACCCCTTTTTTTTAGATATTACTCGTGCAAAGCAATGTGAATTAAATATGGTTGGGTTTGTGGTGAATTCAATGGATAAGAACTCTTTTGTATATTATTCTATTAAAGCGCTATAAAAATACCCGTAGGATAGGCCTATACGTTGTTCTATAAAGTACTGGTATTTACAATTAAAATACATCCATATTTTGGTTTTATGTCTTTCTCTCCTATAATTCCCACTGGCTCTTTTAGGCCGGTGAGTTTATGGCCAATGATTTGAACGCCAGGTCGATTGTCATTAAGAAAATACAATGATATATATATGGCTGAAATATGTAATGTATTTCGAAGTTTGAGAAATAATTTCGGAAATAGTGGATATTGATGCGAGGTAGTGTATATTACTGATGAATTATATTTCTTGATTGTGTTAATTGTTGATTGTGTGAACTATCTTTCATATTCTTCGATTATCAATTTCTAAAGATGAAACTAGTTATGATGCTAATATTCACCTCGAATCTTTACTTTGATGATCGATTTTTTTTAAATCTAAAAATGTTATACTCCGCCTGTATATCTGAAATATATTTATGTAATTGAATTATGAATGTTATTCAGATCTATATATTTATAGTGGAGGTCTCTATGTCTTTCAATAATCTAATGTACAATGAGAAAAATATAATTAGTGTTTAATTAATTCTGATAAAACAACAGTTACACTTTGCTAAAATAAATAAACCATTTAGCCACATTTGAAACGAGACGTTTCACCAATCGGTGTTGTATTTTATCTTAACTATAGTCTGCTGCTTGTAGTGTTATATATATACAAATTGGGCGGTAGATTTCGTACATGCAAAAGATTCCACCCCATAGACATACTATTTTATCTATATTTACTATATCCACTCCAATACAGGGAGTATCACATTTTGCTGCAAATCATGTACGTTAAGTGGTAATGTAGAAAATGATATTTTAGACTAAAAAACCATTACATAACCCACCTTACCTTAATCGGAAACAGTTGATTACATCTCGTTGATAAATAAATTGGATGGAACATGTCACACTGATTAATAGCTAAATACGAGTTATTTCGAATCGTTTGATAAACCTTTGCCATTATTAGTTTTATTGTCTTTTTTTCAAATAAAACTAAAATAAATTATTGTTAAATGGTGGCTGTGTGGATTCGAACTATTTGGTTACGAGACCAGTGTCTGGTAATTTTTTTAATTGATTTTTTATTGTTAACCTTGTCATGGTAGTAGATTCCGCGTAATGATTTGCACTGATTAAAACTTCAATACGCAATCAGTCTTAGCAGCGTGGTAGGTATTTTGTTTCTCTTGTATCATTCAGCTGTGTCGTGTGTGTGGGAGGTGTGTATGTGGGTGTGTGTGAGAGGGTGTGCGTGTGTGAGGGTGAGTGTGCGGGTGTATGTGTTTGTATGTTGTTGGTGACTGGTGTAAGGGCATCAATCTGGGGTTTTTAAACTAAGACCAATTGGTTTCCTTCGAGTACCATACCCTGAAGTGTCAAAACTACACCCTAGATTGAACACAACACTAATGAGTGTAAAACTTACAAACAGAGGGGTTTTAATATTACCCATATTTGTTGAACCAACGCCAAAAAATAATAACACTGTAGTAAAATTACTTGTGTGGTTCCCTATGTACACCAATCTAACACCACAGTTTTTGCAATGTACGTTTAATGGGCGAGAACTACAATACAGACATAATTGAATACAGGGATGGAAAATTATGCATATTAATCATAATTTATTTAAACACTTCTGACAACATTGTGTCGTTTTCTGGGGATGTAGAGTTGTTTATAATAACAATTTATCAAAATTAGATTTTGCAGATGGTTCATGCTACTTAAACAGGAGGATGAAAAAGGGCCTACCAACACTTGTTCGTTAGATGTTACATCTTTATCTCGGAAATCTAGAATTATATTCTATAATATAGTGTTGTAGCAAAAACAGCTTATTTACAGTCAAATCAAATCGCTAATATAAGGTAATATTTATTATTTGATCAAACGTTCTCTGAACCATAATTTGAGAGATTTAAAACCGCGACGCAGGATGCTTTCAGGAACAAAATAAGGTATTTTCAAATGCCCTTAATGGCAATGAGCAACCAAAAAGTCTTTGTCGAAAATTGTTAAATCCAAACAGCAGTTTTGTCCTGGACTCTGGACAATAGACATACTTGCAATTTTTCGTCAGCTCCAAAACTTGGGACCAAAATTATGATCGATTTACCAATTTTCGACAAAGACCTCCAGCTGTTCATTGTCATTTGACGGGTATTTTCAATACATTTACTGTGTTCTGGAATTCGTTGCGAAAAATCTCCAATGATTATTAACCGTTGAAAAATCATAAAAGAGAGTACGCCCTCTTTTAAAACAGATGATGCATGTGAATCTGAAAAACGACATCCAAAGGTCGTATCATCGAGTATATTTCATGGCCATCATTATTATATCATGACTTACTTTGAGCCAATCATACACCATTTACAAGTAGGGCAGGTTGTTTGCTTGCTGGTGATTTGCTCCGGATTTGCTACGTTTATAGATACGGTTGCAAACAAGGCCCGTGGCACTTTTCTCTACAAAAGTACAATGGTCTAATTCAAATATTTCAGTTGTTACCTTTGTTCTACTCTCATAGTCCAATATTTAATGGCCTTCTACTAGGATTCCCTTGAAAACAGAAGTCTCTATAATGTATCCATCTTCTTCTCCTGTATGTTTGCACAGATAATGGGTGAATATGTAAACGAACTATATAAACAAAAACCCGGCTCAAATTCACTTGCTGATCCGGTTTACAGGTCTTTGGCTTTCAATCTGTATTCATACGTCTACCAAAAGATGACGTGTACTGTTTCTGATAAAATATTTAAAAAAAGAGATAATACCAGAGTTATGGACCAGTTTAACCTTAAATGTAGATTATAATTTCTGTAATATGAGAAACCTTGTTATTTTATCACCTTCATAGATGTATGTAAAGCAATACTGATCTGTTTTGAAGTTGATATACATTCGTTAATTTCCAAAATATGGCATTGAAATTACTTCCTATCTACCAAAGTTCAGACGAGAAAATGATGAGGATGAAGATAATGATGACCATGGTGATGATTAAGATGGGAATGACAATGATAATGATGATGGTTATGATGAGAATGTTGGTGATGGTGATGATGATGATGAGGAGGAGGAGGATGATGATGATGATTAATGGTTATGATCTGGATGATGATGATAATAATGATGATTGTGTTGGTTATGATGATGGTGGTGGTGTTGATGATGATGATGATGATGATGATGAAGATGATAATGACGATTATGATGGAAATCATGGTTATGGAAATTATTGTTATGATAACAATGGTTGTAATGATGATTATGATTTTCATGGTGATGATAATAATGTTCATGAAAAAGAGGGGGGGAAGAAGAATCCGGAAGATATGCACTGGTTATATTTTGAAATATCTTACGCTGTTTAAAACACACATGTTATTTGGTTTAGGTAGGAGCTTATCATAGTACGCATGATTCCGTACTTACTATACACATAATTATATGCCTCCTTTATATTTTGTTATGTTTGTCCTAAGGTACATATATTCTCTTTTTCTGAATCCTACTGTAAAATTAACACAAAAAAAGTTAAAACATCCGCCTCGATCGAGAGGTCATGTTACTTGCTCCAGGTAATAAAAAAAAAGAAATCACTATACTCTTCCCAGATTTATTGACACCTTAGCTTCGTATCCTCACTTTTATTCATTTGTAATAACAACCCCTCTCACCCCTCCTCTGTTTACCAACCTCTTATTTGCATAACTGCAACCAAACCATGAAAAGAGTATATAACCTAAAGCTTAATAGGGGGCCGAGCTCCCAGGGTTCTTACCGTTATATGTTAACACGCCTCATACGGTGGAAAACAAATGACAAGGGGGCCCAGCCAGCACACGGTCCGCCAGGCAGATCCGGTTCAGGATGAGTGCACACTGGTCTTCAAACAAAATCTTAAAGGAGGGGGGTAACGTCAATTGAGCTCGAGTTGATACCATACCCATGGTTGATACGATACGTCCATGTGAGGAATCAAAGGAATAATAATTTTGCTGATGGTTCAACTCGCTAATTGGATTTGTATTGTAGGGTCACCTACAGTGACACACCATGTCACGCGTATCACCAAGGAATGACGGGGACATTTCCCCCAGGTAAGCCATGATTTATTCTTAATTCATACCTTAATGGCAAAATGGTATTTGAGGCTATGAATTTCGCACTTCAATTGTTTTGGTTAATTTCGTTTCCGTTTTGGATAGAAAACAAATCAGATGTAGGCATATTGTTAATTGATTCAGATTTAATTGATTGATTTAATTGATTTAGAAACTGACAAATACAATGTATTCAAGTTTCAACTGAAAAGAACTGATAAATTAGTTCAGACTAAGTTGCCAATAAAGTGAAAAGGGGAGAAAATACGGAAAAGTTTTATTTATCTGAACTTAACTAGTTTGGTAATGATTTTCGTGGTATAGTTTTTACATCAATGAATTGTATTCCAGTAATTGACTGCTAGGAATATTTCTCCCCGATATATTGCTTATGATAGCCCGATATTGCTCAACTTTTGCAGAAAAGATTGTAGTGGAAATCAATTTTCTTATCAATTTTATACAGGATTTTCCATATATATATATATATATAAATTCCAATTTTTAGGCTCACTCGCATTGTAGATTTATCGAATTTTAGCTCAATGTGAATTTGTGAGTCATAACACCAACCGCAGAAAACTCCCTATTCTCCAATACTTATACAATGTAAGATGGTAACGAGCACGGAAGTAATGCAGCATTGTGAATTCAAATTTCTTTCAACCACCAAAATAATGAAAATATACAAGACAGCAAATGATTAGCTAAGCATAACGAAAAAATACAAAATTATAATTAGTGAATCTCGTAAACGCAAAAGACACACTCATAATGCCGCGCACTCCCTCGCATACCCATACTCATGCCATGATTAAAGAGATAAGATGAATGAGAAAAAAGAATAGGGAAAAGGGAAATAGAGAAGGGGAAACTTTGATAATTATGCAATATACTTTAAGTAGTGATCATGTTCCAGTATGTTTTGGAATAATCGGGATTCCTCAGCCATGATGGTTATTCTGTGACACCCGATAAGCAGCACCGCTTGGTGACGATTCTGGAAATCAACAATGTTAACAGTGCTTATATACCCGGCAGTTTGCATTCCGTATAAGAATGGCTTCATATATGTATATATTATTCTTATATCGGGGGGGGGGGGGGCGCTTTGACACTTACCGCCTAAAAAAATCAACCACAAAGAATAGATATACAAATATTCTATGTAGGCCCTATATGCGTATATATTCCATGTCGTCGAGTACTCTAAAATTAAAGCTGTTTACTGTTCAAATTCGAGCATTTTCTCGCTCGGTCGCTACATGCTCCCTCTAAAAATAACATGTGAATGCAGAATAAATTAATGCTTTCTTGGAGCGCTAGTATAACAGTAAATGATCCCATGCTATCCAATGCCTAGTAATTTTTTTTTCAAGTTTAACTCCCAACTTCGTCCAACACGAATACAAATGCCATAAAAATCAAGTTTTAACTTTAGATTTGTCTATTTTGGTTTAAAAAAATGCTCTGATTTTTACTTTATGATATTAAAAAAAAGAAAATAGTTCGGTCGCTATATTCTCCCTGAGCGAGGCTAAGGTTATTAAAATGTTTCAGTTTAGAATCACGGACGTCGATCCACGTCTCGGATTGGGGGGCGAGGGAGTAAAAAGAATATCCATTTTTGGGGGGCCAATTTTTAATACAGGATTTTTTTTAAACGCGTCCAAATCTTGATTTTTTGTGCATGTTTAATGATATTTAAATGTCAAGTATAATGACACTGGAAACGATTTTTAACAGGGGTGCTGGTGTAAATTCGACAAGCAAAAATAGAGAAAATGCGTTTTCACAAGAAAATGGAGGTTATTTTGATAGCGAGAAATTTGACAAGCAAAAAAATCACTACGAAAGGAAGGCGATCTTCTATTAAGCATATCAATCAAATTTCACGGCAAAGTTTCCTATGGGAAATAACCTACACCCCCGGTAAAGTTTGAGGATGCTTCAACACCCCAGCACCCCCGCTTCCTAGGGCAATTTTACCCCTATTTCTCGAAGATTATACAGGGCAATGTTTTCTGGGTTATGTTCTTTAGAAATATTTTGGGGACCAGGGTTCGGGGGACTAGCTGCTTGGTCAGATCAGTATAGTCTCCCACGTATGCTGCCACCGATAGGCCATTTCCATTGCACTGAATAAACCGACGTCGGAAATGTTTCAAGCCCCAAGAAGTCCCACAAAATGTTTAGAGTAGAAGCGCACCTGGAATTTGGTTAAGTAAGTGGAGCCATTATAACTCAAAGGCACTCGATATCTTAATGCTATATAGTAAGAGAACATAAATAAACGCTCAGACTAGTGCACTGGCGGAAATAAGTGGAAAATATAATCGATATTTGCATTGGATGTCAATATTAAATATTACTAAATTGAGAGAAACGAAGACGACGAAGTCCTAAGTAACCACGTATTTTATTAGTTAATGTTAAAAAGAAAAATTTTTAAAAGTCATCTTGACGTTGTTTTGGACGTGGTTCCGTTTTCATCCATCTTCTTCGCTATTACAAATGTGAAAAGGGAACAACATGTATCTTGGCAAGCACCAATCCATCTTCCTATATAACCCAAGACACAAGCGTGTGGAAGCAGAATATACTGAAAAGACAGACAAAAAATTACTTTCTCATTTGCCAAGATCATCAGCATTTTCATTTTTGGGGGCTGAATTATTGAAACTGAATAATAGGCAAAAATTTTATCCGATGTTCAATATTGGATGCCTAATGCATGCGGGCTAATAACTGAAACTCATATCTTTATTTTACATGCAGTGCTACATAATTTCTCCCAAACACAAAGTATCACCAGGGGCATATCCATGATTTTCAAAAAAGGGGGGGGGGGCATATTTTCCCAATGAAAATTTGACAAGGTTGTTACAAAAATGAAGGTCATTTCGTCCCAGTACACTTTTACAAGCCCCCCCCCCCAAAAAAAAAAAAAAAAAATGTCCTCACTTGTGTATGAACGACATATTCCCATTAAGAATAAAGACTATGACTCTTAAGGGGGGATTGGCCGGAAATGCCCCCCCCCCCCTGGATCACCTTCGTACCTCTCTGACGTGAAACCCATCGTGACTACATCCATATTTACATGACCTATATGTCTGTCTATTGAATCCGTTTTAATAATAATGGATCAGAGTATAGCAAACTACGTACATTTTATTAGGCAGGACAGCCTTGAAAAATATTCAACAGGTAATTATATATTAATGATGGTTAATTAATAAATAAAAGTTCATTGTTCAGAAGGCATCATCTAAAACGTTTCAGACAGCATGTTGATTGAACAAGTGGACTTTTGCTGAGTATAGATGTTACGTAAGAGAAAAAATTCAGTTTGCGGAAAGTGTTTTGGTTACTGACACAATGAAATATACCAAAGAAACCTTGTAAATGAAAACCCGTTGGCACTTAACACGAAAATAGCAAGAAGGTTCATAGCAGACCTTTTCTGTTCGAGGTAAGGTACTGGTATCTAGTTAGCTTTGTTTCGTATGCAAAAATTTTGAACCATATTACACGAAACGCTCCATGTCATATCAAATTCGAAAACATTCTCAAAGTACATTTGGTGTAACTACTAACTTGACCAGTTTCTTCAGTATGCATTCATGAACCAATTTGAAGTTCATCGTAAAAACGACCTTTTCTTTTCAATGTATACCACTTTGACTTTTGACATTGACACCTCCAAAACTAATTAGATCATTGTCACTATTCTATATAATTACCAATGATTACTGAACTAAGTTTGAATTAGATCATTCGAAAGGTTGTTTAGTTACCATTTGAACGATACGGAAGAAAAGGTCGCACTGATATGACCCGAAAACATTATTACGTAAAAGTACATAACTGTACATAT
This sequence comes from Lytechinus pictus, assembly GCF_037042905.1. NCBI lineage: Eukaryota > Metazoa > Echinodermata > Echinoidea > Temnopleuroida > Toxopneustidae > Lytechinus > Lytechinus pictus. Next base: position 11,177,854 of record NC_087245.1, on the reverse strand, counting down.
TTTAGAAATCACCAACAGCATGAAGATTGTGAGACTAATTGGAAGAAGAATCAAGAGAACATAGTTATTAATTTTAAACACAATTTGCAAGATATATATTATGGGAATAGAGAATAACATATATTATTTCCATTTGTTGTTGATTTCAACACTTAAAAGAGATAGAAATCATATTGTAAGGAAGTGGGAATTCAATATCATTTTTACTTTCGTTTCACACAATATGAAGGATTTTAAAAACATAGGCCTAATGCCTATTACGGAAGAGACATTAACCATCATAAAATATGCTCATTTTTTGTGGCAGACAGAAAGATGCTAGGATGAATAATGATCTTGTCGATTACCCGTCACACTATAAAATGAACCGAAATTCCATGAAATAGACTTGATACATCATCTTTAGCTATGCTTTATTAGATCATCTTTTTTAAGATGTTTAATCATCTGTTTTATTTAATATGCAATTATTCAGTTTCACCTTGAGTGGTTTATAAATATTTCCAATTTCATTTTCATTTTGCAGGGGAGATGAAACTACCCGAACTTTGCTCGTACGACCCGCGTCTTCCCATGGAGATCCGATTTCCTCTATAAATCCGAACGATCCGGTCCCAGATAAACCGGTATACAGACCAGATACACTGCCACCTATCGAATTGCCAGATGACCGGGTTTTTACCAAGAGATCTCCAAGGGGAATCTTTACCGTCTCAGGTGAAACGTCATCTACCATACACGATATAGAAAGGCCATCTTCGTCTGCTGATATTTATCCTGTTCCGGAGACTATTTCTAGTCGGGTAGGTTTGCCGATATTGCTCCATGCCATCAACGGTACACATCGGAGTCCGCAGAGCGCATTTGAAATGGGGGAGGGTGGGGTGCTAAACATGCACAAAAATACATTATTTGGCAATATTCACTATTTTTTCATAGTCAGATACATGTAGTTATGGATTGTTTAAGTGTTGAATGGGCTGATAAATTTACTGTTAGAGAGTGAATTCGACACAAGTTCAAAGTACGGGCCTCAACGTTTTTGATCTAAAAATGGATATTAATATTTACCACGCTTCCTATTTCAGTATAGTTTGCAATAAGTCATCTTAAATAAAATTATATAAACATTAGAAAATTTTCTATTTGCCAATCAAAAGGTCTGATAAATATTTGGTAGATTTTTCCTTTTCGAAGCAAACTGTACTTCATGCCAAGGCACACTGAAAGCGATGAGCAAATTTGTGTCCATTAGGTAGAGAGAAATCATCCTTGTAAATCCAACTTTTTATAGATGGATTAAAGTAAAGTATTTATTTAAACATTCTATTTGGCATAGTGCTAACTCTGCCAGAATAATGCGCAATTTCTCCTTTCACTACTAAAGTGTACAATACTTTTAAAAAGATATCATTTCTACTTTATTGCGCTATTATATCAATTACTCTGTGTACCTAATCGGACTAAAATAGTCTGGAAAATGTAGCACGAGAACCCATTTTTTAAGGACTGAATTAAGGCAAGGTCCACAAATATCTTGAATGCAAGTTACGCCCATAACGCCGATTCTAACCCGGGTGGGTGTTTTATAAAGCTGTTCGTAGGTTAAGAGCGACTTTAAGAACGACTGGTGAACCTTTCTTGTAGTAAATGGTATATTGAATTGGCGATGGTTTAGCGCGTATAAGAAGGGTTCACCAATCGCTCTTAAAGTCGCTCTTAACTTACGAACAGCTTTATGAAACGGCCCCCTGGTTTGAAACCCACAATCCTCTGAATGAAATAAATATGTATGTTATATCTGATATATCCCCCAGATTTGATCGCTTGTTTTTTGCTAGAATGCGCAATTGTAATTTACTTCTTTTAATGTGATAGTTTTTATCATCACTATTGTTCATATTTATTGTTATCATCGACATTAATTTCATTACTATCATCATACTTATGGCTATGATTATTTTTATTCTTTTCATTTATTATTTTTATTGATATCATTGCCATTATTACTGTTATTATTATCATTGTAAATATTTTCAGTAATACAATTGATCTTATCGAGAAAAAACATTATACATATATACTCTTCGCCGTAGTAGTACACAGTAGTATTTAATTAGAATTTCCATATTGGTCCTCCATGACGCAGTACGTCATAACTATAGGGACTGCTAGCACAAAAGATAGAGAGCCGACTACAAATTTGTTCAGTTATTAGGGAAAACAGAAGAGACAAAATCAATACATATATAATGACAGCATCCACTTACAAATTTGCATAAGCATGATAAGATGGATAGGGTTACCTCGATACAAGCAAGCAAACATGGTTTCACTTATCGTAAAAACGTTTAAGTAAACCTATAACATATTTAGCCTGTGATCATCAGTGACAAGAACTAAGAACAAATTTCAATATCGATGATAATGACAATGCGATGATGATTATATCCGTATCAGGACAACTACCCCCTGGACAATTACCCCCGGACAACTACCCCCGGGTAGGGGGTAATTGTCCAGGGGTGATTGCCCGGGGGTTATTGTCCTAGAACCGATTATATAATAACTATTAATAACAACGATGGAAAATATGAAATAATATTTTATTAAAACAAATCATATATTCTATAAATTCTTCTACGAAAGCCTAAGAACGTTATGATACTCAGTTCATACGCTGTTCTTTTTATTTATGCAAGAGAAGAAAATCAAATAAAATTCTAAATTGCAAAGAAAACACAATGAAGCAAATATACATTTATGGCTGGTAGTTCACTTGATAAAAAAATTACGCAAATTGCTTTGCAGTTACTTTATAATTAACTTGAAACAATTGGTTGACATTTAATTTACTCCTGAAGATCTTAGCTGCAAGTCCCTGTTATTAAGGCCCTGCCCTTGATGTGTAATAAAATGTAGCCCTAAAAAGAAATACTGCTGTAAATAATTAGTCATGTTAGTAGGCTTGGTGCTCTCACAAATCAAAATATAAAAAATCAGAGCACTCTTCCAATTTTATTCTATACACAACAAGTAGGCCCTATTCAAATTAAAAACCAAAAGACGAAAATAAAGTGTGTGTTTTTTTTAAGCAAAATTAATAATGACTTTTCTTCCGTTTTATTTTCATTCATATGAATAGTACGAAAAACTACCAAAAACAAAGTTAGGATTTTTCAACAAGACCGCTGTTCATGTTTAAAACTTAATCAAGAAACATGTTAGTTGAAGCAATTCTACCAAAATTAAATACCGGTTTAAAAATGTCCACCATCTTATCTTTTTTCTGATGACTTTTTACACATTTTTGTACAGGGGAACACAGGCACCGATATTAACCCAGTCGATGTCCCCGATTCAAAAGGGACGAGGAACTGGTCAAAAGGAAAGATTGTTGCGATCGTGATTGGTATTACGTTGGCAGTTGTAGCAATCTGCGGAGTGATCGCCGGGGTCGTTGTCGGTAAGTTTTTTTTCAACTCTTTGGTAATCATATTCTAATCTTTACAACGAAACTAACAAACTCTTCCTAACCGTCTTTTTATTTTTACTTGAATTTTTTATCTAGTCGAGTGCTCATGAACTATATAATATTTTATGTAGACTTCGATGCACTAACTGCACCTTATGTGAATCGGGATGAAAATAGATAAGAATGTTTGTCAAATTTCAAAGTCTTAATCAGTGCACATTTTTTGTCCCTCCTCTATTATTTATTCTCTTTCTACCCCCTCGACCCTGGTCTCCTAGATTACACAAGGTTTATTAATGCCATCGCGTGTAATATCCTTCTGAGACACATTCGAATAAATTCTTACATTGATATATACCCATTTGGTACAGTGTGCAACCATTACTTTTTGACTGGATATAATGAAAACTTAACAAGTAATTCAATAACTTTTTTTACCATTTTGTTTATGCAGTTGTCAGCAGTGGCGAAGAAAGTGAGTAAAAATATATTTTATCAATTGTATTGTGTAAAGTTTTATAAATTGTTCATACAGTCTTCATGCACTCTTTACTGTATTGAAACAAATCACTAATACAAATGAATCATGTGCATGAACAGTAAAAGAAAGTATTTCGATTATTCATGTTCTTTCTTTCTTTGATATCCAAGTTTAATGTTCAATAAAAATGAATTTCAAAGAATAAATTGATAATGAAAACTTTGAATAGAATGAATGTTATGCATCATAATATTGCATCATAACTTTGAAGCACTACCATCATTATAACTGAACTTTTTTAAATCCTATTTTATTTTAGCGGCGACTGTTTCCCCTACAGACCCCGTATTTATTGAAGAGGTTGTGGTGTGTAAGTACATTCTTTTCTTTAGTCCACCCCAGAAAAATGTTGATTTGAATAAATAGAGAAAAATCAAACTGGCATAACGCTTGAAATTCCATCAAAATCGGATGTAAGATAAGAAAGTTATGGCATTTTAAAGTTTTGCTTATTTTTCACAAAACAGTGATATGCACAAATTAGTGTCATGCAAATGAGTCAGTCGATGATGTCCATCACTCACTATTTCTTTGTTTTTGTATTGTTTGAATTACAAAATATTACATTTTTTACAGATTTGAAAATAAGGACCAACTTGACTGAACCATATACATGATATAGCATGTATAATATTAAACGATGCTAAATCCACATGTTAAGGCAGAAATTAATCGTTGTTTCACTTGACAATGAGGAGAAAATCAGAATATTTCATGTAATAAAAATTAAAAAAAACAGTGAGTGGATGACGTCATCAGTCTCCTCATTTGCAACTGTTTTGTGAAATTAAGCGAAACTTTAAAATGTCATAACTTTTTTATTTTACAGCCGATTTTGATGAAATTTTCAGTGTTATGCTTGTTGGATTTTTCTTGTTTTATTCAAATCCACTTTTTGCTGGGGTGGACTTGTCCTTTAATAGTCTTAGTTATAGATACGAGTGCGAAATATATTTTTTAAATCGTGATTGTTCACATCATCATTATCCCTAATTATAATGGATATAATAATCATAAATGTCAATATTTCCCATGGTTGTTATTATTATGATCATTGTTATAATTGTCATTTTAGGCCCTATGATATGGCCCTATGATAATTGGTAAAGATAGTGTAACTAGTACCAATGATAATAGCATTATTATTAGCATTATTGTTAATATTATAATTATCATTATGCTGCTAATGTTGTTGTTATTGATAACAATAAAGAATTTCACATATAGGCCTAATCATCAGCATCAAAAATCAAATCAATATTGTAAATTTATATACAACCATTGTTTTCAATATTGCGTATTATTGTCAATAGTTTGTTCTTAAGTTTACGTTGTTTGAAATTCATTTTTTTTTCTTCAATATTTATCAATGCTGACATTTACCTACCCCCAGCAAGTATAAACGTCTCTGGATCAATGTCATTTGGTGATAAAGTCTTTACGGAAGCTTACAATGACTCATCGTCGGAGCAATATCAAGAATTAGAAACCAACTTTACCGTTGTAGTAAGTTTCTTTAACTTTTAATCGTCTTATAAAAGAAGTAAATCTTCAGGATAGACAATGACAATATTCGTTTAAAAACGAGAAACCAAATTCCATCGCGTTCCAGCAAAATGATAACAAACGGATTTAAGAGGATGCGGAGGGACCTTTCAAGCTTAGCTTCTGTACATTTCATCAAAATTGCAGAATGAAAAAAAAGTTATGGATTATTCCGGTGAAACACTTCCGTGCATGCCTTCATAAATATGCAATATAGGCTGGCTGATGATGTCACATTTCCCTAATTATTCTTTTTGTACTTTTCTTATTTGAAATTACATTTAAGCACTGTCCTTCAAAAATGTAAACAAGGTTCCACTATTGATTTAAAGTGTAAGAAAATCATACTGAAACCCATTTTGTTACACATATTTTACAAACTTATGAAAATGTGAAAGAATAATTATTTCATTCAATAAAACAAAATGTGAATGGGGACATGTTATCATCAGCACACCTATTGCATATTCATGAAGACATGATCATATAGAACTGTTTCACTGAAATAATGTTAAGTCATTGATTAATAAATTCGTTATTTGTATCAGATTTTAATACAATCTTGTCTGTTTTCGCTTGTTGAATTGTATTTTTCAGCCGAGATTATTTTTTTAAAGAATGAGAATGTTATCACAGATGAATAAGACGGAAAGAAACAGTACAAAGACGCAGATCTTAGAAAGATGTCTGTTGTTGTATAAGATTTGTTGACACATCACCATATTCTGTTGAATATTTTCAGATGGATGCAGTATTTTTGAGTGGAGAGTATGCTGACGTTTATAATGGCACATATGTCACTGGTTTTAGGTAGGTAATTGGATGTTGGATGTACTCAGTTGAGTTAATATGGAGCTAGGTACTTAATAAAGCCACAATAAAATAAGAAAATACGAAAAGCGTTTGTACATTTGCATCACTTATATCACACTTTTTTTTATTGTATTTCAATAAGCACGGGGCTGATCAAACAGACTTATATTATATTTCATAAAATCCACAAATATTATTTCTTTCAATCAGTTATGAGTTAAAATATAATTTTTTATATTTCGTATCCCGTTGTTATTCATTTTTCTCTCACTTTTCTTATTTTTTGATGTCCTCTTTCCTTCTCCCTTTTCTTTTTTTTATTCTTTTTTTTTATTCTTCTTAAACTTCCACTTCGTTTCTCTTTTCTGCGTACTATTATTATCATTATCATTATTATTGTTTAATTAATATCCCCATTATATACTAAATTGTCAATATATCATGTCTATCAATATTTATTTATCCATTCATTCATTAATGTGGGTGCGTCGTGGCCTAGTGGTTCTGACTCTCGCCTTTAAAACAGAGGGTCGTGGGTTCAAATCGTAGCCATGGCGTGTTTTCCTTCAGCAATAAATTTATCCACACTGTGCTGCACTCGACCCAGGTGAGGTGAATGGGTACCCGGCAGGAGTAATTCCTTGCATGCACTGAGCGCCCGTGACGGTAGCTCGAGCTAAAGCCGGGGTAATAGTAGCAGTGCCTTGTATCCTCTGGCAAAAAGCGCTTTATAAATCCATTGTATTATCATTATTAATTTCAATTACATTTTCAGCTCTGGGAGTATTATCGTCAACTTTTACGTGGTACTGTTAGATATCCAAGATTTAATCGAAGATACTCAAACAGATTCCGGCAGCACAAATGAGGAAGTCGACTCTTCCATAGCCCTCATAGCACAGGTAAGGCAAGAGATTATTCATGGTATAGGCTTACTCATAAATATGTATTTTTCTCATTTTACCCCATGCATATACGTAATATTCTATTCAGCAGCGTGGCTATTAATATCTCAAAGATCAAGATAATAATATCGAAAAGTTGATTTGAATATATATAGAAAATACAAACTATATAACATAGCACTAGGAATTTTGTTACCTTCAATGTGAAATAAGAAATGTATAGCATTTTAAGGTTTTGCTTATTTTCATAAGACAGTTATATGATGGAGGATTATGCAAATAAAAGAGTCGATAATGTCACGTACTTCGAGTATTATGAAATGCAGAAATATATCTATGTTAATCGCTAGAGGTTATTCATTTGTCTCGCAATCTACTATGGTCAACATGGAAATTCGTGATCACTCTCGCAAAAAGTGTTCACTATATATAGCTTTCTAGGAAATTCGTGATCACTCCCGCAAAAAGTGTTCACTAGCTTACAAGTTCACTAGCTTACAAGTTCACAAGCTCGTGAACTTGTAAGCTAGTGAACACTTTTTGCGAGAGTGATCACGAATTTCCTAGAAAGCTAGTGAACACTTTTTGCGAGAGTGATCACGAATTTCCTTGTTGACCATAGTAGATTGCGAGACAAATGAATACCCTTTAGCGATTATTTCATTCCGCAATAATGAACCTATTTAGTATATCTATGTTGTTAGATCTTAGAATAAGCAAGCACTTGAATGAATCACAACAGAGCGAACCAACCTGATTTTTTTTGTCATTACAATGAATAAACTTTTGATACATTATTTTCATGTCAAAAGATATGAAACAACGTGACTGGGGTGATTTCATCAGCCCCCTCATTAATACTGTGTTGTACATATAAACGCTTTCAATGTGCCATGCAGCTGTAGTATCTATCCATCATGCTTTTTGTAAACAAAAAACAACAAAATGGTTATTAATTGCAAGATTTTTACCAATAAACCAATAAGTATTTTGTCAATAAACCCCTACTTTCACGAGCGTTAAATGTGCTTTATTACTTTACCTCTTCCGATATCCTATTATTGGCGTCTTACAAGCTCAAGCCGAAGAAAGCGTAATTTTCAAGGCTAACAAATTTGAATTGTATAATTCAACTGTTAAGCGGTAAAATTCCACCGGTCTGTAAGTTTGTTTCCGTTCACCTTCCGATAAGTTTTATAGGAATTAACTATTTCATAACTTGGTGAAATTTTCCAGGCTTGAACGAAGCTTGGTAATCTAGTGAAAAAATATTATTTTTGAGAAAAAACTTCCCTGGGAGTGTAAACTGCATCCACGTCTTCCAATAACGAGATTAGGGTTTTGTTCGTAATAGATGCAATGTTAGTTCGGGGATTTATCAAATAAAAAAAATGGCATTGCCTCAAAGCTTCATGGATTTGTGGTATCAAGGCCACATTTTTTTATATGCATGCTACTGGCAAAAGTCGGTGCAAAAATATTGTCTCGTAGATACCTCTTATGTTAATTCAAATTCAACCGAAGACAGTTAAGTGATGTAAACATACATTGATGAGTGATATGACATAACAAAAGACTATCGTAGAAGAAATCGTATTCATGCAAGAAATCACTATACATGACCTGGATGTACACTTTATGCAAACATCGCTCGACTTATCTATCTACTTTGGAGAAGCCTTCTAAATTCAACGTGTTGATTCACCCTTTCATACTATAACATGTTGCCAGGGACGCCAGAGAAGGGGGAAATGGTGCGATCTTTTATGTATCGGTGAAATCCTCTAACAGTGTAAATAAATGCGTAGCAACTCGGAAAGTGTATTATGTGGTCTATTCAAGAAGCGGTGCTTGTATGAATATGAATAGACGTAAAAGAAGTATTGTGATGTGGGACTGAAGCTCACAAAAATTTGGTGTGGATTGGACCATGAATCTGGCCGGAAGGTTTGTTTCAAATTGGTTTCATTTCCTTTACATCACGATTGTGACTTGACTGTTATGAAAGGAATTCCTATATACATATTCGAGTCAAATGAATTACCTCATACTTAAGAAGTCAAGAGATAAAGAAAGTATATCAAACTCTCATAACTGTGTGCGAGCTCGAGGAGGGAGTGCTCGTGATAGAAATGGCGCAGTCACATTTGCTCTATGACGGTAATTAAATACGGCGAGTCTAAAACAGACGTTTTAATCATTTTTATTCGCCATATCGAGGGCACGTCCAATCGCTCAACTTTATTTGCAAGTTCATGTACCTTGTTTATACAACAGCAATGTTTCAGTGTGTGAAAATTAGACTCGTTCAATTTCTTTTCAATATAAGAATTGGTCTTGAAAATATATATTGATGATATTTTTTTATTTATAGACTTTCATTCTTAAAACAATATGCTTTTCACACTGCATTTCCTTAACCCCATACTATCCTTAACCCCGGACTATCCTTAACCCCATACTATCTTTTTTTCGATTCACTCTGTCTTTCTTAACCCCATACTATTTGCTTAGCCGGGGTTAACGCCTTAACCCCGGGCAATCACACAGCTCATAAATATTGATGATTTTACCATACAGAGCGCGATTGACGTGCAATTTCGACTTCTGTGATTGGCTAATGCTTAGCCCCACTTTTCCTTAGCCCTGTTTCGTTTCACACTGCAGTTGTGGTGCTAGCACCACAATAAGCCGGCTAACCCTGCTTTTTTGCAGGGCCAGATAGTACCGTACTATTTACCATGCTAGCCCACTTTGCTAAAACGTAGTGTGAAAACGAAGTGGGCTAAGCTTAACCCCGGGAAATTGGTGGGGCTAAGACCCCCCCCCCCCTTAGCCCCACCAATTTCCTGGGGTTAAGGGAAAAAAGTGCAGTGTGAAAAGCATATTACTCGACTAAGTTTGCAGTTGAAATAAAATGTATTCATTCCATGGGCCTAAAAGCTTCAATATCTGCTCATATCCCTACATTGACTTCAGAACTTTGAGTTAATGGTGTGTGTTTGGTTTTCTGTTTTATTATTAAAAAAATCAATGTATCAAAGGATTATCCTATCCTGCGAAAAATATCCTAAAAAATTGAAATCACCAATTATGAAAAAAAAGTTAGATAATCTCTTAAAATATTTCAAAACAAGCGTTTTTTTGTAAATCACGTAGAAGTTAGTTTGCAATCCTGCATACATAACAAATGAAGATTACATAATAACGCCGCTTTCGGCGAACGTTGGCCTATACGGAGCCCGCAAGCCCCTCGCACCATCAGCCTTCACATCGCACAATTAGATATTAATTCGGATTGTATACGATAACGGGCGTTATGGTATCATTATTATCATTATTATTGTTATTATTATATTATTATGGTTGTTTTTGTTGTTATCATTACTCTCCTAGTTTTAACGATTTCGTCATATCTTCTTTTTCTGTAGTAGTGTAGGTATTGCCATACGATCACAATAGGGCGCCGTACCGGAGGCGGCGATAGTCGTACATTGATAATTTAGAATAAAATGTATATTTTTTAAAATAGTATTTTTGGTTGAACATTCGAGGTTCATAGAAATCGTACGGAGATAATACCGATACAGCCCGAACTTCACGGTCTATGCAAATTTGTCGTGCATAGATGGTGAGGATACTACAGGGTAATTGTACGATTACCGTACGAATTAAGGCCACCGCACACCTTACGACCCGACTGGTCTGCGACTGGCTTGCGACTGAGTGACGGGAGATGGATCGCAAAGTGGTCATAAGCCTCGACAGCGTACACCAAAGACCTTATAACGCGTACACCTTGCGATCCGATCTGCGACTCACGCATGCGCTTTTTGCATTTTGCCATAGCAACTGAGAAAGTGCGCTTACTACTGCGTATGCGCGTTGCTTATCATATACGAGTCGTGCAACTAGCTCTGCCGTCTGATTGGCTGGAAGTTGGATTGAGTTTGCGATCCAGTCATAAGGATTCGACATGTCAAATCCTTACAATTTTCCTTGCGACTTGTCTCTGACCGGTCTGTGACTCTCAAGCTGACAAGAGCTGTGACGTCACATCTCCCCTCACTCAGTCGCAAGCCAGTCGCAAGCCAGTCGCAGACCAGTCGGGTCGTAAGGTGTGCGGTGGCCTTTACGAACAACATAATGTTCCATGCAAGAATCGCAAGCCCTAAGACGCATTTAAATAATATTAACACATACGCCGTAAACCGTAGCCCCCACATTGTAGGTGTACACAATTTTATGATAACGTTCAGTCTCCTCATTATGTCCGCGGCTAAATGTGACCAAAATAAGGTAGGTATTTATAAAGAAATGAAGTCAAGATTAATAACATGATCAGTTTTATTTATGGAAAGTTGTAGCCGCTTGACACCATTCATCCTTCATATTGTAACTGTCTATAGATTGAAACGACAGCTCTTCAAATTGTGAATACGGTTTTGGAAGAAGCCACCGAAGAGAATTCAACGAGTGTCTTGGTAGCCATTGGAATAACTGTTGGTTCGGCAACAGTATTAGAAGGTATGTTATTGATATAGTTGTTCTGTTACCATCAATATATATCAACTTACGCAGGATCGTCCAAAACCCAAAACATCCTAGATATTCCCGATGAATGAAAGGTTTTGTCAAATTTATAGCGATAACAATAACATAAAGAATTTTGCCTTGATATTCAGATTCCTGAATAAATTTTTTAATGAATTATTTATGAACAAAATATAGCTACAACGTTACATATTAATTTGACAGTCATAAGAAGGAAAAGTCTTTCAAACAGGTGACCTTTTCATGAAATAGTCACACTGACAATTCAGTCAGCGTTGAAAAATGTTATGAAACAGCCCACAGGGCCCACATAACGCATCCTCAGATGGGTTCGCAATAAAATATTCGTCTTCATTTTCAAATCTTAACACATTTTACATCTTTGTTTACTTCCTCTTACCACAGTTTCCGTTGATATTGAAATAATAACTGTAGCGCCACCGGCTAGCACACCGACCGCTGCTACAACAACATCGACCACCAAATTACCAACGACCACTGCAACAACCACTGTAACCACCACTGAAACGACCGCTGCAACAACTACCCTGTCGACGTCAACTGCGGCACCAACCACTTCGGCTGTGACCACAGGCAGTCAAACGACCACATCTGCAGAAGCTGAAGTAACAACGTTATCTGGTAAGAAGCAAATATTCTCCATTAATTTTAGATTATTAAACTTTTGTCTAAATGACTTTTATTCTATATATATATATATATATATATAAATGTGTGAAGTTATACATGTACTACAGCTTTGGCAACTCTTATATATTTAAATATATATATATATATATATATATATATATATATATATATATATATAATGAAATAACGAAGTATGTCCCCCGTCACGGAAAGAAAATAATAATCAAACTAAATGAAGAATAGTCAAAGAATGCTCAAATATTCCACTTTAACTAGTTTCGTCTTTAATTCTTATATATATATATGTATGTAGACTTTTTGAATAAAGGTTCCAAGTTCGTTACGAACTTTTTTCAAGCTTGTGGAAATCGTGCCAAGTTTAGCAACTAGTAATGGTTATAAATTTATTCTATAAGAGGTCTACTGTTGTTTGCCTCTTAAAAGTATACATCGTTTCTAATTTGCCAACATAGAAACATCCATAATGAAAAGCACTGGTCTGTGTTCTAACAGAAAAGCGCCGGAAACCATTGCAACAATTTTACCACAACATTTTAAAAATCGCCTCTTCCAATCTGAATCAACAGCACATCTCATTTTGTCCATAGCAGGCTCAGCATACAAATGCATATAGGGTCAATTTACTACCCTTTAGAGTAAGTGACGTAAGATGTGTCAGCGGGTGAGATGAACCCTCCATTGTTTCTGAAAAACTATGCAAATCTCAAATGACTTTAAAACATCGATAAATGGAAATGGTTCTAATCGATCAAGAAAGAAAATACACATTTTTGGTATAGATCTTCATGAAACCTTGTGAAACATCGGGAACGTGCACCCTAGATTGGTTAAATGAAAAAGAAGTTGTGTTGGTTTATTTCTGTTCTTGATAAAAGTTTACATGGACATTGATAAATGAAACTGGAAAGATCTCATTATCATTATTGCACTCTACATTCAGTAGGCTAAATTGTGCTCAACTTACAGATTTAAAAGGAAATTCAAAATGTATAAAACTATTAAACAAACTTGTTATATTTACGGTATTTTCACCGATCATCAATTCGATTCTTTCAGATAATGCGACGTGTGACTTCAAGTGTGGAGATGGTAAATGTATTGTGTCTGATAACATTTGCAACGGGGAAAATGATTGCTCGGATTTCTCTGACGAAGATCTATGTCGTAAGTGTTATGACGTTTATTAAATCTGTTAAATCGTGAATAGCAATGGAATTCAAGAAAACAAGACCACATTATCCACTATTATCACTAAATGATAAATGCATTCGTATTTCATTTTTGTTTCCGATGTGACAGTTTTTATATTTATCTATTTATTACTATTTTGCTTTGTTTCCAGCTCAATGTAGTGATGTCCGTTTCCCTCGGTGCGGAGAAGTTCTTTCTTACAATCGGACTTACTTCCCAAACCCATCAGCCCAAGACCTTGATACTGCAATCAGTTTGATTGAAGAAACAACCATCATGGTAGAATGTCATGAAGACTTTCTGCTTCTCTTCTGTGGTATGCTTTTTGCTGACTGTCCACATGGCGGTCCTTCTCGACGCCCTTGCAGGAGTCTATGTGAAGAAGTTACAGATGCATGTCGAGACTCCTTCCAAGCAACAATGAATGCAGAATGGCCGATAAATTGTCAACTACTAAGCAACGACGACAATCTGGATGAATCCTATTGCGCTGGTGGAGAAGGTGGTAAGTCACATGCCAAAAAGTACATTCATTCCCTTTTCACATATTTTCAACTATTTGCAGTGTTCAACGAATGTTCCTTTAAGCGGACATCATTCAGAATTCTTGATGACATATTAATGTGCATCTCCATTTTCACGTTTTTCATGTCCATAGATCTCACAGGAGAATCAATGTGCGGTACCCGTCCCGCTGTAGATGACTATCAGTCTAGGATAGTGGGAGGAGTCAATGCTGATCTAGGGGATTTCCCATGGATCGCTTCTGTTCGGATGGGAGGTTACTTCTGTGGTGGAACTCTGATCAGCAATCAATGGGTCTTGACTGCAGCCCACTGCGCGTGAGTATTCTGGTGGTACGTGCGCCCCATTTTGGCGACCGGTGACCCCTGTTTTTTTTACTCCTTCCTTTTTTTTGTATTATCCACTTTCTTGTAGTATATTTGAGTTTAGATTCATATGGACTAAAATGGTACATGGACTGTCGATGACGTTTCACGTTCTGTTTTGGAAACCCTATTGTCATAAAAGGTGGAAATCAATTTCTTCAGAATTTAGACGCTGCCAGTCCAGCATTTGCCTTCATGTCTCACATGCAATTGTACATGTAATGTTTATTAGTAAAGCGTCTTTTGATTTGTGCTATTCATGATCAGCCAAGTAGAAGTGGATACAATTGGATGTTTTAAGTAGTCTATTGTGTGTTGTTCTAAGTAGTCTATTGTGCCAACACCCTACCACTGACACCACAATAGTGTATCTTCTAATGAAAAGGAATTGCTTGCTCTACTGTGCTATGTGTTAGATGCCCCAGACATGTCAGAAGAAAAACGCATTTTTTTTAATGGCTTTCAATAAATTTCTACTGTGCCAGTTGATTTTCTTACATGGACCAGAACAAAAATAACTTGAGTCTAATTTGCTCAATGTATTCCAGTTTCAGCAAAGTATCAGTTACCAACTGAGCCAACACACTGGTCTTCTTCAACCAGTGCATTAAGATGGACAATAGAATTTCAAAGGTACTGTACGTCACGCGACTTACTACCAACTACGAAAGAATCGGCAATAAATTCACTACTTACACGTTCTGCAGCAGAATGGCTAATCCGTTCCTTAATCACCTCTTGGTCTGACTTCAGTTAACAGTCTGCTGGCTGGTCTTCCTTCCACTATACTAGACAGACTCCAGTGCATGCTTACAGAATGCTGTTGCTCGCCTGCTTGCTGGTACCATAAGCTCTATGCTGGTACGAAGAAATATGACCAAACCACCTCTATTCTGATCGAGTTGCACTGGCTTCCAACTTTCAATGCTTACCATCGTTTAGCTCCAGGATATGTGACCTCCCCCAGAGATCAACGTCATGACGTCCTAGCTTGCGCGCATCATAGCTCTATGTGCGCATCAACGAACGTAGAGGGCAGCAACACACAAGCGTGTTGCTCTAAGGAAGGTCAACTCCGCTCGAATTTTGTGACCACTTTAAAAAATAAGGTGGGGTTTTGGGAAATTTGTCGAGTTGATTTTTTTTCATTTCTTAATTTCAAATATTTTTTAATGAACAATTTTTAGATCGGTTATTCTGGGTATAAATATTAAAAATATTACTTTTATTAAAAAAAAAATATTTAGCTTAAATAATCATGATTTTGACATTTTTCCTCATTTTAGAATATTAAGCCTGTGACGAGGATACCTCATATCTCTTATTTTCTTCTGCTGAATTTCGCTGCACCACTAATAAATGCATAGACAACCACCGTAATAATCGAGGTCATTTTTCTGGCCTGGGTGCGCCGAGTCTGGGCCGGTCGCGCAGCTAGCTAGTGACGTTGATGATGCGCTGGGGCTTCAGGCGACTCGTCATAGATCTAGCAACTTAGACAATGACGTCTAATTTGCCTGGCCTGATTTGAAGTGTAATGGCTTCAGGGCTGATGTTTATCAACGATGATTGTTCAAGGGTAGATTTCAAATTTTAAATGTCATTTGACTTTTAAGTCTATAAATCTGAAATAAAGGCGCTGTATCCCCGAAATCCGGGTCTAAATTTCAACTCTGAGTCCGAGACCATGGCATGGACGGCGAAAAAACAACCCATGCATCGGATGCATTGCATTGGCTGCGCGCTGCGCTGCAGCTGCACTGTGATGATGGGTTCAGCGAAGAGCTCAGAGAAAATAAGGTGGTTATATTCAATCCCGAAATGCTTTGCGAGTGGTCACAAAATCGTCTCGACGCAAATCACCTAATACAGCCGTCTGGTGAAATCGCTGATAACAACAATCACCGATTTGGTAATGATTTTAGTTTCCTGAAACTTATATTTGTAAAGTTTTAAATAGCAAAGTATGTTTTTATATGTATGTATATTCTTCAACATATTTTTTAAGTTATCTTTCATATTCGTTTTTTGATCGCTACTAATTTGTTGTTGTATTAGATCGGCATTTGATTTCGTTGGCATGAACAATAAAATACGCGCGCAGCTCAGCTGCATGCGCGTATCGAGTTGACCTTCCTTATAGCAACACGCTTGTGTGTTGCTGCCCTCTACGTTCGTTGGTGCGCATCTAGTATTTGTCACTCTTCACGTACCCATAACTCACCTAAGGGGGTGGAGACCACGCCTTTTCATCTATATCTCTTCTTCGTTGGATCTCCCTCCTTTATTCGTCCAACTGAACTTTTCAGATCATGTCTCAAAACACACATATTTCAGCAGATGACTAGTAATTAACTCAATTGGATGACTCCTGTGCCAATGAAAGTTTAAACAGATATATGGTACTATATACATGTACATGTAAATGATGTAGATCCTCGTTGTCATAATCACCTGGTTGTCATATTGATGAAAGGAATTTAAAGTTAAACAGGACTGCATTGCTGTGATTATCGGACCAACTTGTACACCATACAGTATGTACAACAGTAAAGAAATGCTATATTTTACTGATAATTTTTACCATGATTAGGCTGCCACATAAGCTCCCAGACATTTGCCTACATGAATAGGATTTTAGAAAAAGTGTTTATTTCTAAAGAATATGCTGACGAGTTACAGTTTCACAGCAGAGCTGTAATTTTTTTTTCTTGTGAGCAATCATTTCATTTTTTGCTGATTTGTCATGATACTGATGTCTTCGTTACTCGGGCTTATTAGCCTGGTTTTGGTTTTTAGGCACATATTTGTTTTGGTGCAATAAAGGCAATGACACAGGCAGTGAATCGCTTTTAATTAAGTATAAATGTATTTGGCAAAAGCTTCTATATCATATGAATCACTATTTTTTCTCTATATATTTTCATTACCTAAACATATGAATCCACAATGCTCAACTATATTCAATGGAACGTGGTACGTGTTTATCGTATCACTGGACATGAACCAGTTAAACGATAACACTTACAAAAACACCACGTGTGGTTCTATCCTTTATTTCATGCACCAAACATTCGTTCTTCACTCATAGAGATGACGAGGAAGGTAGTGGAGATGGTATCGAACCTAGTGACTTCAGCATTACTCTTGGGATCCGTAACCTTTTGGAAGATCCCGAGTCCAAAATGGAGCGACATGTTGACCAAGTGATTGTCCACCCCAACTACGGTGCTTTCAATGGAATAGCAAATGATATCGCACTACTTCATCTATCCGAACCTGTAGAATTCACTGAATATGTGAGACCAGCTTGTTTAGCTACTATACAAAACGAGACGATGGCGTACAGTCGATGTTGGATCGCAGGATGGGGAAGCATGCACTCAGAAGGTAATTCCCACTGTTACCATATCTATATATGTAATGATTACATTCACACAAGTTTAGAAATTCAGTAATAATATTTCATATTCATTCAGATTTTTCTAAATCTTAAAAAAAAAATGCGTCATTCTCTTTCCGACGAAAATTAACTTAACTTAAACCTGGGTTGAGTGCAGCAAAGTGCTGATAAAGGTCAGCCCGGCAGAAAATGACAGAAAATAACTTTTGGTTAGAGATTATCCCGATTAATGAACTAATTTGTAAGATTAGGTTTGAGTAAATATGTTCTAATAGAGATTTAACATGCCCAGCGAAAATTGCTCCGATGGAAAGTCTGCACGTTAAGTCAAACATAAAAACTAACCTCCAAAACTAAATAAATCCTAATCCTTATCTTTACCTTATTCTGAACCAAAAACTCTATTACAGTCCTAAGTTTAATCGTATGCCCTCTGAGATATTAAGACAGGAACAAATGTCGCAGGAGCAAATGTCGTATCACCCAGCGGGTTGACTGTAAAAAATGTGAGTTAACCTTGGAGCTTATGTTGTAAAACATACCTTTCAAATGATTACATTTTATACGAAAAGACAACAAATTTTTAACATGCTATGATTACACTTTCGTTACCAGGTTCCCTTTCCAACGATCTTCAGAAAGCATTTGTTAACCTCATTGAACATGATGTATGTGCTGACCTATATAGTCAATACAACATTGTCGAAGAAGCAGAGATCTGTGCAGGCTATATTCAAGGCGGAGTTGATTCTTGTCAGGTAAACTATGAAAGTTAGATTATGGAGGTTTTCGTACAACCAATTTGCCTTTAAAAGGGCTTACCATCAAAATACGTATCAATGAACAGGGCCTGGGACGATTCTTTTTTTCAGTAGGAGTGCTGACATTTGCTAAAATCTCAAAGGTGGAGCCACATTTGAGTTTTCCATTGTTCTTTTACATATACACACACACGTGCAAGGGCACCCCCACACACAGGTATAGATATATGCGTGTGTGTGTGTGAGGGTGTGTGTGTGTGTGTTTATATACATTTGTCAGTAAGTTCCTAGCTTTATTCTTATAAAAAAACGTAGATACATTCATGTTTTGTAAATCAGGAAAATGATGGGCAATTGGGTATCTTCCAACATTAGTAATGTAAGCGCGAAGCGCGAGCAGGAAATCTTTATATTCTGATCTGAAACTTTATAATTTAAGCAAGTTTGAATAAAAAAAAAAGCTGCGTATCTGAATAAACATGCCTGTGCGTTTTTAGATTAAGACCGTAGAATCTGGGCATTTTAAAGACATTTTATATTATGAAAATAAATAATGCGAGCGCGAAGCGCGAGCTGAAAATATTTGATGTTCCGATCTGAAAAGGGGTGAATTTAAGCACTATTTCAATTGTGAAGGGGGGGGGGGCCTACAAAACGTTAATTTTCATTACATTTCTGTCATTTATCATACCTACCAGATTTCCAGGGGGTGCTGCCTATGGAAAATAATACATGCAGCACCCCCAAGGAAAATTTGGGGGTTGCTTCAGCAACCCCGCTTCCCAGGGCCTTAAATATGAAATATGTATATGAATAGCTTCATACTTACTACCACCCCGTAAACCAATTAAATAGAAACAAAATCATGAAAACGTGTTATAAGAACTGATAGTTAGATATCAGTTTTGGTTCAGATCTCCTATATACTTGAACAATAGTGGCGTTCAACGCATTCATGTAACATACGACATAAAGATGATAGTTATGGCATTTGCAACAATCTTACCACAGGAATTTGCATTGTACTTCTGTGATGATTAAAATTCCAACCTCTCTATTTGAAACGCACCCACCATCTTGAATGTAGATTTGACAAGGTGACTAAATACTTAATACGCTGTCCTAAAAAAATGGCTTCGAAGGCGCGATATACATGTACCTGCCATGTTGCATAATAATACAGTTTAATTGAGGCATTTCGTTGATTTTTTTTTCATGTTTCAAAGTATGCAAAGAAAAAAGATAATCGTGTATACAACAAGCTGTTTTTTGTAATCATTACTATTGTTTCTTTGGACAGGGTGACAGTGGAGGCCCACTATCTTGTGAGGGTTCTGATGGTCGCTGGCATCTGGTAGGATCTACGAGTTGGGGTGTCGGGTGTGCTGAGCCAAATTACCCTGGGGTTTATGCCAGGATTTCACAATACACTCGGTGGATTCAGGATACCACGGGATCTGTTGGTATGTTTTTGTGAAATTATGAAATTCCTCCCTAATATTCTGTCGAAGCCTGGAAATATTTGATGTGTTCAGTAACCTTAAGGACGAAAGACTTCCAAAACACATGTAGGTTTATATCTCTGCTTTTGGTACCCCCCCTCCAAAAAAGTGCATGTCACTATTCTATTTCATTACTAGGTTATATGAATGCATGTACGCCAAACTGATTGTGATGCGAAGGATGTAATCTGAAACCGTGTTTTATTGAACACATTTACCGATTGTACATCAAAATTCAATATCTGCATAATTTGTAATGTTTATATGAAGTCATTCTCAAGATAGGAGTGAGCTGAAAATGTCAGGGTATGATTGTTGTCAACATCTTTCCAATAGCCAATTACTAAATTGGTAAATTAAGTACTCTAATGGCTATTTTAAATAATTTTCGAGCAGGAAGTAATCATTTGTTTACTCTATAAATTTCTTTGCAGTTTTAAATACTATGAATGGGTGTTCGTCCCAGCATTATTACTTACTAACTTTACTTTACTTTACTTCAAAGATGTTGTAGGACTAAGCCTGTTCATCGATCAAAGAAGAGATGTCCATTGCTTCTCTCCTTCAGACAAAATTACACAGATGCACTACTTGTGTTGGAAGGGAGGGGTGGCAAGTGTATCGTGGAAACAAAAAAAAAATCAATGAAAACACTAGAAAATCGAAAATCACTCAACATCATAGGCAATCTTCTCCCAATGCTTATGAGTCTATTCTTTAATGCATTCACTGAACATAAATCCCCTGAGAGACTGTTCCCCACACATCTATACAGTGCGTATCAATCCTGTAAAATTATACATTTGTAATATCCTGAAGATTTTTCACATTTTAACATTGGTACAGATCCATTTAAGCAAATGACGATATAACTGTCGAAAAATATTTCCGCTTGAGTGAGCACCACTTACTTTAGAAAAGTTAGTGAAAAATGATTTGCGCAGAACTTTGAAATAGTTATGCGAACAAAAGTAGACCTTAATCGTGAAGAACACGTGAAATTTAGGTAGTAAATTTGATTTGAAGATATATTTTACCTTTTTTAACTTGTTTCCTTGCCCAAAACACTTTGAAGAGTGCATTGCACCCCACCCCACTCCCCACACACTGATGCCATCGTAACGATATTTGCTTTAATTGGCTTAGGCTTGATTTTCATTTTGTTAATCATTGTCAAGCTTGGGAAAAGTGTGGAGAAACAAGTATTAAATGAAAAATGAAATGTAAACCCACTTTAAATGATAAAAACTTAGTGAAAATATGCTGGAGATGTCTGATATAAACTTTTGTTCAGATTCAGTTATGTCCTCAGATCCAGCTGGCAAAAAGGGTAAAGGTTGTGCTTACTAAGTGTTGAAATTTTAAAAATGGGTGGCAATATTGTTACAAAATGCTTGAATGTATCCGTTTTATTTCAAGTTTGATTTCGCCCTTTCCCTCTTTTCTGCGCAAACAGATTTCTGCGAGCTTTACAAAAATGGACAGTGCTCACTCAAGTGTAACATTCTATCATAACTTTTACTTTCATTGGATAGATGAGACCCAAACCCAAGATTATGTGTGAAAAAATTACCCACATGTTGTATATTTTTTAATTCCCAGGGCTTTTTCAAAGTGTAAAGTTTTTTTTTATACGCACTGTATATCACTCGGTTAGCAAACGAAAACGTTAATACGCACATCAAGACGTGAATATCTTTTCTCTAGCTTTTGGAATGACCACGTGTTTTACCACAGAAAAGCTCAGAACTTGTCTCATAATAACCATGCAGATATTTGTACACATCAATCATATCACGTCTCTTTCTTCTGTGACTGAGTGACGGCAATTTTAGGTGGCGAAGATGTTCAATGTATGAAATGTGCTTATTACCTCTACGTTGGACACTAACCGCTCGCCCTCTGCTCACCCACCTTATAGGGTGACCACGCTGCCTGACCATACTCGTAAGATTGGGCGAATAATACCATTTAACGAAAGCTTGACAGACGTCCTATCCAAATGTGCAAAAGTTCTTCATATAATACCGAGCAGTTTATTAGACTTTGAAACCACTTTAGAAATGTGCTCCTTGAAAGAAAGATGTGTCTGCTTGAACTCTTAAATCTCTCCCACTCTCACATTCACGTAGAACAACAGATTGGTCATATAATACTCAGAGTCACACCTACTTCTTCAAATCTTCAAAACAGTATATCTGGGGAAAAGCGTAATTACCACTTCTCAGGCCTCAAATCTTGCAATTTATCTTGCAAGAAGTTAACTCGGTCATTTTAATCATATACTCTCTCAGCATTCAAACAATTTATATTTTATTTTTTTCGTTATACACTACCGACTTTTACAAACTAAAAACCTGAGATTTATTTTGTTGTTTGTAGTTAATTGTGCTAGGAAAATAATGTGCATATGAATGACATTTCATTTTAGGTGTGGCAAACGGCAGTGAAGTTAGTACTGTTGAACACGGTGAATCATTAACCATCGTTTCTCCAAACTATCCTGGATACTATCCCAACGACGCGAATATGCAGTGGCTTGTTGCAGGACCGAACGACTATCAGATCGTGGCAAGTTTTCAGGCCTTTCATCTGGAAGCCAGATATGACTTCCTCATAATCGGTTCGGGTTTGGATCCGGAGATTACGTCGTCGCAGTTAGCCAAGCTGTCTGGTGACGAATTGCCCGATGACGTTGTATCCCGTAACAATGAGATGTGGGTCGTATTCACCTCTGATTACTCGGAAACAAGGACAGGATTTTGGATGGAGATCAAGGTGTTCAAAAGAGGTAGGCCTACATGTATGTAAGAACTACTACTGGCTGTAACGTTAAAAAAGATTCCCAATTGACAAAGGACCACATGGCTACAAAAAAAAAGCGATTTCTGCCATGCTTCAAACAAACTCAGAACAGAAAAATGAGCCGTATACTACATGCGAATGTTAAAGAAGTACATTACAGGTGTTCAAAGATTAAAATGATGTAAATCTAAGCAAGTTGGTCTATGCATTTGACCTTAAATATGAGCCAAAGATTTTACTGTTTAAGTCATTAAAGATTGATATTTTGCAGAATCGTATTTCTTTTATTCAATTGTCATAATCATATCAATGCTACAGAAACAAAGACAAAGGCAATTGTACCAGAAAAAAGTAAGACTGAAGTTTTATCCTTTGCCATTTGGAAATAAGCTTGACACGATCTCGGAATTTTAACACGCATGTTCCTCCTTGAACATGATGGACCACAATGAATCATACTGGTGGATAGCGATGTATTCATGGTAATGGAAAACCAGCGAAATAAAAGAGGTAATCGGTTTTTCTGAGTCAGTGTCATTTGTATCTTCAAAATGGAACTAGGTCTACGGTCAAGGCAAACGACATGTACGATTGCTCTTACATTGATCTCTATTGCTTTTCTTGAAATAGTATTTGATTTTTTATACAATACACTGACAATAGTACTAGTAACAACAAGTGCATTGTCATCTAATACTGGCTCACAAATATATTATTGTCATTTATACAGTGCGTCCCATTTTTTGTGGATACTTTTTTATTTTTTTTATTTATATGTTCTCATTTACATCGTCACTGTATATTGAACAAAAATAAAAAACAACAGCATGATATACATTAGAATTCAACATAAAAATTGACAACATTATATAAATATAGCAAGAAAGAATTTTAGATACATGTTCAATAGTAAGCAAACATAATGCCTAAATTGACTTTTCAATCTTTGTTTTACAATTTTTCCAAAAAAATACTTTTTTTTATAACTGCTCTCCATTTTATTTCTTCTAAGAATATTTCAAATATTTCTTTAAAATTTGATTTTCTTTTTTGTTGAAAAATTGTATAAGAAGCTAAATTGATCAATACATTAAAGAAAGATATAACGTTGTGTCCATTACCACCGTGTCTACCAATCACAATGTCTTTATAACTTATATCCACAATTTTAATATTCAGATTAATGGTAACACAAAGGTTACTGAATTTTAAGCAAAATAGTCTAGAATAATGGCAATCATAAAATAAGTGATAATAGTTGTCAATAGTTCTACATTTAAAACAAAGTGGAGATTCTGCCAATTTAAATCGAAACAAATATACATTTGACATCAAAAGTTTATACAAAAATTTAAAGTTGAATTCAGCTAAACGAAATTCTTCAATGAAAGTAACTTTTTTCTTTCCAGATATTGTTATAAATCAAATTTTCTTTGAAATAAAGTGACCAATATTGTTCAACATTTGGGGTTATAAACTTTTTATCCACAAGAAAATTGTATAATCTTTTAGAAAGTTTAACAGATAAATGTTTACTTTGTTTTATATGTAAAACAGCATCATGGTCCTTCAATTGAAAGTAGTTAACAATTGAATGATTTGAGCAATGTTTATTTAAAAAAAAAATGTTTTTCCATTTTTCTGGTATACAACTCCAAATTAATTTCGATTCACATAAATAATTTCCTTTTTTCTTTAATTTTGCATGAATACACAGTATATCCAATTCTTTTATGTAACATTCGTATAAGTCTTCAGAGGATAGCATTTCCCAGGTGTTAGGCAGTGAAATTCACACAATGGAATTCAAAGCAATCAAAATTCCACACAGGACCAGTTCTCTATAAAAGGCCCTAACCAATGAATAAGAACCATCTTTTTCAAGTGTGACGGCAGTGACTACACATCTTTATCTTCATGGTAAGTATTGAGGAGACGTAAGCCTACGCTCTCCTTCAGCCCTGCTCTCCGTTGGGGAACAGGCATGGAAAGCCGCCTGGAGTTGAGTAAAAGCGGCAGCTATCATGGCAGTCTGTGATATATGGCATGCGAGTCGTGCTGACTTGGGCAGGAGGGCTCCTCCACCCATATTTTTGGTATGTGAGCCATACCTTTCTACGTACATCAGGGTGCTGCCCTCCACTGTTTTTTCATTAGGGCGCTGCCCTATCTTATCTACTAGAAATTTCGCTGATTCAGCACACTTTCACATTTTCAATTATTACAGTAATTACTCTGTAAACTCTTCGGTTTATCGAATTAAGCCGTAGTGCTGATTAGACCAAAAGCTTCAGTCTCTGCAAATGTGCCGGACCAAATATAACCCTTGTTAAATTTGTATTAGTTGTCGAGTATTCACCATCCCAAAGATGGAGAATTTCTTACTCTAGATGCTACCATTCCTTTGCCATAGAATGGCATACTGTGAATCTTTCGCCATAATAATGGGCGACATTCCCGGACAAATTATGAGCATGTGTATCTATGTATTAAAATCGTATCGGTATGCCTACGTTTTGAATTATCCCTCATAGGGAATCTTTTTACAAGAACCATTTTCGTTTAAACATGTTAATAAGCATCGATTTGGAGTATAAACTGACATCGCTATAACATGGACTGGCGCAGGCCTCTCTTTATAACCTAGAGTACATTGTACACAAAAGGCATTTTGCACAATGCAGGGAATCTTCTTCACTGCTTATAAAATAAAATGATGATCGATTTGCTCTTGTGTTAAATTTTATAATCTTCTGTAAGAAAATTAGAAATAATCAAACAAGTAAAACAGTTCTACCAGGAGCTTCACAACAGCGATATTATCGCTAGATATCTCACAATTCGCGTGGACAATGCTAAGACTTACTTCTGTGCCATTTTACATTTCGGCATAACCCGATTGGTTAATTCATAGTCATTTGATATAGTTTGCTGATAAGCTGGGAAAGCCAAGATTTGACACGAAATTCAACTATCATCCATTTGTTGCTTGTAATATTAAGCTTTACAATCCTCAAAGGAAAAAAGCATGTTAAAATTATTCATTCCATACTTCATTAAATTAATGATTATGGATCTGGAAGGAACTTCATTTTGTCAAATGAAAAATTTATATTGCCAAGATGCAAATCTTGTCTGAGGTTTACCAGACAAGTAGATAATACACGCAAATTTGCTCTATTAAATACATGTAGTTCATCCGTGCAAGGCGCTTAAATGAATAGCTCATTACTATACTTACATTGAAAGAGGTAGCTAGTAAATTTTCACTAGACTTTAGGCTACATGACCAAGCATGAACATTCTATTGCTGATAGACCTATTCATTCATGTTGTCCTTGACAACCTACATTCATGACATTGAAGATTTTGTCAGACCATGGACCTATACATGTACATGTATTCTTATCTATTCATTGAACAAAAAAGAAACACAATTTAAACAGATTGGATTTTCTAGCTTGACAAAGCACCTGATTATCCTTTCCAACGCAAGCTTTTGATACTTACAGATTTCAAATTCCCGAAATGTACAATAAGTTGGATTAAGTAACCTTTTAACTTTTAAAAATGTAGAATGTATGCAGACATGCATTCCGACACTTTTGGTATTTGGTAAAAACACTGCCAGAGATCCATTGTTAATCTAATCAAAGTTTAAATTTCTTCCACCCTGTACTCATCTTGTACAAGACTATCAACCATGAACCATTAACCTTGTGCCATGCAAAATTATGCAATATGCTACCAAGAAGAATTTTAACTATACATTTAAAGTAACATGGATTCTCAAAAGAACTTATTGCCGAATGTTAACAATCAGTCATCTGATATAACATATTGTATAAGCCATTATGATCCCTAGAGGATGCTGCTTTGATTTGTATATTTTGTATAGCTGAATTTGAGTTTTTGCATTAATAACTCCTCGATCATCAGGGAAATACAAAAAAAAAATTGAACTTGTGATGATGAATAGTTTGAAAAATGAAAATGAATAACAATAAAACTGGGATTTCTGGAAGCGAATTCTCGAGGTCTGTTTTACGGGGGAAAGTTACAAATACCTGACTAAGCACATCTAGGACCTAACCTGGTTGGTTCTTTTCCCCTTTTCTTTTACTGTTTACATTTAATTTATTCAATCAGACGACAATGTTGTCATGTATCAAAACATTATAGATCGAAATGTCATCATGTTGGACTCGTATCTCAAATTAATTTCTGACAATTATCAACATTAAGATTCATTACTTATTTAACCAGCCAACTAGGCATATACTCCAACCGGATACTCCACAACCTATGATTGATCTCAATCACTGCTAATATCGTTAGCATGTTAAGGTGTCGCGATCATGTTTTGTAAGGTATCTGACCTGCCAACTATACACTAACATAAAATGTTTAGGAATCGATTTCTTGCACGGCACCTATGCCCTAGAACAAGATTTTTTTTTTAAGACATGTTTTGTTTTTCACAAACAAATGAATACCAATGTGATATATTCAAATTGATGCGTATGTTTGATTAAAAGAATAAACTCCAATGTATTTTTGCAAGCTGTGCTGTAAACCACATCCCCAACCTCTACCACCACTATTCTGATAATCAAGTATTATTGAATTAAGGCAATTTACTGCCTACAAATCCTTGTCGAGTTACTTGTCTCAGTTACAGTGTTAATCGTGTTTGACAGCAATAAAACTCTTATCAATTGTAATGATAAATTTATTAATCGAACAGTTTTTGAAAACACGAAATTTCATTTAATCTAAACCATGCAGGATATCAAATTTTATCAATCTTTCAGGAGATTTTCTTTTCAAGTATGCTTACATCTAAATACATTACAGCCTTTTTATGGAATTCCAATTCGGGAGAATATCCTTTTACTTGGCACACCAAATTACAAGGAAGTTTGATTCAATTTCATTGTACCATCGTTGAATGTTAGTCTTTTTTGGACAATCATAAATTATATCTTATTATTTAACGTCAATAAAGCTGCTGACAGCAATTTCGTCCAGCGTGTTCAAACGCTGAATGAACCATTCAAATTTCACTTTCAAGAGTTGTCATAAAAGTTATTTTGTACGATGTGAGAAGTGTTTAAACATCACTAGTTTCTTCCCTTCAAGTATGAATTTATTTTGGTGATCGCTTTTTCTATAAAAGTACTCATCTCAGAGTAAAGGTGCACAAAGAGTACCTTCTACATGTTCTAGTATTCACCCATTGGAACCCCCTAAAAAAAAAAACATCAGTAACCTTGTCTCAGATTAAAAACTGATTTACAGTTTTTACACTTTATACCAACTGACCATGATGCCTCAGTAATTGTACCGCGATTCCTCCTTCACCACTTGATCAACCTTTTGATTTGATCATAAAGATATATTTTGACTTAATATCTGAAGCAAGATATCATTTTCATCCTACGATGAATCTTCCAACATAAATTATTCTTATCTTAACCTCGATTATTTTATATGGCTCTTCCAGTGAGACCATTTTCACCTCTACTGCTGATGTAGAAAACCTTGAAAATTATATAAAATTATTAGAAGTTATTTCACATTTATATCAATGGATTATACAGAAATATGATATGTACTTGATTGGAGATAATTTGCAAGATGAATCGATGAAGAATATTTCAATGATTAATTTCCTCGGATTCTTCATTAAGAAACAATTGATTAATAATTATATGTAAAATCATTGGCTGTTTCAAACTTTCAATATTCCTTGATTACATTCTGTCTTTCGAGATACTTCTTGATACCTTTCAGTAGTGTAACAGTAAATGTACCAGGTTTAACAATCGAGTAACCATGGATGTACACACATCCCTCCATTTATATACAGTAATTGGGTGTACAGAGTAAATCTGTTATCTGAAAATGCCTTTGTAAACAGCCTCTCATTGACATATATGTCAACGTTGATGAAATACATGTAATCATATTATAGCACAATCAGCTTATGGCACCAGAAATGTGTTCTTATTACATGTACATTTTCATAATGTCAATTCATTCTGAAGTGTTACAAATCTTTCTTATTTGGCAAGTGGCAACATCGTGTGACCACGTTGAGATAATATGATCTATACGAGATCATTATGGGAGATTACTTTCAAATTGTTTGAAATTGACTTCTGGTGTGTGGCTTTGAACATGCTATCCTCTGAAGACTTATACGAATGTTACGTAATAGAATTCGTAAATTATACAAATAGTATGAAGTATAATTAGAATTCTATAAGTAATAATGAAGTATAAGTCGAGGAGGATCCCACCCTGCATCAAAACAATTTGATTCCCTCCCCGATTATACAGAAGTCAATTTTGAGATGCAGAACTTATTTTGTGGGAATATAGCGCCATCTATCTAGAAATAATCTATTCCGAGGCACATTGTTATTATTATTATTACCCCGAATTAGCTCGAGCTGCCTTTTAGCGCTCAGTGCAATCAAGGAGTTTATCCTGTCGGGTACCCATTCACCTCACCTGGGTTGAGTGCAGCACATTGTGGGTATATTTCTTGCAGAAGGAAAACACGTCATGCCTGGAATTGAACCCACGTCCGTCTGATTGAAAGACGAGAGTCGTAACCACTAGACCACGGCGCCCCATTAAAACACATACAACAAATTAACACAAGCCAAATGATTATTTGGTGTGTACATCTTGCAAAATTACTTGAGTGGATTGGAAAGCAATCCTATGAGTTAATCGTTTACAAGATCCTTGCGTTTTGTATGATCTTAGCCGTCTTTGAAAAGATGGTTCTTATTCATTGGTTAGGGCCTTTTATAGAGAACTGGCCCTGTGTGGAATTTTGATTGCTTTGAATTCCATTGTGTGAATTTCACTGCCGAACACCTGGGAAATGCTATCCTCCTCGACTTATACTTCATTATTACTTATAGAATTCTAATTATACTTCATACTATTTGTATAATTTACGAATTGTCCATCGTTGTTAACAATATCTTCAATCACAAGAATGTCTGAGCATACCCAATGCTTCCAAAACAAACACTTATTCTTATACAAAATGTTTTTATTACCCCATAACAACTGTTGCCTAATATCTTCACCTGTATTCTCAAAAGAGGGTTTGTTGTTACACATTTTCCAAGCAATTATACATTGACGATAAAATAATGGAAGTTGTTTCATTTCAGGCATTTGACATTCTTTTTCAAAAGACATTTAAAGAACAAGTGAATTCGGTCCAAATTAATTGACGTGTAGGTCAGGAAGGAACTTCCATCTAAAATTGTGATCCTTGTTTTCAAATAGATTGTTTAGCCAAACTGTTTTTAGGGCGTTACATTGTAAAACAAAATCAGGCATATTTATTCCTCCTTTTTCAGTTCTACCAATCATTGTTTTTCTTTTTATTTTATCACGCCCTTTCCATATAAATTTAAATATAATTTGTTCAACTTTTTTTTATTAATGTGATCAAGCATGGGAAATACAGTCATTAAATAGGTTATATTTGAAAGAATTAAAGATTTTAGTACAGTAACCTTTCCGAAAAATGTTAAATATCGGCATTTCCACAATAATACTTGGTTTTCAATTTTTTGTAACTTTTTCCTTCCAAGTTTTTTCATAAGCATCAAACATATTTTTACTGAAATACACCCCTAGAGTTTTTATAAACACACTTTTCCAATCAATCTTTTGAAAAAGATTGCTATTAAAATTTCCAAAGCTAAAACCCGAGCTTTCGAAACATTTAACGATGGTCCAGCAACTTTGCAAAACCTTTGGACTCTTTCCATTACAGTTTTTAAAGACAGTTCATCCGCTACAAATACTGTGGTGTCATCAGCGATTTGACTTATCTTGATCTCAACTGAATTATTTACATTATTTGTCAAAATAATACCTTTAATGTAATCATTCTTATTCAAATCAATTGATAAAAATTCTACAACTACTAAAAATAACAGGGCAGACACTGGACAACCTTGTCTTACTCCTCTAGTTCGAGGGAAATAAACTGACTGCCAATTTAAATTCATTAAACAACTATATGCATCAGCATATAAGGCTTTTATATAACTTATGAAATTATTACCAAAATTAAAATTTCCAAGGGCTCTATAAAGAAAATTCGTATTAATTTTATCAAAGGCCTTTTCTAGGTCCAAAAATAAAATAGCCCCTGATTTTTCATGCTTTGTCATATAATTTATAACATCATCAATAAGTCTTATATTGTTTCCAATAAAACGGCCTTTTAAGTAGGCATTTTGATCAAGCGAAATACATGAACTTAATACTAGTTTCAATCTATCTGCCAAAACTGTGTTTAAAAGACTGATAGGCCTCCAGTTGGATAGTAAATCTTTTCGTCCCTTTTTATGCAAAAGTGTAATAACAGCTCTATTTTGACTAACTGATAAATTCCCAACTGATAACGAATGGTTAAATAAATTTAATAATATATTTTCTGAATGATCCCAAAAAAATTTGTAAAATTCAAACGTTAAACCATCTGGACCTGGACTTTTACCAAGTTTTGAATTTTGGATAGCTTTATTACATTCATGAATTGTCAGTGTGCTATCACACATTAATTTCTGTTTTTCGTTTAATGAATTTTCTATGTGAATATTTTCAAAATAATCATTAATATCCTTACTTTCTATATTTTCCGATTTTGAAAAAGTTCTGAGAAGTAATCCACCTCAGCAGTCAAGATATCGTTTTGACTTAGACAAACTTTACCATTGCGTTCCACTTTAAACAAATTCTTCTGTTGATAATTTCTTTTTTCAAGACCTAGAAAAAAATTGTTATCACGTTCCCCCTCTTCATACCACTTTATTTTGGATCTCACCAAAGCTCCATGAACTTTATAATCATAGAGATTATTTAGTTCTCTTTGTATTTCTTTAATTTCTTGATTCTGTTTAGTAGATATAATTTTTTGCTTGGTAAGATAGTCAAGTCTTTGTTGTAAATTTAATTGTTTACATTTTGTATTGTTAGATTTATCTATACAAAAATATATTGATTTTTGTTTAACCTCTTTTTTTAAATAAATCCCAATGTAATCTTTTATCAGCTTCTTGATTATTAATATTTTCCCCAAGGTCTTCTATTAGAGCAATAATGATTGTTTTGTATTCAGAGTCTTGTAACAAAGAGTTATTAAGTTTCCATAGACATTTGCACTTTCTGAATTTATTGAATTCAATTTTTATAAGAACTGGATTATGATCAGATAAAAATCTCCCTATTATATTGCAATTGATAATATTATTCTTAAGTCTATCAGAAACTAATAAAAATATATTCTTGTCTCAATAGGAGACTGTCGTATTAGTTGATGAGTAAATTCAATAGAGTTGGGATGTTTGAGTCTCCAGATATCAACGAAATCTCTTAACTCAGACTGTTCTCTTAGGTACTTTGCATCCGAAAAATCTTTAGAAATCCCTCCTCTTTTGTCAGACCTATAGTTTAAAACAGTATTGAAATCGCCACCAAAAATAACACAATCACTAGGAAGGATGTTGTCATCTAAGAAGGCAAAACAAGATTTGAATAAAAATCCTTCTTTTTGTCAAAATATTCGGAGCATAAATATTAAGTAGCCATAGCGACTCACCACCATATAATATGTTAACAGCATTTGATCGACCTTCATGGAAGGATATATGATTAAGAACTTCAACTGAGTGACAATTTATTAGAATACTCGTACCACAACTGTTTGAAGTTCCAATAGAGTGGTAAGACAGACCTTTCCAATCAAATTTGTCATGAACCTGAATAATTTCTTTTGTAAAATGAGTTTCTTGAAGAAAAATAATATGAATTTTATTATCTTTTGCCCATTTATACAGTTTTAGTCTCTTTTTCCTTTCTCTTAATCCTTGACAATTAATTGTCAAGATACTTAATTCCATCGTTTTCATGATTCTTAAGCTGTGTTATATGCATCTTCATATTCTTCTTCGGAACTCAGTCGAATAAATTCTTCCTTCTCTGGCGTGATTTTAGAATGCCTTCTTTTTCTCTTTTTCTTCTGTTTTACTCGATGTTGATTTTCGTTGCTACGGGCCCGCGCTTGTTTAATGACTTTGTCGAGCGTTATTTGCTTGACCGTGCCTGACCTTTCACCAACGAGACTACTGGTGCGTGTATATGCTAATTCTTCTATCAATCCTTGCGGAGTTGCTACCTGTACGTCGCAAACATCTTCGCTGGCATATTTTGAAGTTGGCGCCATCTGCGCATTGCGTTCATTCACGATCACATGATCACTGTCGTCTGGTTGGGAAGAACCTTCCGTAAAGGCAGTGCACCGGGGGTCGCCTCTCTTATGCCCTGGAAGGGAGCAATCGTAACATGTAATCTGATTTTCTCGACACTCGCGAGCGTAATGACCTTCTTTCAAACATTTGTTACATCTGATGTTTGCTTTCATTTTGTTTCTGTCACTCGATTCCTTTTGCTCTTTATGGTAGATTTTTGCACGAAATCCTACGATTTCAACCGTATTTATAGGTAACGGGGACGTCGGTATTTCCATGAAGATAAACCTCCTCCCCGTTTTGAAACGAGTAAGCTTTCCGTCAGAATCTCTCGCACACTCATATTTCACTTCAGTTACTGGTTTCAGTCCTCTTTTTATGAAAGTAGACTTTATGTCACTGTTGGCAACAGATAGTGGTACATCACTAATGAACACTTTAGTGGTAGGCTTCTCACTAGTGTGAAGGTATATGGGTTAGTGTCCATAAGATCTATCTGCTGACTTCTGATGGATAAACCAGTGACAATTAGTTTTTGTCTAGACTTTTTATCAAGTGGATAGATACGCCATAGATTCCTGATTCTCTGAGCGCCATCAATGGTGGAATCACCACAAACTCTCTCTGCAGCAAGACACACTTCATAAACAGACACTTCATTCACACCATCTGATAAGTCACTGTTTTTTAAAAAACAGGCAAAACTCTAGGTGTAGTACCCCCGGATTTTGGTTGGGCGTTCACATTAGCCATAATAATCCGGGTAGCTTAACTAGATACAGTGTTCGAAGAGTATCGCAGCGGTGAACTCCCGGGTGTATCAATCAAGAGAACCCGTTTAGTTTTAAAACTCACAGCAAACTCACCACTAAGTGTCTTTTCTATCATAGAAATGGTCTCAAAAATCTGCAAAAGGCTGATATCTAGACAAACAGGATTTAAAGTTCCATATAGTTCGAAAAGTATATTACAGATGTAAGAAAACTCACCAAAATCTAAGAAAAAAATAAGACGGCTATACGGAGCCGTGGCGTCCGTCACAGTCGGCCATCTTAAAAAAAAACTTCCCTTCATAATGTGACGAACTTTATTATTGCTTGATACGTACAGTTTGGAAATTAATTATTACAGCACTGTGCTACTCAGTTCCCAAACTGTATGGTCTATAATGATAATTTCAAAAGTTTTAGATGTCATTAAAGTATTTTCTTCTTGTGGCTTGTTTGAATTACAGATAATTCTTCTGATGAATGTAATTTCATGTGTGGTGATGGCGACTGTCTTGCATCCGAAAAAGTATGCAATGGCGAAAACGATTGCCGAGACTTCTCAGACGAAGATCGATGCCGTAAGTGCATAATTATAATGATTGACCATGACCAAAATAGAATCATATTTTATCGTGTCTAAAGAAAATTCAGTTGCAGTGCAAAAATGCAGTGCATCTTTTTAAATCCTGCAACTGGCCTTTAGTGGAAAATTGAGCTGACAACTTTTAATTACTTTACAAATTTCCGTAAACTGAAAATAGACAAATGTTTTGCTTTATATATTAAGTACTTGAGAAGTATCGAGAGAAATTGATTTCAGATTTGATTTTTACTCTATGTTGTGGCTCACTGGATGAGTCTCGACTTTGAACCACTAGGTCCGGGTTTCAAATCCCAACGTAGCACTCGCGTCCTTCGGCAAGTCGTTTATCTTCATGTGCCACTCTCCACCCAGGTGTAATAAATGGGTAACCGGTAATGCTCGGGCGTCCGATCAGGGTAGCCATGTTAAGGGGGGTATTAGTATTAGAAACATTGTATTAAGCGCCATACAGTGCGTGTCAAAAAAGTTTACACTTAGAAATAATCCTGTAAAATTATATATTTGCAATATCATGAAGCTTTTTCTACATTTAAACATTGATATAGATCTTTAATTGTAACAAATCTATCCGCTTGAGTAAGCACCACTTATTAAGTTCGTGAAAAATGATTTGCGCAGAACCTGGAAATAATTATATGAATAAAAGTAGACGTTAATCATGGAGAACACATGGAATTTAGATAGGAAGATTGATTTGAATATATCTTTTACCTCTTTAACTTGTTTTCTTTCCCAAATCACTTCATAGAGCGCCAGTGCACCCCCAAACCGAAGCATTCGTGATGATATCTGCTTAACATGGAGCTGTGATTCACATGAAATGGCTTAAACTTGATTTTCATTTTGTTAATCATTGTCAAGCTTGGGAAAAGTGTGGAGAAACAAGTATTACAGAAAAATAAACCGTAGTCCTACTTTAAATGATAAAAAAGTGAAAGAATGCTGGAGATGTCTGAAATAAACTTTTGTTTACATTCAGTTATGTCCTCAGATCCAGCTGGCACAAAAAGGTAAACGTTGTGCTTACCTAGGGTTAATATGTTAGTTCTGGTAGCAAAGTTTTTACGAAATTTTTAAATGTATCTGTTTTATTTCAATTAACTTAAAATGCAAAAGAAATGTATTAGAAATTTACCGCACGGTCAGATTCTTTTTGCCTTTCTTCGTTGACAAAATGAAAATGGACAATTCTGCGCAAACCGATTTATGCGTCCTTTAATGGACAGTGCTCACTTAAGTTTAACATTTTGTGAAAATTCTTACTTTCATTCGACCCAAGAATATATGTGAAAGAAATATCCCCATGTTGTTGATTGTTTTTCAATTTCCAGGTCTTTTTCAAAGTGTAAACTTATTATTGATATGCACGGTATATTAAGCGCTATATAAATGTTGCGTATTATTATTATTATCATTATTATCATTTGTAGTAGTAGTAGTAGTATCATTATTATCATTGTTATCGTTTTACAGCCCAGTGCACCGATCTTCAGTTCCCACGATGTGAAGAAGTACTATCATACGATCGGACTTACTTCCCAAACCCATCAACCCAAGACCGTGATACTGCAATCAGTGTGATTGAAGAAACAACCATCATGGAAGAATGTCATGAAGACTTTCTGCTTCTCTTCTGTGGTATGCTTTTTGCTGACTGTCCGCATGGCGGTCCTTCTCGACGCCCTTGCAGGAGCCTATGTGAAGAGGTCACACATGCTTGTCGGGAATCATACATGGAATCGATGAATGCAGATTGGCCAATAGATTGTAGACAACTGAGTGATGACGAAAATGTTGACAATGATTACTGTACTGGAGGAGAAGGCGGTTAGTTTTTGGATACACATAAATGCAATCATCGATGTCAAATAGATAGGAGTTAGCATAATCGGTTGGCACATTTAGAGATGCAACCCAATGTCAAAACAAGACCATATGAACACTGCGAAGTTTCATACGAAAGGTCGTAGGAGAAATCATGCCATTTTGCAGGTGCAACGTTGCACCTTACCTTTCTTTATAAGTTCACAGTTGCACTTTTAACATTAGAAGGACTAGGGCACCATGGCCTCTCTTTAAAGTTTCGTGCTAACATTCTGTATCATAAAGATGACATCTGAAAATTAAATGCTAACATTAGAATTGGGGCTCGATATATAAAGACGGGTTTTTATGTCCAAATGATTCCTTTCATATGTTTTGTTTTCGCTTTTTTAAGGCTTGTAGTTCATATTGTAAGGATAGCTTGTGCCAAATTCTGGCGCGATCGTACAAATGACGACCAGGATAAGAAAAGAGGCGATGGGGCATCATGGTCCCTTATTCCTCAAAAATTTCGAAATAGCCATGTTTTTACCATAAGAGACCGTGATCTCGTTGTTCCACCAGTACTGTGATTCTTAGGGTGCATAGGATGAAATCAATCATAGGTCTTGGAGATGATGTTAACTTTGTTTTATCAGATTGCTCCTAGGAAGGGTTTCTTGCAATCAGTTTGATTTGGCCCAAAACAGTGTTTTCGCTAAGTAAAATAATCTTAATCGAATGTTTTGCACAACAGATCTAACGGACGAAGGTATATGCGGCACCCGTCCTGCAGTAGATGACTATCACTCTAGAATAGTGGGAGGAGTTGATGCTGATCTAGGGGAATTCCCTTGGATCGCTACTGTTCGAAGGGGCTGGGCTTTCTGCGGTGGTACGTTGATTAACAACCAATGGGTCCTGACTGCAGCTCACTGCGCGTAAGTAATATGAAACTTATACCCCTTTCATAAACCCAATTATGCGGCTAATAGCAGCATAATTTGGTCGTAAAAGCGGAGGAGGACCAGAGTTATCCGCATTATTTTGATGCTGCAATTATCCGCATAATAGCAGCATCGGGACAAGATTTTGAGTTTATTAACGTATTTCCAAATAATGCGGATAATTGCCATGGTGCGGTCACAAGGTCACCCTTTTCCAACACAACCGCATCGGAGGGGGCGTGTCAGTTGTCATGACGATTATATGCCTTTTTCAGGACGGGAGCTCGTAAAAATAATGCGGATAATTTTCGGAGTTTGTGAACGCAATTTTTATTGAATTATCCGCATTACTATTAGGCGGCTAATTGGAGGATAGGTTTATGAAAGGGGTATAGATTCATGATAAATTCTTAAATAATCTATATCTATGTAGCCTCGATATTTGTAACAGATGGGGCAAACATCTAACATATCATTTGACAATGAGCGAGGAGTAGAAGTATTTTAATTTATTTGACTTCTTTCATTGATAATTCTGTACATGGTTACCTACTTCTGTAATGTTTAAAGTTAGACATTTATGTGGACCTCATGAAGTTTCCGCATCACAATTGACCATAAGGAATACATTGTTTTCTTACCTTATCCATCCAATTTTCTTTCTTGAATAAAGAGATGACGGGGAGGGTAGTGGAGATGGCATGGACCTGAGTGATTTTGCCGTTACTCTTGGAATCCGTCACTTATTTGAACACCCCGACTCCAAGGTGGAGCTGGGGGTCGATCGAGTAATCGTGCATCCTGATTATGGTGATATCAATGGAATAGCAAATGATATTGCACTACTTCGTCTCTCGGAATCCGTCGAATTCAATGATTATGTAAGACCAGCTTGCCTAGCAACACTTCAAAATGAGACAACAGTATACAGTAGATGTTGGATCGCAGGATGGGGAACTCTGGAATCTGGAGGTACAGTATATTTCTTTCCTAAGATACATTTTTATTCTACTGATATGTCTTTCTCCCTCTTTTTATTGTTACTCCAGTATTTCTTAAGATTCTTTCATTTGCCGTATTCACCAGCTAATTATATTGGTTATCCATTGGTTCTAGATTTTAAACACCCGACCAAACATCTCCCAACTGGAAATATCTTTGATATCGTAGGAAAAGTGTTGTTCATGCATTTTGCATCAAAATTTTGTCAATGATATGTTCTCCAGAAGCCATGTTTACTCCGGTATGAACCATTCAATCGTTTCTTTTTTTCGTTGGTTTACCCAATCGTTTACGAGACTGAACAAAACAGAACAAATTCTATTTCATTACAAATATGATTCATGAAAGGAAATGACAATGCGGTTTTTAGTAGGTTAAAAAAGTTACGTTGAAAAAATATATAATGATAATGGACTTAGATCGGTTAAAAAGGCATTTTGATTCAAAGATGGATAGTTGTTTTATGCTGAGTTCTTACGTACCTGCAGTACTGAAGGTGCCATTTTTATCTTAGTCAGGGGCCGCGGAACGTTTCCAAGGGGGGGGGGGCTGGACATGTAAAAACACGATCGGGGTCCCGTAACACAAGGTTAGCGATTAATCGTACACTTGATTTTTACGATTGATTATGCATTGTCTATGCAATCAATCTTAGAAACTGTTCTACGATCATTGTTAAGTTTTGTGTTACGGACCCCAGATGGTCATTTTTTTACGTTTTTGTACACGGTTTGGGAAGGGGGGGGGGCGAAGTCACCCCTGTTCCTAGGCCGTGCTAATGCCTAACCTGGTTATCAAATATAAGAAACACCCCCCCCCCCACTACACATTGAATCGTATCTTCTATTTTTGAAGCCCTTCAGTTACTTAACGGCATAAGCTTCACTGTTCTGAATGCAAACTCGTTCACGATTCTAATTCAGGTTTCGACGTTATACTTTATTCTACTTATGTCTGCAGGTACTATTTCGAATGATCTCCAGAAAGCTTTGGTCCATCTTATCGATCACGACACATGTCACAATCTCTACAATCTCTATAGTGGATACAGTATCGTAGAAGAGGCAGAGATATGTGCTGGATACATTGAAGGTGGAATAGATTCGTGCCAGGTAACATTAATGTCTAGCTTTAAAGGCAGATTATTTTCCATGTCTGTGCTTGGATATCAGCAGTGACCTACGTAACGTTGTTTCATAATATAAAAAGGAAGAGATTTTCTTTTGACCTGTGACACTCAATGAATGAAGTTACTTTGATTATTTTTGTAATGTCCAGTAAAACAAAACTGATCTCATCCATTGTTAAAATATATGAGCAAGAGTTGATTCATCAATATGATTACTGTAAATATGATTTTTTTATATCTTAGGGTGACAGTGGAGGACCGTTAACATGTGAAGGTGCTGATGGTCGGTGGCATCTTGTTGGTGCTACTAGTTGGGGTGTCGGATGTGCTCAGCCTAACTACCCAGGTGTCTACGC
This sequence comes from Lytechinus pictus, assembly GCF_037042905.1. NCBI lineage: Eukaryota > Metazoa > Echinodermata > Echinoidea > Temnopleuroida > Toxopneustidae > Lytechinus > Lytechinus pictus. Next base: position 11,137,891 of record NC_087245.1, on the reverse strand, counting down.
CAGGATCTCCCAGTACACAGACTGGATTATGGATAATATAGGAGATGAAAGTAATAAAACATTTCATAAGTTTTATAAGCATTGCATGTAACGTGAGATATATGGATTTAAAGGTATGTTGCTTATTTACCACGAGTACTGATGACAGCTCATCCGTGATACTTTAGAATTCTATGTCACAATTACGTCGAGCCACATCGGCTCAAGAATTAGCTTACCAATACAGTTCCTTGCACCACATTCAAGATTTTCCTTTTATAGTCATATAATATTATGTCTATTAGAACGATGAAGAAAATCTACTACTCAAAACACTGGCGTAAATCCCGGGGGGGGGGGGGGGATGGGGGGGATATATCCCCCCTACTTTTCGAGGAGGGGGGATGGCCAGTACAAACATCCCCCCTCCACTTTTTACGAAAGAAATGAAGAAAAAAAATCACAAGAGATAATTGTTTTATTGGTGAAAATTCTTCCTAAAATACAGCTTAACAAATAAAACAAGATTATTGAATCATAAAATGCAAATAAAGAGCCATTACACCATTTCGAAACGAAATAATTATGTCCTTATTATAACATTGAAGAGAAACCCCTGTTTCTTCCAATTCATTAATGTTGGGGTCTTTGGGAAGGGATTAAGATGGAATGTCAAAAAATTTTTAATGTAATCTCTAATAAAACCATTAAACCATCATGAGGTAAAAAAAGATAATAATATTGGAGGGGTATTTGCCATATGGACATTCAGTGGCGTAACTACGGGGGGCATCGGGGGCACATCCCCCCCATCGGCTGACAAAAAAAACGGGGAAAGGGGGAAAAGGAGAAAAAAGGGAGAAAGGAAGAGAAACGTAGTGGGAAAGAAGAAAATATTATTCATTATAATGTTATATTATATTATAATTATGTTATGTTACATTACGACTTTATGAAACATTTCTTTATTGTTCCTGGTGCTCGCATTGTCTTTTTAACGAGATATATAATCCTGTTGTACTAAAACATCCCGTTTTCAAGTCAATATAAACCAAATATATTTCCTAGCACTTGAGTTATCATTGTTTAATGTAGTGACATATGCTTCTTTTTCATGACTCAAAAGTGATTGCCCCATGTTAAGGTCTTCGTATATATGAAACATTTCCTGTCCGTGATTACGTTCGCATTAGTGGATTGGTGAGATATGTCTGCTCTTCATGAATTCCTAAAATCCGTCCTTAAAATGTCCCTTCTTCTGATCTGAATATCAAAAATTTTCAGCTCGCGCTTCGCGCTCGCATCATTTGGTTAATGAAATACGTATGGTCCTAGTTAATTCCTACAAAGAAACCTTAGAATGCCCCACTTCAGGTCTGAATTATCTAAGTTTTCAGCTCGCGCTTCGCGCTCGCATTGTTTAGCGAGACAGGTACCTATCATGATTACACAAATTTGATTATATTGTCCCTTTTCAGGTGTGAATATAAAAAAATTTCAGCTCGCGCTTCGCGCTCGCATTATTTGATCAGTGAGATACATATCCGTTTAATGACATTGTCCTTAAAATGTCTCTATTAGGTCAGTATAACTGGCAACTTAGCGCGCTTCGCGCGCTCACTAGCGCACTCACTTAGTACGTGTTTACACTTAATCGGCATTTGAATCGGCTCGCGGTTCTGAACCGCGAGCCGATGCAGCATCGGCTTTTTCATAGCGTGTAAACGCGAGTAACTTGAATCGGCTCGCGGTTCAGAACCGGCAATTTGCACCACCAAAGTAGTAGGTTCTGAACCGCGAGCCGATGCAGAATCGGCTTTTTTACTACGTGTAAACAGAAAGCCGATTCTGCACCGGCAATTTGTGCGCATTTCTATTACTTTACCATTGTGACGTAATTGTTAGCGCACTGATCCAGCGTTGTCTTTATTATGACGTATATTGTAGGTATGCGTATCATTTCAAGTTTTTGCATCGGCTCGCGGTTCTGAACCGCGAGCTGTAACAACGTGTAAACGCAATCCAAATGCCGATTCTGCATCGGCAATTGGTTCAGAACCAATTGCCGATTAAGTGTAAACACGTTAGTGATTCAAAAATTTTGCTGGTGCCCCCCCCCCTCCCCAATGCCGTGACCCACGGTACACCACTGTGGACATATCAATGACAATTCCTTGCATATCTAAAACATGATTGCAAAAAAAATGCCAAAATATTTCAGTCATCCCCCCCACCCATCAACACGGATTTACGCCAGTGACTCAAAATTCGATCTATACCTTTTGTATTTTTTTTCTATTTCAGATGGTGAAGGAAATGATGAGATTCAAGAGTTTGACTATGGTCAGACTGTGATGGTCATTTCGCCAAATTTCCCCAACAACTATGGAAATGATGCAAGGATGGAATGGCTTGTATCTGGTCCAGACGATTCTCAGATTGTGGCCATCTTTAACTCTTTTGAACTAGAATATAGATATGATTACTTATATATCGGTTTTGGTCTTGATTTAAACGATGAAAATTCACGGCTTGCGAGACTAACGGGTTCTGATCTACCTGGAGACGTGTTATCCGTTAACAATGAGATGTGGTTGACTTTTACTTCAGACAGCTCCGACACACGACAGGGATTCTCACTAGAAATCTCAGCTCTTAATAGTACAGGTAATGGCATTAATCATAATCCATAAATTATAGCATATATTAATGTATGAATAAACTTCCACGTCATCTTATTGTAAATGAAAAAAAAATAACTCGATTACATAAGAAGGATTCTGGCTAGAAACAACTGTCTAAATTATGCACGTATTCGGATGGGGGGGGGCTTTCGGGGAAAAGGAGCAGAAAAAAGGAGGGAAAAAAAAAGAGAAAGAGGAAAAGAAAAAGAGAAGAAAAAAGGGAAGGGAGGCGTCGAATTAATGTACTAACTGGGCGGGGCGGCACCGAATTAATGTTCGACATAGGAGCGCCGAATTGAAGAACCAATTTGATTTTTTTCCGGAGTCACCAAATTCATGTTTAACCTATGTAAGGGCGCCAAATTCATATTCGACCTTTGGGGCGGCAATTTGATGTTTGTCCTGGGCGCCAAATTCATGTTCAACCTAGGGAGAGGGCGTCAAAATTATATTCGACCTTTGGGACGCCAATTTGATGTTTGACCGGGGGCGCCAAATTCATGTTTCACATGAGTTTGGCGCTCGCATCAAATGCAAAGTTAGATGCCCATCCTGTTCATGATTACCAAAAGTGTTTATAGAAAGTCCGAACTTTAGGTCAGAATATCAAACAATTTCATCTCGCTCTTTGTGTTTGCATCAGTTGTTTAGTAAGGTGACGATCGGCCTACTCTGATGAGAAGTTGAAACCCCAAAGTGCTTAAAATTATATGCTTTCAGGGAGCCGTTTCATAAAGTTGATCGTAAGTTAAGAGTGACTTTAAGAACGACTGGTGACCCTTTCTTTTTAGAGCGTAAAAAAGGTTCACCAGTCGTTCTTAAAGTCGCTCTTACTTACGAGCAGCTTTATGAAACACCCACCTGGTCGCATTTATTCTTTTGAAAAAGTGGTATGACATCATATTTATGGATATTCATTTTCATGAACACATTATAAAAAGTGGTCTTCTATTGCCGTTTTTCACGTGATTATGAAATAAGATAATTCAACACGCATTTAAGGCACCTATGTTTGCCTGGCGGGAGGGGGAGCCATTATCTAAAATTTCACAGGGGTGACGAAATTAGGACGGGCCCGCGGGGTGCAAAATCCTGGATACGCACCTGTACAGGAAGGAAGATATGAGTGGTAGGTCAAGAAGAAAAATAAAAGAAGAAAATAAATTACACGCGTACCTATGCGGTATCATATGTGAAAGCCAACCGAAAGAACAGACCGAAACAGAATAAGTAAAATATTTTATATCTTTGCTATGAGACCAAGTTCATAGATCTATTTCCTGTTCAATCAATCTCATTAAGTTTAAATATTTTTTCAATGGATAAAACCTAATCGAAAATCATGTGTCAATTGAAAGTATACTTTGAATAATTGTGTCTGCTTATAAAGAATATACACTAAATGGTTTTAGAATTTCTAGTTGCCTCACAGATGTCTTCCCAATATTTTTTTTTCAGATGAGGTCAATGGCACAGAGATCAGCATGTTTGGATACGGTGAATCCTTGACAATCGTTTCACCTAACTATCCGGATCCTTATCCTAACGACGCCAACATAGAGTGGCTCGTGTCTGGGCCAGCTAAGTACCGGATTGTCGCCAAGTTTCACGCTTTCGAACTTGAATATCGCTACGACTACCTCAGAATCGGTTCCGGTTTAGATTCTCAAGATCCTTCGACTGAGTTGGCTGATTTGACTGGATACTCTTTGCCCGATGACGTTATTTCTAATAACAATCATATGTGGTTGATCTTTTCATCTGATTACTCAGAGAGAAGGACTGGGTTCTGGGTTGAGATTCACGTGTTTGAAAGTGGTATGTGATATAAAATGAGATGGAATGTTAAAACACTTAGTGCAATGTACCACTCACCATATTTCATTTTCTGATTGGTATATAAAAGTACATGGATGGATGCACAAAATGTACTTCCTTTATTTAATGTTTATCATGCATTCTATCAGACTAGTACAAACACACATAATTTCTAGACACATTCATTCCTACATTCGATTATTTAGGTTAAAAAAAGGCAATGAAATTGCTCTGCCCAAAGACTCAAAGTGATAAAGAAACCTTTTACTTTGAAATGAATGCATTGGATATAATTTCAATTGAACCTAAGACGCTGAGCCACGATACCCGATTTGGTGCAAATCACTAATCATGGATTGTCCCTATATTTCATTTCTCAAAAGTATATACGATAAAACTTCTTTCGTGTCTCTTTTTAGAATCAAGATTTAAGAAGAAAAGAATTAGAAAGACTAAAATAAGCTTAATAATTTGGTCAGTGAAGTTAATCTAATTTGAATAACGATCAATAAGAAGATTACACTGAGATCAAAGTATCAACGCTTACAAAAAAATCGATTACGAAAAAGTATGAAATACAGAAAACGTACACGTATAACCGAGCAGACATGTCAGATGAAATTATTCATAGCAAGTTAGAAACTCATCATGTCCTTAACCCTTTCTAGATAATTCAACTGGTGAATGTGACTTCATGTGTGGTGATAGTAGCTGCTTGGATTCAAATGACGTATGTAACGGTGAAAACGATTGCTCGGATTTCTCCGATGAAGATTTATGTCGTAAGTATGAAGAACGACTGTAACCTTAAAAAAATAAGCAATTATCTTTCCTTTCGATTTCCCCTACGGTAACAATGAGACAACGCTTATTAAGACCTCGACTATTTTGTTCGATCTTGTTCTTCATTTATGAGACTTAACAGGTATTTTATATTCCAAATGTCAACGTGATTTTAAATGTGTTACCTTTTCCTGCTTTATATATTTGCTGTGTTATTCTTTATTATAGTTCATAAGATATTTTGTATGATTTAATTAATCTCCATTTAACAGCTCAGTGTACCGATCTTCAATATTCAACCTGTGAAGAAGTACTCTCCTACGATCGGACTTATTTCCCAAACCCATCAGCCCAAGACCGTGATACTGCAATCAGTATGATAGAAGAAACAACCATCATGGAAGAATGTCATGAAGACTTTCTGCTTCTCTTTTGTGCTATGCTTTTTGCTGACTGTCCCCATGGAGGTCCTTCTAGTCGCCCTTGTAAGGCACTCTGTGATGAAGTCACAGATGCATGTCGAGTATCTTACACCATATTGATGGATAAAGACTGGCCCATTGATTGCAATCAATTAAGTGATGAAGGGAATGTTGAAGAGGCATACTGTAATGGCGGAGAAGGAGGTAAGTGTAGAGGCATTTCATACCTTAAAGATCGAATACTATTTATTTAAGCTTTGGCTTGAAAGGACCATTTCGTGCTTGTTACCATAAATGGGCAATCTTCATTTTTTTTCTCGCAGATCTAACAGAGGAATCCGTGTGCGGTACTCGTCCAGCTGTAGATGACTATCAGTCTAGAATAGTGGGAGGAGTCGATGCTGATCTAGGGGAATTCCCATGGATCGCTTCTGTTCGGATGGGAGGTTATTTCTGTGGTGGTACTCTGATCAGCAATCAATGGGTCTTGACTGCAGCCCACTGCGCGTAAGTACTTTATGCCAATTTACTACCCAGGAATAATAATCTAAAAATTGATTAATTTAGCTATTCTCGGCACTCCAGCAGTAATATGATAAATATTATGTTGTTATTTAAATGTCTTTCTTGTTCAGAGAAGGAATGGTAGCCAGTGATTTCGTCATCACCCTCGGAATTCGCCATTTGTCTGATAACCACGAGCATAAGGAGGTTAGAGGGGCTGACAATGTCATCATGCATCCAAACTACGGTGCTTTCAATGGAATAGCAAATGATATCGCACTACTTCATCTATCCGAACCTGTAGAATTCACTGACTATGTGAGACCAGCTTGCTTAGCTACTCTACAAAACGAGACGATGGCATACAGACGGTGTTGGATCGCAGGATGGGGAACTACGTACTCTGGAGGTAAGCTTTCCACTTTGGGTTATCTACATGACTTGTACTTTTGTCGCCACCATACATTAACTAGCTCCTTCATGGCAGACATGATATTCAGAGTGATAGAAAGATAAAGAACAACTGTATATAATACTGAAAATAGCACGTTTTCCTTCTTTCGGAGCAGGTTCTCTTTGATTTACCTACGTTTGGTCTACTTTGATCAACTTTCAATGACGATGAACATAATGTTGATTTCTTTTCACCAGGATCGATTTCGGATGATCTCCAAAAAGCTTTGGTCAATCTCATTCATCCTGACGTTTGCTCTGAGCTGTACGGTGTTTCCAACATTGTAGAAGAAGCAGAGATATGTGCTGGATATGTAGAAGGTGGAATAGATTCATGTCAGGTATACCCATTTTATATGTTTAATATGTTTTTGCTTTTCTACATAGACTTTCAAACTTTTTAAAATGTCATTTTTGTGATTTCTCAGAGTGCTTGGACTAACTCATTATTGTGTTTTTCTATTGAAAAAAAAACTTAGGGTGACAGCGGAGGACCGCTTGCCTGTGAAGGTGCTGATGGTCGCTGGCATCTTGTTGGTGCTACTAGTTGGGGTTATGGATGTGCTCTACCTGATTACCCCGGAGTTTATGCCAGGATATCCCAGTACACCGACTGGATTATGAATAGCATGCAAAACGAAGGTAATTAACGGTTCTACTATATGTTTTACGGATAAGGTGACCAGTGGCGTAACAGGCGGGGTGGGGGGGGGGGTGGGCAAGTTGCCCCCCTGGCGGATTTCACCGGGAAAAGAAAAGAAAAACGGGAAAAGGAAAAAAAGGAGGGAGAAAGAAAGGGAAAGGGGAAGGAAAGGGGAAAAGGAAAGGGAAAGGGAAAGTAAAAAAAAAAACGAAGAAAAAACAAATGTACGAAAGAAGAACATTTGAGAAAGAACAAATCATTCCGAAATAGTCCTATGTAATGCAATAGCACGGTGGGAAATAAATTAAAAGATGACAAAATGGCAAACAATAGCGGGAAACGAAGGTAGAGAGTAATTAGTCAAAAGCTAAATTGGAAAACAAAGAAAAGGGACAAGAAAAAAAATAATAACACGACCGGGCTGCCGATGATTGAAATTAAAGAGCAGGAAGAAAGATGGACTGCATACAACATTGTGCTATAAGCTTGCTAGATTTTATGCAAATAAGCTACCGGGGCTTTGCCCCAGACCCCACGCAGTAGGGGCTCTTCATTTATAACCTTCAAATGACTCTATAACGCCCCCCGTTCAATCACGTTCAATCACTGGCATACAGGTGGGGGGGGGGGGTCTTTGTTCCACACCAAAGAGAAAATAAAAGAAATTATAGGAGACAACTTATAATGAAATGAATGGAAACAATAAAATGTGTTATTTGCTGAATATAATGGAAAAATCTATCACATAATTAGAATTTAATTTCAATAAGCCATTTTTTACAAATTTTTCCCACATTGTTATGTTTTGCCCCCTCAAAATATTTGGTTCATAACGCAACTGGGTTGAATAAATGTGTTGTGTATTAAAAAGCTATATTCTGTATATGCCCGCGATTTGATTAAAATAGCGGCAATCTGCGAGGTTTAAATGGCTTTGATATCAAGAAGTTCCGGGGGCTCCGCTCCGGACCCCAACCGCACAGCACTGCGTATGGAAGGGTTGGGCCATGGCCCCAAAAAGTTCTACAAACAAGAACAAAAAAGGAGGAAAGAAAAGCAAAGGAAAAGTGTAGGATATGATTTTATTTACTGAATATTATGTCAAAAAATAGCTCAAAGTTAGATTCTCATGAAAAGGTGATTTTTTTCTCGCTCGCTTCGCTCACTCGGGACTTATATAAAGCAGCTTTTTAGCACATGTGCTATACTGCGCCCCTGTTTTTTTTTGTACTCTTCACGCTACTGCCACAAAGAATCCTGTTCACAGAGGCGTACAGACCACAAAAAAAAAATCTAAAGAGAGAAGAGTGAAATATATTATTTTCTGGATGTCATGTCAAAATCTATCACAAAATTTGATTTTTGTATTAAAAATGTCAAAATTTTTGCTCGCTCGCTTCGCTCGCTCGCAACTTTTTTTAAAGATAAATTTTGCCCGATACGCAATATCTGGCCTTCTCAAAATAGTCGCATCATTACACCATTACACCTGTTCATACCATACCATGATATGACCGGGAAATTTTGGGCTCTTGCCCCCCCTGGCCACCGACCCCTGTTACGCCGCTGAAGGTGACATGTTTTCTTCGATATTCATGTTCTTTTATAAAAGCACTTCCGTTGCATCGATATTTGTTTGCTGCTGAAGGTCAGAACGTAGGGTCCATGGTCAGAATGGTGAGTTGCCAATTCGTCCTCTGCAACTCGTCCACTCACGACACGGTCTGCCTTCATTTAATCTAACGCCATTCCGCCCATCAACATTTCGTCTAACAACCATTTGGTCCAATAACCATTTAGTCAAATCATCACTTCGTCTAATCACCAGTTGGTCTTTGATAATTTCATCTCATAAACAGTTGGCATTATATTCGTTTTATTACATTCATTTTGCCAAAATAACACCTAGTCTAATTATACCAACTGGTATATGGACTAAATGGCTATTGGACCAACTGGTTAGTAGACAAAATGGTGAGTGGACGAAATAGCAATTAGACCATATGTACATTGGATGAACTGATGGTAGACCAAGTGATTGTAGACAAGTTGGCAATTGGACGAATTGGTATTGGACCAAATCAAATCAAATCATTTATTTCCACAATAATATAAAAACATTACAAATATGTACAAAATAGGAAACAAACATAATTGAAAAGGAAAGTGAACCGAGTTGTTCAAAAATAATACAAAGAAATGAACATTACTGTGGGGGAGCCAAGGAAGACAAAATAAGTCAATTGCAAATGAAAATAGACCGTCAGAATGACCAATGACCATCAAGCCTGTGTTACCGTACGGTAAAGATCTCCTTTGCGAAGCGTAAAGCAAGTCAATGGGGATAACGGCATGCCAAGATCTGTTTGGATTGGCAACAAATTGCGATAGTGTCGATTCAATTCTTTTATTTTTTCTCCCAAAAGAAAGGACTGCAAGGACGACCAAATCGTTTACGTATTAGTGTTTAATCTGTTAAATAATGATGTCATTTCTTTGATGAATTTAATTTCTGAATCTTTTTCTATTCCAGGTGGTGAAAATGATGACATTGAAGAATTTGACTATGGTCAGACTGTGATGATCGTTTCGCCAAATTTCCCCAACAACTATGGAAATAATGCAAGGATGGAATGGCTTGTATCTGGTCCAGACGATTCTCAGATTGTGGCCATCTTTAACTCCTTTGAACTAGAATATAGATATGATTACTTATATATCGGTTTTGGTCTTGATTCAAATGATCAAACTTCACGGCTTGCGAGACTAACGGGTTCTGATCTACCTGGAGACGTGTTATCCGTTAACAATGAGATGTGGTTGACTTTTACTTCAGACAGCTCCGACACACGACAGGGATTTTCACTAGAAATCTCAGCTCTTAATAGTACAGGTAATGGCATTAATCTTTTTGTTTCTTTCATAGAAAGATTTTATTCCAAATCAAACACGAAAGCAATTTAATTTACCGAAAAATCATGAAGTGAACATGTTTACAACAACTGTGCATGCGTACTATTATCTTATGATAAAACAAAATTATGATGATTTTGACTGAGAACCCTTTCAATTTCACGATAGCGTTTCAATACGTTTTTAAAAGAGCTAAAACACAACCGATCAGTGGCGTACCGTGGGTCACGGCATTGGGGGGGGCACCAGCAAAAATTTTGAGTCGCTCAGTGAGCGCGCAAAGCGCGCTCAATTACCAGGTATAGGCCTATTGACCTTATATTGAGACATTTTAAGGACTGTGCCATTAAACGGATATGTAATGTATCTCACTGATCAAATGATGCGAGCGCGAAGCGCGAGCTGAAAATTTTTGAAATTCATATCTAAAAAGGGTAAAAATAAGCTATTAAATAAAAAAAAAAAATACGTATCTGTCTCGCTAAACAAACAATGCGAGCGCGAAGCGCGAGCTGAAATTTTTGTATTTATTGACCCCAAACAGAGACAGTTTAAGGACTGTTTTTTAGAAATCAAATAAGAGAATACATATCTCACCATACTCATCTAATTTGAGTGCCAAGCGCTTGCTGATTTTGTTAGAAAACATGAAACACCTTTTGTAGTCATTGTAATCATGATTAAAATACGCATCTCACTAATCAAATATTGCGAGCGCGAAGCGCGAGCTAAAAATTTAGGAAATTCAGACCTGAAGAGAAGCATTCTAAGGCTTGTTTGTAGGAATTTACGAAGACCATACGTACTTCACGTACAAAATGATGCGAGCGCGAAGCGCGAGCTGAAAATTTTGTATATATTGACCACAAACAGGGACATTTTAAGGACTATTTCTTTTTTTTAATCCATTAAGAGTATACATATCTCACCATAGTCATCCAATGCGAGTGCCAAGCGATTGCTGATTTTGTTAGAATCACATTCAAACACATGAAGAGCTTTTTTTTTCAGCGCTAGCTGAAAATTTTTGATATTTACATTAGAAAAAGAAACATTTTAAGGACCGATTTCAGGAATTCATGAAGAGCAGACAAATCTCATCAATCCACTAATTCGAACGTAAGCACGAACACGAACAAGGATTTTTTTAATATACAGACCTTAAAATGGGGCTATCACTTTAAGTAGTCATGAAAAGAAGCATATGTCACTACATAAAACAATAATAACTCGAAGTGCGATGATATATATTTGGTGCATATTGACTTGAAAACAGGACGTTTTGGTACAACATGATTGTACATGTTTATCTCGTTAAACAGACAATGCTAGTACCAGGAATAATGAACAAATAGGACCTGAGCACATTATGTTTCATAAAGTTATGAAAAAAAAAAAAATTCTTATGTAATATAACACAACATATAATATAATATAACATTATAATGTACAATAAATTCTTCTTTCCCACTACGTTTCTTTCTTCTCCCTCTTTTTCTCCCTTTTCTCCCGTTTTTTTTTTTTTTTTTTTTTTTTGCCAGCCGATTGGGGGGGGGGGGGGCACGTGCCCCCCATGCCCCCCCCCCGTAGTTACGCCACTGGATCACCCTAACAACGTGTCGAAAAAAATAAAATATTTAGCGTAAAGAATATAACGGTTTACAGTAGAGTATTGAGCGTCATGGCAACAAAACACTTTTTTTTTTTAAATTCAAATACACGTCATTGTTCAAAAAAGAGGTTTGGAAGTTTTGAATAAATTGTTGAGTTACAGGGCAGTCCCAAAACAGATGTAAAATACTTTCAACAGAGGAAGAACAAAATTTACATAAATTAGCATTAATCTTAATCCATCAATTATATGGTAAATCAATTTATGAATAAATGTTCACGTCATCTTCTTGTAATTTAAAAAAACACCTCGATTACAAACGAAGGATTTTGGCTAGAAATAACCGTTTACAAGGAGGAAGATATTAGTGGTAGGTTATGGAGCCTCATCAGAAAAAAAATTAGGCGCGTACGTATGCGGCATAATATAATGTGAAAGGAATACGAAAGAACAGACCGAAAGAGAATAATGGTAGCCAGTGATTTCATCATCACCCTCGGAATTCGCCATTTGTCTGATAACCACGAGCATAATGAGGTTAGAGGTGCTGACAATGTCATCATGCATCCAAATTACGGCGCTTTCAATGGAATAGCAAATTGGAGGATGGGTTTATGAAAGGGGTATAAGACGCTGAGCCACGATACCCGATTTGGTGCAAATCACTATTCATGGATTATCCCTATATTTCATTTCTCAAAAGTATATACGATGAAACTTCTTTCGTGTCTCTTTTTAGATTTAAGAAGAAAATAATTAGAGAGACTAAAATAGGCTTAATAATTTGGTCAGTGAAGTTAATCTAATATGAATAATGATCAATAAGTAGATTACCCTGAGATCAAAGTATCAACGCTTACAAAAAAATCGATTACGAAAAAATATGAAATATAGAAAACGTACATGTATAACCGAGCAGACATGTCAGATGAAATTATTCATAGCAAGTTAGAAACACATCATATCATTCTTTCTAGATAATTCAACTGGTGAATGTGACTTCATGTGTGGTGATAGTAGCTGCTTGGATTCAAATGAAGTATGTAACGGTGAAAACGATTGCTCGGATTTCTCCGATGAAGATTTATGTCGTAAGTATGAAGAACGACTGTAACCTTAAAAAAATAAGCAATTATCTTTCCTTTCGATTCCCCCTACGATAACAATGAGACAACGCTTATGAAGACCTCGACTATTAATATTTTCAAACACATTTACACCTCAATCTACGACGATCTCGTTCTTTATTTATGAGACTTAACAGTTATTTTATATTCCAAATGTCAACGTGATTTAAAATATGTTACCTTTTCCTGCTTTATATATTTGCTGTGTTATTCTTTATTATAGTTCATAAGATATTTTGTATGATTTAATTAATCTCCATTTAACAGCTCAGTGTACCGATCTTCAATATTCAACTTGTGAAGAAGTACTCTCCTACGATCGGACTTATTTCCCAAACCCATCAGCCCAAGACCGTGATACTGCAATCAGTATGATAGAAGAAACAACCATCATGGAAGAATGTCATGAAGACTTTCTGCTTCTCTTTTGTGCTATGCTTTTTGCTGACTGTCCCCATGGAGGTCCTTCTAGTCGCCCTTGTAAGACACTCTGTGAGGAAGTCACAGATGCATGTCGAGTATCTTACACCATATTGATGGATAAAGACTGGCCCATTGATTGCAATCAATTAAGTGATGAAGGGAATGTTGAAGAGGCATACTGTAATGGCGGAGAAGGAGGTAAGTGTGAGAGGCATTTCATACCTTAAAGATCGAATACTATTCATTTAAGCTTTGACTTGAAAGGACCATTTCGTGCTTGTTTGGCTATCTTCATTTTTTTCTCGCAGATCTAACAGAGGAATCCGTGTGCGGTACTCGTCCAGCTGTAGATGACTATCAGTCTAGAATAGTGGGAGGAGTCAATGCTGATCTAGGGGAATTCCCATGGATCGCTTCTGTTCGGATGGGAGGTTATTTCTGTGGTGGTACTCTGATCAGCAATCAATGGGTCTTGACTGCAGCCCACTGCGCGTAAGTACTTTATGCCAATTTACTACCCAGGAATAATAATTTGAAAATTGATTAATTTAGCTATTCTCGGCACTCCAGCAGTAATATGATAAATATTATGTTGTTATTTAAATTTCTTTTTTGTTCAGAGAAGGAATGGTAGCCAGTGATTTCGTCATCACCCTTGGAATTCGCCATTTGTCTGATAACCACGAGCATAAGGAGGTTAGAGGGGCTGACAATGTCATCATGCATCCAAACTACGGTGCTTTCAATGGAATAGCAAATGATATCGCACTACTTCATCTATCCGAACCTGTAGAATTCACTGACTATGTGAGACCAGCTTGCTTAGCTACTCTACAAAACGAGACAATGGCATACAGACGGTGTTGGATCGCAGGATGGGGAACTACGTACTCTGGAGGTAAGCTTTCCACTTTGGGTTATCTACATGACTTGTACTTTTGTCGCCACCATACATTAACTAGCTCCTTCATGGCAGACATGATATTCAGAGTGATAGAAAGATAAAGAACAACTGTATATAATACTGAAAATAGCACGTTTTCCTTCTTTCGGAGCAGGTTCTCTTTGATTTACCTACGTTTAGTCTACTTTGATCAACTTTCAGACTGTGGCTTAACTTCAATGACGATGAACATAATGTTGATTTTTTTTCACCAGGATCGATTTCGGATGATCTCCAAAAAGCTTTGGTCAATCTCATTCATCCTGACGTTTGCTCTGAGCTGTATGGTGTTTCCAACATTGTAGAAGAAGCAGAGATATGTGCTGGATATGTAGAAGGTGGAATAGATTCATGTCAGGTATACCCATTTCATATGTTTAATATGTTTTTGCTTTTCTACATAGACTTTCAAACTTTTAAAAATGTCATCTTGTGATTTCTCAGAGTGCTTGGACTAACTCATTATTGTGTTTTTCTATTGAAAAAAAAAAATTAGGGGGACAGCGGAGGACCGCTTGCATGTGAAGGTGCTGATGGTCGCTGGCATCTTGTTGGTGCTACTAGTTGGGGTTATGGATGTGCTCTACCTGATTACCCCGGAGTTTATGCCAGGATATCCCAGTACAATGACTGGATTATGAATAGCATGCAAAACGAAGGTAATTAACGGTTCTACTATATGTTTTACGGATAAGGTGACATGTTTTCTTCGATATTCATGTTCTTTTATAAAAGCACTTCCGTTGCATCGATATTTGTTTGCTGCTGAAGGTCAGAACGTAGGGTCCATGGTCAGAATGGTGAATTGCCAATTCGTCCTCTGCAACTCGTCCACTCACAACACGGTCTGCCTTCATTTAATCTTACGCCATTCCGCCCATCAACATTTCGTCTAACAACCATTTGGTCCAATAACCATTTAGTCAAATCATCACTTCGTCTAATCACCAGTTGGTCTATGATAATTTCATCTCATAAACAGTTGGCATAATATTCGTTTTATTACATTCATTTTGCCAAAATAACATGTTGTCTAATTAAACCAACTGGTATATGGACTAAATGGGTATTGGACCAACTGGTTAGTAGACAAAATGGTGAGTGGACGAAATAGCAATTAGACCATATGTATATTCGATGAACTGATGGTAGACCAAGTGATTGTAGACAAGTTGACAATTGGACGAATTGGTATTGGACCAAATGAAAATAGACCGTCAGAATGACCAATGACCATCAAGATTGTGTTACCGAACGGTAAAGATCTCCTTTGCGAAGCCTATAGCATGTCAATGGGGATAACTGCATGCCAAGATCTGTTTAGATTGGCAACAAATCGCGATAGTGTCGATCCATTTCTTTTCTTTTTTCTCCCAAAAGAAAGGACTGCAAGGACGACCAAATCGTTTACGTATTAGTGTTTTATCTGTTAAATAATGAGGTCATTTCTTTGATGAATTTAACTTCTGAATCTTTTTCTATTCCAGGTGGTGAAAATGATGACATTGAAGAGTTTGACTATGGTCAGACTGTGATGATCGTTTCGCCAAATTTCCCCAACAACTATGGAAATGATGCTAGGATGGAATGGCTTTTATCTGGTCCAGACGATTCTCAGATTGTGGCCATCTTTAACTCTTTTGAACTAGAATATAGATATGATTACTTATATATCGGTTTTGGTCTTGATTCAAATGATCAAACTTCACGGCTTGCGAGACTAACTGGTTCTCATCTACCTGGAGACGTGTTATCCATTAACAATGAGATGTGGTTGACTTTTACTTCAGACAGCTCCGACACACGACAGGGATTTTCACTAGAAATCTCAGCTCTTAATAGTACAGGTAAAGGCATTAATCTTTTTGTTTCTTTCATAGAAAGATTTTATTCCAAATCAAACACGAAAGCAATTTAATTTACAGAAAAATCATGAAGCGAACATGTTTACAACAACTGTAGATGCGTACTATTATCTTAGGATAAAACAAAATTATGATGATTTTGACTGAGAACCCTTTCAATTCCACGATAGCGTTTCAATACGTTCTTAAATGAGCTAAAAGACAACCGAACACCATTACAACGTGTCGAAAAATAAAATATTTAGGGTAAAGAATATAACAGTTTACAGTAGAGTATTGAGCGTCATGGCAACCAAACAAAAATAAATTCTTATTCAAATACACGTAATTGTTAAAAAAAGAGGTTTGGAAGTTTTGAATAAATTGTTGAGTTACAGGGCAGTCCCAAAACAGATGTAAAATACTTTCAACAGAGGAAGAACAAAATGTACATAAATTAGCATTAATCTTAATCCATCAATTATATGGTAAATCAATTTATGAATAAATGTTCGCGTCATCTTCTTGTAATTTGAAGAAAAAAAAACTCGAATACAAACGAAAGATTTTGGCTAGAAATAACCGTTTACAAGGAGGAAGATATTAGTGGTAGGTTATGGAGCCTCATCAGAAAAAAAAATTAGGCGCGTACGTATGCGGCATAATATAATGTGAAAGGAATACGAAAGAACAGACTGATAGAGAATAATTTGAAAAAATATTATGCATTTGCTATGAGACCATGCTAAGAGATATTTTTCCTGTTCAATCAGTCTTGATAAGTTTAGAAAAGATTTCAATAGATAAAACCTAATCGAAAATCACGTGTAAATTGAAAATATACTTGGAATAATTTAACAGCGTTTGGTCACAAAGAACAGACACTTATAGAATTTCTAGTTGCCTTACAAATGTCTTCCCAATATATTTCTTCAGATGAGGTCAATGGCACAGAGATCAGCATGTTTGGATACGGTGAAACCTTGACAATCGTTTCACCTAACTATCCGGATCCTTATCCTAACGACGCCAACATGGAGTGGCTCGTGTCTGGGCCAGCTAAGTACCGGATTGTCGCCAAGTTTCACGCTTTCGAACTTGAATATCGCTACGACTACCTCAGAATCGGTTCTGGTTTAGATTCTCAAGATCCTTCGACTGAGTTGGCTGATTTGACTGGATACTCTTTGCCCGATGACGTTATTTCCGATAACAATCATATGTGGTTGACCTTTTCATCTGATTACTCAGAGAGAAGGACCGGGTTTTGGATCCAAATCAGTGTGTTTGAAACTGGTAAGTATTATTTTGCATTATTTTGAATTGTTTGGGATAATTGTAGACGGTATGGCAATCGCCCAAGATTTTTGATAAATTTGGAATTTTCCTGAACATCAGATGTAAAGCAAGGCTTTGAGAGACAACGAACCTGGATGGATATGGTCTGGGAAGGTATCTCCCAAAACATGCGAGAAAGTGAGGCTGGGAGCGAGGAAATGACTATTTTCATAAGTGAACCCCCATAATCAACGTGATACGATACTGAAATAGGGGACTTAAAAGTAGAAAACCGTTTGTATATTTTCAGTGAAACGTGTCATTTCAAGTCTCGTGGTATGCAGTAGTTAGACGTTCAGGAGGCGCGATATCTCAATCGGTAGAGCGGGGTTTCGGATTCCGGTGACACGGGTTCGATTCTCACTTTGATATGCGCTAGTGTCTTGGTAAGGCATTAATCCTCATTACCAGGTCCCTCGGAGAGGACCTTCAACCGTCGGTCTTCTAGCTGCTTGCTTACAAGCATTCATGCTTTCTCAGCAATCAGGTTAAAAAAATTCACCATCACCACTACTACAATGGTGTTTGTGTGCAAGGAACATAGCCACTGATAAAGAAATTCGTCACTACAAATTTACATTAAACCTGGAAACACTATAATTAGATTGCAATGAATGGGCACTATCAAGATAATTTGCCATTTTCAATAATATTGATATTTTTAACATTTCAGCTTATAGACGTATAGGTTTTACTTTCATTTCATAAGATATAGGTAGTGGACTCTGTGATATTTTTTTTGTTGTTACTGTTGTTCGATTGGCTACTATGACGTACCCCCTGGCAGCGCGCGCCGGTAACAACTTTTATTTTCTAATTTTCACAGATAATTCTACCAACGAATGTGATTTCATGTGCAATGATGGCAGCTGTTTAGGATCTAAAGATGTATGCAATGGTGAAAATGACTGTGCCGACTTTTCCGATGAAGATTTATGTCGTAAGTCTCTTTCCGAAAAAAATTGAATTCGTCGTCGTTCTTTCAAATTTCGTTGCATTTTGAATAATCATGAAATTAACTAGCCATCAGGTTTGAAATGTACAAATGACAAATATCTTTTCATTATTTATATACAAGTTTCTGTTCACTAATATTTCTTAATGACAATTTGCATTCTTGACAGCACAATGCAGTGATGTTCTTTTCTCACGATGTGAAGAAGTACTGTCCTACAATAAGACTTACTTCCCAAACCCATCAGCCCAAGACCGAGATACTGCAATCAGTTTGATTGAAGAAACAAGCATCCTGGAAGAATGTCATGAAGATTTTCTGCTTCTCATCTGTGGTATGCTTTTTGCTGACTGTCCTCATGGAGGTCCTGCTCAACGTCCTTGCAAATATGTTTGTGAGGAAGTAACAGACGCGTGTCGGGACTCCTTCCAAGGAACAATGAATGCAGAATGGCCGATTGACTGTAACCAACTTAGTGATGAAGATAATGTTGAGGGATCTTTCTGTATTGGTGGAGAAGGCGGTAGGTGTTTTTTCCTTCAGTATATATTCTGACATGACAGAGAAAAATCAGTAGTGTGTCACCATGGTCAAAAATTTGTAAACAATAATTGTTTATATGGTAGCACTAACATGCTAAATGATTCATTTGATTCTCAATACGCAGACTTTTATAGATTACTTATATTCTTCCGCTCTGTTCCAACTCATTTAGATCTCACAGAGGAGTCTATATGCGGCACCCGTCCCGCTGTAGATGACTATCAGTCTAGAATAGTGGGAGGAGTCAATGCTGATCTAGGGGAATTTCCATGGATTGCTTCTGTTCGGATGGGAGGTTACTTCTGTGGTGGTACTCTGATCAGCAATCAATGGGTCTTGACTGCAGCGCACTGCGCGTAAGTACTTTATGCGGCCATTTTTACTAGCCAGGAATAATTTTAAAATTATTAATTTAGCTATTTTCTGCACCCCAGCAGTAATGTGATAAATATTTCGTTGTTATTTAAATTTCTTTTTGTTCAGAGAAGGAATGGTAGCCAGTGATTTCATCATCACCCTCGGAATTCGCCATTTGTCTGATAACCACGAGCATAAGGAGGTTAGAGGGGCTGACAATGTCATCATGCATCCAAACTACGGTGCTTTCAATGGAATAGCAAATGATATCGCATTACTTCATCTATCCGAACCTGTAGAATTCACTGACTATGTGAGACCAGCTTGCTTAGCTACTCTACAAAACGAGACGATGGCATACAGACGGTGTTGGATCGCAGGATGGGGAACTACGTCCTCCGGAGGTAAACTTTTCATTTTTGGTTATCTACATGACTTGCACTTTTTTCGCCACCACACATTAACCATACTCTAGCTCCTTCATGGCAGACATGATATTCAGAGTGATGGAAAGATAAAGAACAACTGTATAAAATACTTAAAATAGCACATTTTCCTTCTTTCGGAGGGCAGGTTCTTTTCGGTTAACCTACGTTTAGTCTAATTTGATCAAGTTTCAGACTATGGTTAAATATCAATGACGATGAATATGATGTGAATTTTTTTTCACCAGGATCGATTTCAGATGATCTCCAAAAAGCTTTGGTCAATCTCATTCATCATGACGTTTGCTCTGAGCTGTATGGCGTTTCCAGCATTGTAGAAGAAGCAGAGATATGTGCTGGATATGTAGAAGGTGGAATAGATTCATGTCAGGTATATCTATATGTTTAATGTGTTTTTGCTTTTCTACAAAGACTTTTAATCTTTTTTAAACGTCATCTTGTGATTTGCAGAGTGCTTGAACTAACTCTTTGACATTTTTTGTATGTTCATGGAATGAATGTCTTGTATTGCATATTACTTAGGGTGACAGTGGAGGACCGCTTGCCTGTGAAGGTGCTGATGGTCGCTGGCATCTTGTTGGTGCTACTAGTTGGGGTTATGGATGTGCTCTACCTGATTACCCCGGAGTTTATGCCAGGATATCCCAGTACACAGACTGGATTATGAATAGCATGCAAAACGAAGGTAATTAATGGTTCTAATATACGTTCTACACATAAGGTGACATATTTTTTTTTATATTCATATTCTAAGTTTACAACAGCACTTCCGTATATATTTTTTGCTGCTTTATTTGAGAACGTATGGTCTATGGTCAGAATGGTAAAAAAAATCACAAAATTATTATAGTTTGTCTTATTTTGTAACGCTCTAATGCTTGCTTCTCTGATGTTTCCCGTCGCTTTTTAGGGGGGGGGGGTTAAATCCAGTTTTAGACAATTAAAACTATTAATATTCACATCTAAAGTAATAATATTGACGATGATTTTGAGATTATAATTTTGATTATTAAAAACAATTTTCGTTAAGATCTTGCCTACATAGTGAAAAAAGTGATTGAAAATTTATCTCGGTACACATTGGCACTTAATCAAGTATTACCTCGAAAAAAATGTTCTACATTTCTTATTTTGATTGTATTTTATCATATTACAACTGAGTGATTTACATGTCTTTTCATACATCTTCCATGAAGGGCCTGCAAGTAGCATGCCACCCGATGAATCAACATCTTTCTCAATCTCAATAACCACAAGAGAACAGGCTGCAACAATGACTTCTCAGAATAAACACACCCCAAGTTCAACTTCGGAACCTATAACAGCAGTTGAAGTCACTTTAGGTGATGATTTTACGTCACAATTACCAATAACGCAGGACCAAACGACAACTGTTGATAGAGCCACCTCTGGACAAACTACAGATGAACTGACAAGTACGCCTATGACAAGTGATCAAGCGACAGCTATTCATTACACACCTACCTCCGTACACGTGACTACAAAGATTCCAAGTCCCTCTGGTGCGCAATCAACAGATGCACCTACAACCCATTCCACTACAAGGTCAAGAACTACACGAGACAAAACAACAACGGTTTCTGTTACCACTACCCAACCTTCTACCGCCGAACCGACAACAACGTCAACTACAAAGAATCCAAGTACTACTGGAGCACCATCAACAAATGCACCTACAACCCATTCCACTACACGGTCACCAACTACACAAGACAAAACAACAACTGTTTATGTTACCACTACCCAACATTCTACCGCCGAACCGACAACAACGTCAACTACAAAGAATCCAAGTACCACTGGAGCACTATCAACAAATGCCCCTACAACCCATTCCACTACACGGTCACCAACTACACAAGACAAAACAACAACTGTTTCTGTTGCCACTACCAAACCTTCTACCGCCGAACCGACAACAACGTCAACTACAAAAAACCCAAGTACCACAGGGTCACCATCAACAAATGC
This sequence comes from Lytechinus pictus, assembly GCF_037042905.1. Classification (NCBI taxonomy): domain Eukaryota; kingdom Metazoa; phylum Echinodermata; class Echinoidea; order Temnopleuroida; family Toxopneustidae; genus Lytechinus; species Lytechinus pictus. Next base: position 11,116,112 of record NC_087245.1, on the reverse strand, counting down.
ACCTACAACCCATTCCACTACACGGTCTCCAACTTCACAAGACAAAACAACAACTGTTTCTGTTGCCAATAACCAACCATCTACTGTCGAATCGGCAACTTCGTCTTCTGTGACAACAAAGAATTCAAGAACCACTGGGGCACCATCAACAAATGCACCTACAACCGATTCCACTACACGGTCACCAACTACACAAGACAAAACAACAACTGTTTCTGTTACCACTACCCAACCTTCTACCGCCGAACCGACAACAACGTCAACTACAAAGAATCCAAGTACCACTGGAGCACTATCAACAAATGCCCCTACAACCCATTCCACTACACGGTCACCAACTACACAAGACAAAACAACAACTGTTTCTGTTGCCACTACCCAACCTTCTACTGCCGAATCGGCAACTTCGTCTTCTGTGACAACAAAGAATTCAAGAACCACTGGGGCACCATCAACAAATGCACCTACAACCGATTCCACTACACGGTCACCAACTTCACAAGACAAAACAACATCTGTTTCTGTTGCCAATACCCAACCATCTACTGCCGAATCGGCAACTTCGTCTTCTGTGACAACAAATAATTCAAAAACCACTGGGGCACCATCAACAAATGCACCTACAACCCATTCCACTACACGGTCACCAACTTCACAAGACAAAACAACAACTGTTTCTGTTGCCAATACCCAACCATCTACTGCCGAATCGGCAACTTCGTCTTCTGTGACAACAAAAAATTCAAGAACCACTGGGGCACCATCAACAAATGCACCTACAACCCATTCCACTACACGGTCACCAACTTCACAAGACAAAACAACATCTGTTTCTGTTACCACTATCCAACATTCTACTGCCGAACCGACAACAACGTCAACTACAAAGAAACCAAGTACCACTGGAGCACCATCAACAAATGCGCCTACAACCCATTCCACTACACGGTCACCAACTACACAAGACAAAACAACAACTGTTTCTGTTGCCAATACCCAACCATCTACTGCCGAATCGGCAACTTCGTCTTCTGTGACAACAAAAAATTCAAGAACCACTGGGGCACCATCAACAAATGCACCTACAACCCATTCCACTACACGGTCACCAACTTCACAAGACAAAACAACATCTGTTTCTGTTACCACTATCCAACATTCTACTGCCGAACCGACAACAACGTCAACTACAAAGAAACCAAGTACCACTGGAGCACCATCAACAAATGCGCCTACAACCCATTCCACTACACGGTCACCAACTACACAAGACAAAATAACAACTGTCTCTGTCGCCACTACCCAACCATCTACCGCTGAATCGACAACTACTTCTGTGACAACAAAGAATTCAAGTACCTCATGGCCACCACCTACGACAGAAGTATCACCAACAAATACTTCAGGTGATTTTACCTCACCACAAACAAACACAGTTGAGGGGACCACCAATGCTGTTATAACAACCAGTGAATCGTACACTTCTGAATCTATGTCGACACGATCCCCTATATCGTCAGCGGAAGTAACGACATCAGGTTCTACTGAGGTATCAACAACGGACGAAAATTCGACTGGGAGTTCCACTTCTACAGATTCATCTTCAGGTGGTTCACATTTACATTCTTCTAACACTTTACTGAATGATAACAAGTGTTAAAATATACTTTGGGAAGTGTGGTTGGATTTATTGTTTTGTAATATTTATCAAAGAAACCCTTTTTCCGTTTCTTTTATTTATTTACAGCATGCGATTATAATTAACATCCTATCTTTTACAGGTTCAGGATAGCAATATATATATATATAATTATGCTAACGTTACGTTGATGGTTTTCGTCTTTAATTTACGTATTACATTGTTTCACTAATTTTCTTTGTATGCATGGTCTCATGACAACTAATCATTCTTGTATCGGTTTGTGATGGAAGAAAATTGAAATAATACTCGTGGGAATAACTATACAAAAATTAAAACGATGGGGCTGCCCAAACAGTTATCAACCTTCTGATTCTTTTAATAAAAAATATTGATATTTTTTTATTGATTGTATAGCTAGATACATACCCGCAAAATTAGGAAATATCAGTACAAAATATATTTCATTTCTTGTAATGCTGATAACAATTCAACATTTGGGAACATACCTTATAATGATACAAATAAAGACCCCTATGCTCATTTTGTAAAATATTCTAAGCTATTTTTCCACCTTGAAAAACATTTCACCTGCTGATATTTTAGTGTATAACAATTGAGTATACAATATTACACCTCAAAAATCGAAGATCTTTGTGAAAAATATGTCAGGAACACATAAGTATTATGTTTGGCCTGAAATACTTTGATACCATTTTCATGTGGTGTTTATTTATGCTTGACAAGGTGATAATTGGTATTTAAAATTACTTGATAAACAATTATATTTTCAAAAAGGTCGTTTATAATCAATTTGACTGAAAATATTGGAGTATAATAACTTCATTGTATGGTTAAGGCTTCATTGACACCTGGATTAATCTATTCAAGCCTCGCTTACTCACAAAGTACCTCCAGATTACCCAAGCGTACATAACTGAACATAAAAATTGTATCTAATTATTTTGGAGAAGATACTCTTAAGTACATAAATAATTGTTTTGTGTTCAATTAATTATATAAATATGACGTGTTTTTAAAGATGATTTATATGGATAATGTGAATGCACTTCGACTACGTATGTACTGGGGGCAGCATATTATTATTATTGTTATAAGTGTGACTGAAAGAAAGACGCTGCGAATGAAGCAATCGGGTCACATTCCTTTTAACGTCAAGCTTCCGACCTCTTAACTGATCTCCATCAGTATATTTATAGATAAATATATATATATATACAGAGAGAGAGAGAGAGAGACAAAAGAGACAAACAGTAATCTCTAAGCTCCAACAAAAAGTTTAGACCAACGTACATGTATATTCTAGATACGAAACTTCTTGAAGTTGTGTAGAAAATTTGGAATATACATTGGAATAAACTTTTTGTTGGGACCTAATGCATTATCTGGCAAATATGTACTCTTTCTATTTTGTCTCTTCATCTTTATTCAACACGCGGATTTTCTTGTCGTCATGTATATGTATATAACGATTTACGTTTAACAGATTCCGTAATATGGCATTCTTAAGAACCACAACTATTTATCGTAATAAGCTGCATGCATTAATAGTTTATTAAATGTTCTCAATAATTCTTAGTATCATAATCCTTTGCAGTGTGTTGCGAGCAAGCATACTATGTTCATATACATGTACACAATTCAACAGGTCTTTTTATTTTGGGGTACATTGGGTCACTTCAGTTCACAAAACTTTGTTTTAAATGCTTCAAAGTTTCGATTTATTTCTTTATTAAGGGTCCTTAAGAATCTGCTAGATTGTAAAAACAGGGCACTATTGACTACAGTTCACACAATCTTGTTTTACACTCCTCCAAGTTTTCATGCATTTTGTCATTAGGGCCGCTCACAATTTCCCAGAAGTTAGATATGCTTATCATTCCTGAATAGATTCCCCTGTTGAAATAATATTTTCCTATCTTATACATTGAACTGAATATCAGTAGGAAATAAAAGTGTTCTATCTGCCTATCTACATTTTCTTGACTGAAGGTAATTCCACTGATGAATGTAACTTCGTTTGTGGAGATGGGACCTGTCTGGAATCTGATGATGTCTGCAATGGTGAAAATGACTGCTCGGATTTCTCTGACGAAGATTTATGTCGTAAGTATGTGGTATGTGTGGGGCGTTGTGGCCCAGTGGATTAGTCTCCGGACTTTGAAACAGAGGGTCGTGGGTTATAATCCCAGCCATGGCGTAATTTCCTTCAGCAAGGAACTGATCAACATGTGCTGCACTCAACCCAGGTAAGGTAAATGGGTACCGGTAGGAAGTAATTCCTTAAGAAGCTGTGTGCGCTGTGAACGCCTAGCTTAGCCGGGTAATATAGGAGCGCCTTGGGCACCTAAAAAGGTGGATATGTGCGCAATATAAATACCCTATATTATTACTATTATTATACAGAAAAAGGATTTGAATGAAGAGAATATCATGATATGTTGTCAAACTGTACTTCTGATATGATGACGATCGCATTTTCATTCACAATTTCATCTATTTTCACGTACACACGCACACATGAATAGTAATGACTTTGATAAGACAAATCGTTTGGTTTCATTTTGCAGTACTTGGTACCAATCTTGAATTGCTACACTGTGAAGAAGATCTACATCAGTGTCTATGTAAACAGTAAAAAACTTACATTAAAGATGATTCTTTATCAATTTCTAACCTTTGTACAGCCAAATGCAGTGATATCAATTTCTCACGATGTGAAGCAGTACTCTCCTACGATCGGACTTACTTCCCAAACCCATCAGCCCAAGACCTTGATACTGCAATCAGTTTGATTGAAGAAACAACCATCATGGTAGAATGTCATGAAGACTTTCTGCTTCTCTTCTGTGGTATGCTTTTTGCTGACTGTCCCCATGGAGGTCCTTCTAGTCGCCCTTGTAAGACACTCTGTGAGGAAGTCACAGATGCATGTCAAGTATCTTACGCCATATTGATGGATAAAGACTGGCCCATTGATTGCAATCAATTAAGTGATGAAGGGAATGTTGAAGAGACATACTGTAATGGCGGAGAAGGAGGTAAGTAGAAAATGTCATGCTTGATCAACTTGCTTCACTTCAAACGAAGATGTGTTTGAAGTCAATACCTTCAGCAGTGATGATGTCTTTTTCAGCTAGATAAGACATCGAAACTTTTTCTTTTATTGTGCAACAGACTTAACAAAATTAATGAAGCTTCATGTGGAGAAGAAGGTAAGCTTAGAGCTCATTAACTATATTCCATACCGACAAGATTGAATAGTGCTCATTTATATTTTGAATTGAAAGGCCCAGTTTGTGCTTGTTAATATAGATTGGTAATCTTAATTTGTCTCGCAGATCTAACAGAGGAATCAATGTGCGGTACCCGTCCTGCTGTAGATGATTATCAGTCTAGAATAGTGGGAGGAGTCAATGCTGATCTAGGGGAATTCCCATGGATGGCTAATCTTCGGATGAATGGTTTCTTGTGTGGTGGTACCTTGATTAGTAACCAGTGGGTCTTGACTGCAGCTCACTGCGCGTAAGTATTAATGAAAGAATTGACACAGACGAGCTATTTCGTAATATAAAATTTTACCCATCTTTGAACTTTGATATACCTTTTGTTATAATACCCTTTGACTTTCTCCTATTTGTAGAGATGGAATGGAAGCCAATGATTTCATCATCACCCTTGGTATTCGTCATATGTTGGATGATGATGAGCATAAGGTAGTGAGAGGGGCTGACATGGTCATCATGCATCCAAATTACCCAGCTAGTAATGGAATAGCAAATGATATTGCACTACTCCATCTATCCGAACCTGTAGAATTCACTGAATATGTGAGACCAGCTTGCTTAGCTACTATACAAAACGAAACGATGGCATACAGTCGGTGTTGGATCGCAGGATGGGGAACTACGTCTGCCGGAGGTAAACTATACTGCTATTATACAGGGGCCGCGGAAGCGGGGGGGGGGGGGGGCTGAAGCCCCCCTCCACTTTTTTTTATAAAACCGTGTACAAATTAAAACGTAAGAATGACCATATGATTGTGATTTTTTGCATGCTCAGCCCTCTTTGAAAACCGTTCCGCGGCCCCTGTTCTATACGTTTGGGATTAATAAGGTCCAAATACGCTTCTACTTAAAACAATGTCATATGTTGTGTCTGTAGTAGATTTACTTGTTAATTTGTCCCTTTACAAAACTAAAAAAGGAAATATAGCCCAATCGGTAAACGATTATCTATTGTGCTATTTCTGAACATGTTTTTTTTCTACAGGTTCCATTTCAAATATTCTGCAGAAAGCATTGGTAAACCTTATCGAGCCTAACATATGTAGCGTGCTGTACAGTGAATATGGTATTATACCGCAAGCAGAAATTTGTGCTGGATACGTCGACGGTGGAGTTGATTCATGCCAGGTAAGGATTCCACATTTTTGTCTCGCCTGCATAGCAGAGCAAGACTAACAATAACAAGGGCGGAAGTCTCTCCCCAAATGTAGGGGGCCAGGGGCTTAAAAATTTGAAAAGCAAAAAAAGAAGGTTATTACCCAAAAAGTACGTTTTATTTCGATTTTGAATGATGTATTTCTTTCAATCATTAGAGACCAAAAATTGGGGGACATTTGATATTGTGTCCCTTCTAATATTTTGGGTAGGGGGGACCTGTGCCCCCTGGGATTTCTGCCCATGGAGATTATAGGCTCCGCTTTTACGACGGCAGCGGCGGCGTCGTCAACATTGACATCTTAACCAAGGTTAAGTTTTTTGAAATGTCATAACTTAGAAAGTATATAAATGAAATATGTAACTTGAACATAAGGGTATTGCAGTATTACTGAACATCCTGCCTGAGTTTCAGGTCACATGACCAAGATCAAAGGTCAATTAGGGTCAAGAGCTTTGACCATGTTAGGGGTAGTTCTGAAACTGTCATCATAACTTTAAAAGTTTATAGATCTAGTTCATGAAACTTGGACAAAAAAGCAATCGTGTATCTCTAAATATTCTTTGCGAGTTTCAGGAACATGACCAAGATCAAAGGTCATTTTAGGTCAGTGAACTCTGGCTGTGTTGGGGTATTTGTTGAATTGGCATAACTAAGAAATTTTATAGATCTAGTTCATGAAACAGATATATGGGTAATCAAGTATAAATGATTGTTAAGCACACATATTAGGTCACATGATCTGGTAAAGGTCATTTTGGGTCAATGGACGTAGTATTTTATTATCATATGAATGTTTTTTTTTGTGAATAATTATTCAATAGCTGTTTCAAAGTCAGCACTGTGAATATATTGAATCGCGTAATGCAGGCGAGACTGCCACAGGCGTTCCACTTGTTATTAAGGTGATACGGCTTCTTTTGGATTTTTTTTTTTATCCTACAAAGAGCAGATAGACTCATATTCTAACTATATAGTTAATAAACAGTCCGAAGCTCAACTTTTACACTTGAACCAAGGATGACCATTGCAGTACATTATTAGAATGCACACATTAGTGGTCTTTGCAGAATATACAGATATCCATTATGTTCATAACTTAAATCCCCCCTTTCCTCTTTTAGATATGAAACCACCATTTCCAGATGCAAACGAGATCGATAATAGAGAAAGAAGATTAGCTCACAAATATGCATTAATTGCTAGCATAAAATTGTTTGATTCTTAGGCTTCATCTTTTTTTTTTTGGCAAATTAATTTGCATTATAGGGAGACAGTGGAGGACCATTAACTTGTGAGGGTTCTGATGGTCGCTGGCATCTTGTAGGATCTACGAGTTGGGGTGTCGGGTGTGCTTATCCCAATTACCCAGGAGTTTATGCCAGGATCTCGCAGTACACAGATTGGATTAAGGATACAATGGGATTTGGAGGTAAATATTCCGTTCTTAATCTTGAAATCTTATTAGAGGAAGTCCATTCTAACGATAAAGGTGTTTTAATAAAATAAGAGTAAATTTCACCAAGCAGAACGCTGAAAACAATCATTAAAATCTTGTAACGAATAAAAAACTTATTGAATTTTAAAGTTTAGCATTACTGGTACTGTGAAAACAGTTACTTCATGCACGATGCATGAATGAACTTTATATGGGTTGATGATGTTATAGTACAGGCTGTATGTCCCATTATTGAGTCCCGCCAGATTTTCGTTCCAATTTTGATTTGTTTTTTTGCTAACTTTGTCGATTAAACAAAAATGGTTCCATTATTTGTAAGTACGTCTTGGTTGGCCATCTATAGAAAAAAAAACGCATCTTGACCATTATATCAACTTTCAAACGTGTTAGAAGGTTTGAAATGTTGATAAAATGCATAGTAAAGATGTCTGAAATAGTAATACACATTTTTCAATGCAATTTTGAAATTCAAAATGGCCGCCAATAATAAGTCTATTTTAACTCATACATCAAGTTTAAAGGGAACAGGTAGATAAAAGTTTGTGAGAGTATCACCAATATGATGTAGAAATACTTTAAACAAAACACAAGTTTGCATTCATGATGATCATTGAAATAAGCCATTTTGACATTCGAAATAGCTACATTAGAATAATAAGTACAAAGCATTTGTAATTATTTGTACTTATATTACAAAGTGTCTTAAGCTTGGTTTCCAGTACGGTTTATATTATGTTTATCTTTCTCTCTGTTACCTTTCCCTTTTTGCTCACCAGATTCTTCCATTACAAATAATGAAGGTAAGCGAGAACTAAACATATTTAAAATTCTTAAGAATCATTTACATAATATTCATACAAATACTAGTTTATCAAAAAGGAAAGTAAACTGTATTAGCATTCAAATGAAGCATCGATGAAGATTCAAGACTCATGTATGAACGAACCACGAAGTTCTCTGTTGTAACTGCATAAATGAACACCATACCTTTGAAAATATCGTGCAAAGATGCACATTTTTTACTTAATGTTCAGCACAGTGGATGAAATTAACAAGAAGGTCGTACAGTGCCAATTTGCCGGGTATAGAATGAAAAAGTGTGAAAAAAAGTAATTGTGTGCAAGCAGGGAGGCACTTTCCCATCATTGCACACACGCACACCCCTCGCACATAACACATTTCTCCTCTCGCGCACATTCACCCACCCACATTCACACAAAAACGCTTTCTAAATGCTTCATAAATAATTTACAAAGTAGCGTTTACATTTCCCCTTATTGGTTAAATGTCTTTAGTTGATCAACACTTGACAACTGACCTATTGTTTTACCTACATTCAAATTAAGTAGCCCGATTTGGAAGCAGGTACTTATGTTGAGCCCTTCACGGGCGTGTGTGGGTGTTGGTGGAATTGTGCGTGGTTGTGGTGTGTGTGTGTGGATCGGTGAGGTGTTCCATGATTATTTGCTTCATTTTTTTTTGAGGGGGGGGGGTAAATATATATTTTTTTTAGTTATTAATGAAGATTTGTCAATTTTGTTTCTATTTATCTTGAGTTTATTTGAATGGAATCGTTAATAGAAACTTGTTGGAAAAAAGTTGTGTGTTTGTGGGTGGGTAGTGTTGGATGTGGACGTGCTTGTGTGTATCTGTGTGGAAGGATGGGTGGGTATCTTTCTGCCAGGAACCCAGCAACTTGGTGCAACTGAGATTTACCTTCTGGAGATTGTTTCGTAGTCAGTCATGTATGTAAAGATCCAATTGAAAATGGTACCAAATATGCGAGGAGAATAACCTTGTCAGGACATATCAATAAATTAATTATTAAATACGAATACTTCACACAAGACAACTTTAAAATTATTGCACAAACTTATCTGACTCACTTTGTATATATGGCTGTAGTGGATGAAGATTAAAAACACTGGCGGACACTCGAAGTTAGTAAATGAATACATCGAATGAAATCGACTATGAGACTATCGTAGCTTTTTGTTCTTTTATTGGTCAAACTTTAGCTAGTAGACCTTCACCAGAAGTATATAAACATAAACATAAGTACAATATGATGGCTAAGTAGAACATAAATTCAAAACTTATTAGGATAAAGGTATATGATTGAATCATAATCAACGACTCCTCGTGTTATACATTCGTGCTGTAGTTATTATTGTTATATTTGCGGTTGCCATATGCCTTGTGTAACCTTGTGACTGCTGGTGACTATCATGACCACTAACGAGAGAAATTTAATTGGTACTTTCCTAAGAAGCTGAGTGTTCCTCTTGTTTGGGAACTTCTTGTATTCAGTTGTTGCAATGCACTTGGCAACAATGGTGGGGATCGTTTCGACTAACTTCTAGCTTCTAGCTCGTCAATTTATGGCACTAACGAGAAAATATATGTTTTTATGAAAATTGAAACAATTTGACAATTTGATTTTGTTTCTGTAAAAAGACAATACGATACACATGAAGAATTTCAAAACTCATCACTTGCTCGCAAAAATTGAATAAAAGAATATTGGTTTTCCTCAGTGTTTCCCCCTATTTTCTTTTCAGATGATGAAGATCAAGAAGACGAAACTGAAATCAGTGTATTTGGTATTGGCGAATCCTTGACAGTGGTCTCCCCAAATTTTCCTGATAACTATACAAATGGAGCACAAATGCAATGGCTTGTATCTGGTCCAGAAGGATCCAGAATAGTGGCCATTATTCATTCCTTTGAGCTTGAACACAGACACGATTACTTATTAATCGGTTCAGGTCTTGATCCAAGCGACCGTACTTCATTACTTGTGAAACTGTCAGGTTCCAGTTTTCCCGAAGAAGTAGTCTCAAGCAACAATGAAATGTGGCTCAATTTCACATCAGATAGCACAATCACAAGAAAAGGATTCTGGATAGAAATCATGGTGTTTGGTCTCTCCAACATTACAGGTAATATTTTACAGTAGATTTGTTGTATAATTTAAATAATGTTTTTAAGGTATGCAAGTTTATCCATAGAATTTCTGTTGATAAAATCTTAAAGTCCCCTACTTCGCAAACAAAATGGGCATCCATTTTAAATGAACCGGTTAATAATTGGAATAGATTGTATATGATTCCCTTTAAATGCTGTCTTTCAACAAAACTCCGCTACTTTCAATATAAACTTTTCAATCGGATAATAGGGGTGAACAAATATCTTTACGATATTGGCTTGTCTGAATCTAATTTATGTACATTTTGTTCTTCCTCTGTTGAAAGTATTTCACATCTGTTTTGGGACTGCCCTGTAACTCAACAATTCATTCAAAACTTCCAAACCTCTTTTTTGAACAATGACGTGTATTTGAATCCCAGGACCAAAATCCAGTTGAAACCAATTAGAGCAAAACCAATTGAAACCAGTTGGCCAACTGGTTTCAATAGGGAAATTGGAACAACTGGAACCAATTGAAACCAGTTGCCAACTGGTTCCAGTTAAAACCAATTGGGCAACTGGAACCAGTTGGCAATTGGTTCCAGTTGAAACCAATTAAGCAACCAGTTGGCAACTGGTTTCAATTGGTTCCAGTTGTTCCAATTTCCCTATTAAAACCAGTTGAATCCAATTGGAGGTAACTGGTTTCAATTGGTTCCAGTTGAAACCAATTGGAGGCAACTGGTTTCAACTGGAACCAGTTGAAACTAATTGGTTTCCAACTGGATCCTATTGGAACTTCCAGTTGGAATGACTTAATTAGTTACAAATTAATTAGATTTTGCACTAACTATTGCTCATGCCAACAAAGAAGCAGTGCTATATGTCTATAATACCAATGTAAAGGGCATTGATAAATAGACTTTCATAATGTATATATATTACATGAAAGATCTTCAAATATATGTATTTGTATTTGATGTAATTTGGTAACAGTTAGTGGTGTACTAATTATCTTATAATCTGTTTTAATTATAATCTATGACATTTATGGACATGATTTTCACTGCTAAGCATTCTAAACACTTATCTGAAACAAGTATGGTACTTGAAATAGAAAATAATTAAATAGATACATTTTAAATGATGATGAATCACATAAAACATTAATCTGTGCACACTGGCAGATAATATGCAAATTAACTGGTTTCAATTGGAACCAGTTGGGTAACTGGAAAATTTCCAATTGGAAACCAATTGGAAGTCATTTCCAGTTACCCAACTGGATCCAGTTAGGATTTCCAGTTACCCAACTGGTTCCAGTTAGGATTTCCAGTTACCCAACTGGTTCCAGTTAGGATTTCCAGTTACCCAACTGGTTCCAGTTAGAAATCATTTCCAGTTGGAAGTCATTTCCAGTTACCCAACTGGTTCCATGCAGTTAGGATTTCCAGTTACCCAACTGGTTCCAGTTAGGATTTCCAGTTACCCAACTGGTTCCAGTTAGAAATCATTTCCAGTTGGAAGTCATTTCCAGTTACCCAACTGGTTCCAGTTAGGATTTCCAGTTACCCAACTGGTTCCAGTTAGGATTTCCAGTTACCCAACTGGTTCCAGTTAGAAATCATTTCCAGTTGGATGTCATTTCCAGTTACCCAACTGGTTCCAGTTAGGATTTCCAGTTACCCAACTGGTTCCAGTTAGAAATCATTTCCAGTTGGATGTCATTTCCAGTTACCCAACTGGTTCCAGTTAGGATTTCCAGTTACCCAACTGGTTCCAGTTAGAAATAATTTCCAGTTGGAAGTCATTTCCAGTTACCCAACTGGTTCCAGTTAGGATTTCCAGTTGCCCAACAGGTTCCAGTTAGGATTTCCAGTTGCCCAACTGGTTACAATTGGTTTCAACTGGAAATTGTTATATTCCAGTTAAAACCAATTGAAACCAGTTGAAACCAATTGAAACCAGTTGGAAATCCAACTGGTTTCAATTGGATTTTGGTCCTGGGATAAGAATTTATTTTTGTTTGGTTGCCCTGACGCTCAATACTCTACTGTAAACCGTTATATTCTTTACGCTAAATATTTTATTTTTACGACACGTTGTAAGGGAGATCGGTTGTGTGTTAGTTCTTTTAAGAACGTATTGAAACGCTATTGTGAAATTGAAAGGGTTCTTAGTAAAAAACATCATAATTTTGTTTTATCAATAGATAATAGTACGCATGTACAGTTGTTGTAAACATGTTCGCTTCATGATTTTTCTGTAAATTGAATTGATTTCGTGTTTGCTTTTGAATAAAATCTTTCTATGAAAGAAAAAAAATTTATATTTTACAGTACACCCCACATTTTCTTTCCTCAGTAAGGTTGACGTGACAGATTTTAGTTTTGTATTTGTAGTGATGTAATCATGTTTAAACACGGGTTCCTTTCATTTAACTAGTATAACGTTCAAAGTAAATAAATACAAAGTCAAATGGTAATGACAGTATTAAAGCTTGTTATTAGAGACTTGTTACAATGTACCCCTTTACATACAAATTATTTGTTATTGCATCCGCATTGGTTTTTTTATGGCAACGTCATTTTCATCTTTCTTTTAAAATAGATAATTTCACAAGCAATGAAGTTAGTTTCTTCGGGTTTGGTGAATCATTGACCATCGTATCACCAAATTACCCTGACAAGTATCCAAATGATGTTGCTATGATCTGGCTTGTGTCTGGACCAGAAGATTTTCAGGTTGTAGCCAAGTTTTACGCCTTTGACCTGGAATTACGCCATGACGTCCTTAGTATTGGTTCGGGTCTAGATGCCAGTGATCAGTCATCAGAGCTGATAAGACGTTCAGGTTCTAAACTACCTGAAGATGTAGTTTCCATCAACAATGAAATGTGGCTAAACTTTACTTCAGATTATACCGTCAGGGACGAAGGATTTTGGATTGAGATCACAGTTTTTGGACAAGATAATTTTACAGGTTAGTTTTCAAACTTTCCTGTATATCATGAATTAACAACAATACTTGGTAGCATATGCCAAAAACATATCAACCAATTTATTAGAAAAAAATATGCCACTTGACGGATTATTCATATTAATATCCCGGAATGTTCATGAGTTATTTGTATAAATGAATTAATGCTAGCGCTGATAAAATTGGAAAGTCATTAATAATTACATCTATCATGTCTATTATAAGAATTTATTGTGTGTATTTATAACTTATTTGTACTTCTGCTCATCTTAATGCTATCATGTATAATTGCAAGGATCTTCTGCACTGAAGGATTACAGATCTTTAAGAAAATAAACATAATTAATCAAGGTTTTTAAATATAATTATTTCATTTATGAGCAATCTGATGTATTAATATTAACGAAACTGAAAATGTATTTCATTCATCTTTTTAGATGCAGTAAATGGGAGTGAAGTCAGCACATTTGGCTACGACGAATCTTTGACCATTGTTTCACCTAATTATCCGAATAAATATCCAAACGATGTGAACCTACAGTGGCTTGTTTCTGGACCAGTTGACTACCAAATAGTGGCTTTCTTCCACGCCTTTAATCTAGAATCCGGACATGACTTCCTCATAGTCGGTTCTGGGTTGGATCCGGGGATCCAGTCATCGCAGTTATTCAAATTATCCGGCTCGTCATTACCTGAAGAAGTTATTTCTGATAATAATGAAATGTGGCTCAACTTTACATCAGACAGCTCAAATAGAAGGACTGGATTTTGGATTGAAATCAAGGTCTATGAAGCTGGTATGTTCAATTAATGGATGTTTGACTTTGATAATTTAATATACCGTATGAACAAGCCATTTGAGCAAATTGAATTTCAGTCTCAACATATTTAATACCTAATTCCCACTTTCACGATTCGTCCGACGATTGAACGGGGATCTTAATCGTTGAATAGTAATAATCGTATCAGATCTTATCAGATCAGTCACGGCAGTCGTAATGATCGCAGAAAAAAATCTTTAATGAATTTGCGTAAACCGTAAAGTTGGTAAAATATTTTTATCATATTGGATGGCTCACAACTGAATTCCAGAAATATTCCAAGAGTCTGGGCAAATATTCCACGAATCGCAGATGAGTGGAATATTGGCCAAAACGAGTGGAATATTTTTGATATTCCATGAAAGCCATCCAATATAATTATTATCATCTATCCCACCCCTGGCTATAAAAAGGGGAGATATTTGATTAAACAAGTAATACTACTTATCACATAATGGCATCGTCACTTCATAAGATCAAATTTGGTCGTTGACATGCGACTTGCATGTAGTTCATTATGACGTAATCGAGTGTAGTTGTGCTCTACGCTGTGCACCGCATTGCTGTCATTGTTGTACGCGTTGTATATTTCACGCATGCGCGCAATATTGTTGAATATTTTTATTATACAAACAATGAATATTTACGAGTGCAATGGACAGAATACACGTACTCAAGAGGTGATAGATGAAATGATCCATTCATTGAGGCGTAGCCGAGTTGAATTGATCATTCCATTTCATCGAATGAAGTATTCTGTCCATTACACGAATAGAAATAACATTCATCATTTGGTTTATAAGACACCTTAAAAGATTATTTTTCATATGAAGTTTATGAATTTTGATGCAAAATATGCAAGCTCGGTCTTTTGATCGTCGCGTACATACAGCATGCGCGCTGCAAACACGAGTGGTTTTACTTGTAGTGCCTGCAGTCTCAGTGCGCGCGTGCAATGGACAAAATCGTATGGATCCAAAATTGCACGATGAATGGATCCAAAATTGCATGGTTGATGACGTTATTGTAAAATGGGCTGAATGATCGATATCAAACAACCAATCAAATGACGAGGATCTATCTAGGTGTCATAAAAGCTCTCATATCCAATAGCAAAATTTTTACAGGATCCTACGGGGTATTTTTGGATTTCGGCTATTCTAGGGATACGCTCTAGTACTGCACAGGCAATTGATGCAGACCAAAATACGTGTTTTTAATGTATGGCTAAAATGCTATATATACTTCTGATATCTTATTACTGGTATTTGTTATTCAAAATTTGTATAGATATAATTCCGTTCATTGATATTCTATTTTCACGAAAGGTAATCCTACTGATGATTGTGACTTCATGTGCGGAGATGGGACCTGTTTGAAATCTGATGATGTATGTAATGGTGAAAACGACTGCTCGGATTTCTCTGACGAAGATTTATGCCGTAAGTATGAATATTAAATAATCTAAATTTGCTGTTGCTACCATTATTTTTCATAATGGAAGGCAATAGATCCCAAATCGTATCTAGAAATGTTGGGTAATTAATATCAGGCTGTTCCTGAAGAATATCGTTCCACCATAATGCTCAAATTCATTTTGGATATTATGTTGATTGAAGCATCTGCTGTTGTTTAACTTTCCACCCTTCTCTCTTTCATGTGTAGCTGAGTGTAGCGATCTTCAATATTCAACCTGTGAAGCAGTACTCTCCTACGATCGGACTTACTTCCCAAACCCATCAGCCCAAGACCGTGATACTGCAATCAGTTTGATTGAAGGAACGAGCATCATGGATGAATGCCATGAAGACTTTCTGCTTCTCTTATGTGGTATGCTTTTTGCTGACTGTCCCCATGGAGGTCCTTCTAGACGCCCTTGTAAGGCACTCTGTGAGGAAGTCACAGATGCATGTCGAGTATCTTACACCTTATTGATGGATAAAGACTGGCCCATTGATTGCAATCAATTAAGTGATGAAGGGAATGTTGAAGAGACATACTGTAATGGCGGAGAAGGGGGTAAGTAGAAAGTGTCATGCTTAATTAAGTACTTTCACTTCAAATGAAGCGTGTTTGAAATCATGACCTCCCGCTGCATTGATTACGTCTTACTTAATTCTATCAGCTATATTAAGACATTGACTTTTTTAATTGTTTAACAGATTTAACGAATGAAGCTACATGTGGTACCCGACCCGCTGTTGATGATTACCACTCTAGAATAGTTGGAGGAGTTGATGCTGATCTAGGGGAATTCCCTTGGATCGCAACTGTTCAAATGGGAGGTTACTTTTGTGGTGGTACGTTGATTAGTAACCAATGGATCTTGACTGCAGCTCACTGCGCGTAAGTATTTGCCAGTTATTTATTTGGTAGAGTAGGGTAATAAACCTCAGCGGTACCTAGTAACGGTTTATTAACTTTAATTTCAAGTACCACCTTTTCAATTTTACCTTGCGTTTCAGCGTGGTTTAACTCAAATATTTCCTGACCTTATACTATTCGTGACTTGAATTTTGCTAATCTTTAATATTTGACTGATGTATACATCCATCTTCCACTACTAGAAGCTAGTTTAGGGTAGACAAGGGGTGTGTGGACTCGGAACCTGATTATTCGTTTGGAACCACAACTATATATCTTTCTGCACCTTTAAGTCATCTTATTCATCCCAAATGCGTTCCTATATACGTAATCGGATCCTAGGTCTTATCCTCTTGTTAATAAGGGACTCTATCAACAGCCGTCACATGGTAGACCTGTGTAACTCGCATTCATATTCATACTCGAACACCACGGTGAATGTATGCCATTTTTATTCTTAAACTACAGAGAAGGTATGGTAGCCAGTGATTTCACCATCACCCTCGGAATTCGCCATTTGTCTGATAACCATGAGCATAAGGAGGTGAGAGGTGCTGACGACGTCATCATGCATCCAAATTACGGCGCTATTAATGGAATAGCAAATGATATTGCACTTCTTCATCTATCCGAACCTGTTGAATTCACTGATTATGTAAGACCAGCTTGTCTAGCTACTCTTCAAAACGAGACGATGGCGTACAGTCGATGTTGGATCGCAGGATGGGGAACGACGTACTTTGGAGGTAACGTAATTATAGCAAATGATTTTCTAATGTGTTTCATCGGGCTGCATTTGTTCGACATACAGTTATGATTAAACATTTAATAAGTTATCTTTTTCCCAACTCATTAATTTGCCTTCTAAAGGCTGAAAAAGAAAAAAATTGTTGTATGATTAAAATGAACTTCACCATATTAATTCAAATGCAAGTGATTCTTTAAATCCTTTTCCTTTTCTGTTTTTTTTTCTTCAGCTGGTTCAGTTTCATACGACCTTCAAAAGGCACTTGTTCATCTCATTAGCGACAACACCTGTAGTTCTCTGTACAGTCAGTACAATATTGTAGAAGAAGCAGAATTATGCGCTGGTTACATTGAAGGCGGTGTAGATTCTTGTCAGGTAAGACTTTTTATTATCAATATTTCTTATTGTAGAATGACATTCTGATGTGCATTAGACATTGGTTCTGTTACGAACCCTGCTGTTCAATTGGCCAGCAGGGTTTCTAACAGAACCAATGTGTAATACATATCAGAATGTCATTCCACAATAAGAAATATTGGAATATCTTTCACAATGTTTCGTTAAAGCTTCGAATTGCTTGAGGTTAGCAGAGCATAAAGTAATAAAAAATATTGTTTTATTTTATATTTTTGATTTTGGATGCTAATGATTGGATGAGTCTTTCCTGTTCTTCCCTTCCTTATTACTTTACTCTACTTTATCATTTTGCTCTTCAGACTTTCGTTTCAGTGACTCTATAGAGATAAAACCATAAAGACTGAGGGATCTATCATTTTCCCCTGACGCATAGTTGTTTTTATTAATTGCTTTTTTTTATTCACACTTTTTGTGCTTTCTAATAGTTGTCATGTGGATATCAGGATAATAAAGATTTTCTCAGACAAAATAAAATTTTGATTTGAAAATGGAGATGCTGATGTATTATATAATTTCTTTGTTCCAAAACTAGAAGTTTTTCGTTTTTTTCTGAAACAAGGTAAATGTATATTCATTTTTTTTTTCACTCATAGTCCTTAGCCTTTTCAACAAATATTTTCCATAAAAACAGGGCGATAGTGGAGGACCGTTAACTTGTGAGGGTTCTGATGGTCGTTGGCATCTGGTAGGATCTACGAGTTGGGGGATCGGATGTGCTGAGCCAAATTACCCAGGAGTTTATGCCAGGATTTCACAGTACACTGACTGGATCATGGATACCATGGGTTTTGAGGGTAAGGTTGTCGGTTCTTGATTACAATGGAGAGAAGAAAATACATTTTATTAGCCACTGCTCCTGGCCTCCTTAGCCTTCATCATTGTCGCAGCAATTTGTTCCTTTGGGAAGAAACGGTTTTCTGATGTGATTCATGATTTATAACGGGCGAAGGGCGTAGCTAAATGTTTCCAATAATCAATAGCTGCAATGGAAATGCACGGTGTCGATCACAGGTTAAACATTTTCTGTGAAAGGGGGGTGGGGTGTGAAACAAACGTACATTCTTCATTACAAATAGGTTTTCATTGTGATTATGCCATTTTATATAGTTTACTCATGGGATATGATATATAAATTTATTTCTTTTAGTAAACTGGTATAAATAGGACATTTACCAACACTTTTATAATATATTGAAACTGAGAAAGTCAAGTATAAGTACGGTAGACCAGATTTGCGTAAATCCTTTAGGTCAATGTAAATAAAGTTTTGACAAAAATGGAAAATAAAGTATTCTCTTTGAATTAATTGAGGTATATGCCATAGTCACACATATTGAACATTTTAAATCGGAACAATCAATAAAAATGAAAAATAGAGAGAAGGTAGGTATAAAAAAAAATCAATCGATGTATAAAAAGGAGAAGTTAAAAAAGGAGGAGCGTTACTAAGAAAGATGTCATCGTGATGCATTTTGACAGTATAAATAAAGACAAGAAATGTTTCATAATGTTACTAGCATACCTTAAAATCATAAGCATTTATTATACTGCTAACAAGACTATACAAAGCAAGATAGAAAAAGGAGATTAGGGGGAATTTTGGATTGACGTGGATGGAACTAGCTTGGTCATAGAATTTTGCGCCATTTCAAACTTGCAAAGTGTGAAGTTTAATTACTTATGTTTAAGGTAAAACCAAGTATAAAAAACGGGTACTCCGTAATTTCCTAAACTTAGGACATTTCGAAAGGGGTGAAAGTCACACAGCTTTGATATCTTATAAAGACCTATCTAAAACGGAAAAGGGGAATGTATCTAGTAAAAGAAAAAGGCCCTCATTTTTAACAATGAACATTTTATCGTATTTCACATTTCATGATAGATAATCCTGCTGATGAATGTTACTTCACCTGCGGAGACGGGACCTGTTTGGAATCTGATGATGTATGCAATGGTGTAAATGACTGTGCAGACTCATCCGACGAAAATTCATGTCGTAAGTTGAGAAATAAATGGAAACATTTATCGCTGTATTCATTATTTATAATTTGTAGTAAAAAAGTAATAATGCTATTTCAGTATTTCACAAATATGTTGAAGAGTATAAGAGATTCAGTGGAACATTGATTTTTTTTCAGGACATTATAAAACCAACGTAAGAGGATTTCTGATTTTCTGGAAAACCTTTAAGACACCTTTAAAATTCATTGAATGTTGATACCGTGTAAAAGACTTTTCCAAAAATACAATACAGTCATAGATTATCATTTGTCGTGAAATAGTGATGATATTTCAGTATATGCCTTTTTTTTTTACTTTTTCACAAATATATTGAAGAGTAGGAGATTCTTCGTAACATTGATTTTTTCTGTCCAATATAAAACCAACGTAAAAGGATTTCTGATTTTCTTGATTACCATTAAGATACCTTTAAACTTCTATGAATATTAATGCCCTGTAAAACACTTCTGAGAAACAATTAATGGTGTGCTTTAGCAAACAAATCGTCAATTAACCAAAAAATTTACAATGATTATGTTGGAAATTTTTCCAAACTTATTGGATTTACCAATGTTTACCAATTCATATTTCACATCAGATGATTCTACCGATGAATGTTACTTCACTTGCGGAGATGGGACGTGTTTGGAATCTGATGATGTATGCAATGGTGACAATGATTGTGCCGACTTTTCCGACGAAGATTCATGTCGTAAGTTGAACAATGACACTCACTGATTTATTTACAATACCACTTGTTGTTAATTCCAATGTACTTCGTTATACAGCAATATCGATTTCTTTCATCGGTCTTTCATCTTAGTCTTCCCACAAGAACACGAATCATCTTGTAAACGGGGGAACAGAAGAACATTGTATCATATGCCGAATTTTCATAGAAAAACGTAAAAGAAGATCGCATAATGATTATCTTATCTTTGTACAGCCCAATGCAGTGATATCAATTTCTCAGGATGTGAAGCAGTACTCTCCTACGATCGGACTTACTTCCCAAACCCATCATCCCAAGACCGTGATACTGCAATCAGTTTGATCGAAGAAACAACCATCATGGAAGAATGTCATGAAGACTTTCTGCTTCTCTTATGTGGTATGCTTTTTGCTGACTGTCCCCATGGAGGTCCTTCAAGACGCCCTTGTAAGGCACTCTGTGAGGAAGTCACAGATGCATGTCGAGTATCTTACACCATATTGATGGATAAAGACTGGCCCATTGATTGCAACCAATTAAGTGATGAAGGGAATGTTGAAGAGACATACTGTAATGGCGGAGAAGGAGGTAAGAAGAAAATGTCATGCTTGAATAAGTACTGTCACTAATTCAGATGAAGATGTGTTTGAAATCACTACCTCCAGCAGTTATAGGCCTTCTTTGTCCAGCTATATTAAGGCATTTTAATTTTTCTTATTATACTACAGATTTAACGAATGAAGCTACATGCGGTACCCGTCCAGCTATTGATGATTACAACTCTAGAATAGTTGGAGGAGTTGATGCTGATCTAGGGGAATTCCCTTGGATCGCTACTGTTCAAATGGGAGGTTACTTTTGTGGTGGTACGTTGATTAGTAACCAATGGATCTTGACTGCAGCTCACTGCGCGTAAGTATTTGCCAGTGATTTATTTGGTAGAGTAGGGTAATAAACATGTGCAGCGGTACCTAGTAACGGTTTATTAACTTTGATTTCAACGAACACATTGACCATCTCACGTTGCGTTTCACCGTGGTTCAACTCAAAGATTGCCTGACCTAAAATATTATTCGTGACTTGAATCTTGAATATTTGAATGCACACATTCATTTTCCATAAGAAGGTAGATTGGTGGACACGATGGATGTGGGGATGATTTATTGCCTTCATATTGTTCTTTAGTTATATGAATTCCAAGCACTATGAGGATGTTTGTTAGAGTCTTGACGGAGGGAATATTTTCAAGTAGGACTATATGATACGTACCTTCTCTACGATTATATGAATAAGGAATGGTAATTTTCTGTACCCGTCTCTGTTTAATTCTGAGGAGAAATCACAGTTGAAATATGTGTCGTGTTGCATTAATTAATGTACCATTTTGGATGTACTATTCTCCCCTTCCTCTCGATTCATTTGGAGGTGTCTTTGTATGTACACTCTAATCTTATGTTTTTTTCAGCAAAATAATTCTTCATTCATTTTTTTTATTATGTCAGTATCTGGTATCCCATTCAAGACCCACCTAGCTCTTCTTAAGTTCTTCCATCTGAGGGAGCTGAAACCCCCGAGTTGCCAAATTATCTTTTTCGTCATTTTGTTATCTCTGTACCAAATCAAAACATTCTTTTTAAGCAATCGCGGAAGTAGTTTACGTTACACCATGTGTAAAGTCCTTTGAGGGACTCAAATATGAAAAGTGGATAGAAATGCACGTAAATGGGAAAGGCAAGAAAGTCGAGGTTTAAAAGTACAGTATTCTTTTTTAAATGAGTGTAGTTCTTAAAAGGACTGTAAACCAGGAGTGGAAAGCTGAGAGGTGACAGAAGGCTGGCTTGAGTCGGCGAAAAGAGAAATAGCAGGTGCTCCACTTCCACGATTGTCCAAACCGCCATGCAAACCTTAAAAAATCATCTGATTCTTTCCAACATACCCGATGACTACGAATACACTGCATTCACCACTCATATTTCATTATATTCAACTGACTGTAAAACATATCAATTTCTGAAATTTCCCGCATTACTTTCTTGGTAATTTTCCACATGAGGAGGTCGTGAGAGATGACACAGCTTTGCCGCACTCCTTCAAGTGCCATCTGCATATCTTGATTGGTTTATATTCTGAACACCAATTGTAATACGTTTAAAGATCTGATATTTCTCACATTACCATCTGATTGGTGAATTCGAACATGTGTGGTGACATTGCACAACCCTGCTAAACTCCTTTCGTGATTTCTGGCCATTTACTGTTTTCTTATCCAAGCATGCCCAGTTCTTTTTTTTGCCAGCCAAAGCCGACTTTGCTAGTAACTCATCAACATTTCCCAGGACCTTAATATTGTTTTTGAACCACAACTATGTATATCTTTCCTTAAATATTATTCGTGACTTACATCTTGTTAATCTTTAAATATTTGAATATATACACTCATCTTCCCCTACTATACACTAGTGAAGGGGAAACAAGGGGGTATGTGGATTTTTTATGCGCTTAGCATTCTGTTTAGGAATATGAATTTTGAGCACTATGAGGCTGTTTGTTACAGACTTGACTGAGGGAATATTTTCAGGTAGGCCTATATGATATGTACCTTCTCTACGATTAGTTGAATAATTAACGGTTATTTTCTTTAGGCGCCTCTGTTTAATTCTGAGGATAAATCACTGTTGAATCATGTTACTGTGGTCCCTCTCTTAGGCTTTAATGATCATGACTTCCCACCTATGTTGGTCTGGTTAATTGTAGTGTCGTGTTACTATTTACTTCATTTCTCAATCGTATTACATTCTAATCAATGGACTCTAATTATTAGTCTAATACATATCAATATATCATGTTTTCTACATTACCACCTCAGTGGTCCATGGGAACATGTGTGGTGACATTGCACATCCCTGCTGAACTCCTCCCGTGATCTCTGGCCATTACTGTTTTCTTATCCCAGCATAGCCTGTACACTTTTTAACCAGCTAAAGTCGACAGGGCATAGATTGCCATCTGCTAGTAATTCATCGACATGTCCCAAGACTTTATATATATCTTTCTGTACCTTCTTTCTCATCCATCCCAAATGCATTCCGATATCTGTGATCGGATCCTAGGTCTCACTCTCATAACGGACTCTATCAACAGTCATCACATGGTAGACCTGTGTAACTCGCATTCATAATATACTCGACCACCACCGTGAATGTATGTCATTTTTGTTCTTAAACTACAGAGAAGGAATGGTAGCCAGTGATTTCACCATCACCCTCGGAATTCGCCATTTGTCTGATAACCATGAGCATAAAGAGGTGAGAGGTGCTGACGACGTCATCATGCATCCAAATTACGGCGCTATCAATGGATTATCAAATGATATCGCACTAATTCATCTTAACGGGCCTGTAGAATTCACTGACTTTGTAAGACCAGCTTGCTTAGCTACTCTACAAAACGAGACGATGGCGTACAGTCGATGTTGGATTGCAGGATGGGGAACCACGTACTTTGGAGGTAACATATTTTACTATACAATATAAGAAATTAATATCTGTGTTTCATGGGGATGCATTTGTTCAAAATATCGTTATGATCAAAAATTCTATAGAGTTTCAGTTTACTGGCCAATTAAGTCTATCTCTAAAGGCTAAAACGTGAGAAAAAAGTTTTTTTTCTTACATGATTAAAAAGTTAACCTCACCATATTGAAATGAAAGGTTAATTCAAGTGCAATTGATTCTCTCAATCCTTTTCCTTTTCTGTTTTTTTTTCAGCTGGTTCAGTTTCAAACGACCTTCAAAAGGCACTTGTTCAGCTTATTAGCGACAACACCTGTAGTTCTCTTTACAGTCAGTACAGTATTGTAGAAGAAGCAGAATTATGTGCTGGTTACATTGAAGGCGGCGTAGATTCTTGTCAGGTAAGACTTTTCTATTCTCAATATTTCTTTTTGTGAACAGACATTCTGATACGTATTACACAGTGATTCTGTTACAAGCGCTGCTGTTCAATTGGCCAGAAGTAAAATACATGATTCGTTATAGAATATTGTTCATAATATTTTGTTGATGGTTCGAATTACTCGAGGTTGCAGAATATTAAGTGACAAAAAATCATTAGTATTTTTGTTTATTTTTCGATGTTGACGGGGTGAGTCTTTCCTGTTCTTACCTGTTTTATTTTAACACGAATAGCCTTTTGCTCTTCAGATTCATTTTTAGTAATTATTTTGAGACAAAACCATGGAGACTGAGAAGGAAGGCACAGTTAATTCTATCATCTCCCCTGACGCATAGTTGTTTTTTGCCATTGTTTTTTTATTCACTATTTTTGTGATTTTAAATGTTGTCATGTGAGAATGAAAATAATCAAGATTTTCTCAGACAAAATAAATTTGATTTGAAAATGGAAATGCTGATGTATCATATAACTTTCTTGTTCTTATACTAACAGTTCTTCGTTTTTTTCTAAAACAAGGTAAATATATATTCACTATTTTCCACTCGTAGTCCTTAGCTTTTTCAACAAATATTTTCCATCGAAACAGGGCGACAGTGGAGGGCCGTTAACTTGCCAGGGTTCTGATGGTCGCTGGCATCTGGTAGGATCTACGAGTTGGGGGATCGGATGTGCTGAGCCAAATTACCCAGGAGTTTATGCCAGGATTTCAAAATACACAGAGTGGATTAAGGATACCATGGGTTACGAAGGTGAAGTTTCTATTCACAATGTTGAACTTCGTTAAGGAACCCTCCCCTTGTTTGAGTTTTAGTTGGCAGGAATTAATCAGAATTTAACCAAAACAGTGATATTTCAAAATGCAGGGAACAATCGGGAGGGAACTTCAAAAAGGAATATTGCTTTTGATTTACCCAAGCTCTTCGAATCCTCTGAATCATTTGAAAATAACTGACTTCCCGGCTAACTTCCCGTATCATTTGGCAATGTTTTAAGGGTGCATGGAATTTCTAATCTGCCTCTAATACAATCTAATTGTTCTATTGAATGTCTAAAAGAACTATGTGATGAACAATTAGCTTCACTGTTTGATACATCGATTCAAGAATAACATCCGAATATGTTAAAGAACACATTTTTTAAGGTGAGACCTTGCATCGATCACCAATGACTGCTACTTCAGCTTTTAGTGTGACTAGAGTCTTTAGAAACAAATTGAGAAGATAATGAAATTTACTTTCTGATCAAAATTAAATATCAATCAGTGTCAAAATATGTTTCAAAATTGCTTTCTAATATGCAGTATAGCACGCGTGATGAATGACTTTTTGTATTAAGTAGGCCTTATGCTTTCGACATTTCTATTTATCACTCTCTCTTCCACATATCCCCATCTGCTCATTTCCATCAGAACCTTCCATTCCAGATAATGAAGGTAAGCAAATACTATGAAATAGTTTCTTAGTAGTATCTTAAATAGTATCATGATTATGATCACGGACATGTCTTAACTGAACAAAAAAAAATAAATAATGGATTGTTTCGCCAAACCAGGGGAACGACCTTATCCGGCATGTCCATCGTGGTATAAGGTTTAAGGTCTATACATGTGAGGTTTGCCATTGGCGGCAGAAGCCAAAAAATCTAGGGGGGACCACAAAAAAATTTAGACAAGCCCCCCCCCCCAAAAAAAAAAGGGTTATCAACCAAAAATTTAAGGGGGGACGCCGGAAAAAAAAATTGACAAGCAAAAAAAAAAAAAAAAGGTTATCAACAAAAAATTTAGGGTGGACCGTCCCCCCTACCTAAAATTTCGGGGGGGGGGGGGGGACACGTCCCCCCCCCCCCCGCTTCCGCCGCCTATGGGGTATCCGCACGTGTGGAATGTGTGGTTGGGTGTTGTGTGAGTGTATCTATGTGATCTGAATAAGAGCAAACTAGAATTTTGTAAACTTTTCAACCTAAACAAAGAAATCCTCAATTGTAGGGGCAAGACTGAGTGAATTAGTATGAGATTAAGTCATGACCTAGTTTTTTTCCTTATAAAAAAGACGTTCAGGTTGTGTCATAGTTTTACCAAATTGACGTGGAATCAAGAAGGCATGGCAGTAAAGGGATGCTGATCATGTAGGAAATCACAATCAGATGACTATTACTATTCAAAGAAATTTGGGGACTAACCCCCCCCCCCCTCTGAATCGTGCTGTGACTTTGTAAAGCATTGTTCAGATCTTGATGCCACTAGTCAAAGCTTGTACAACCTTCATGATCTCATTGATCTGAAGATGTAGTTTCCATTAATAATGAAATCTGGCTATACTTTCCTTCAGTTTTCACTCTCGGGTACGGAAAATGTGAATTAAGATCTGTTTTATGACAAGACAACTTCAATGGCCATTTTACAATTTTCCATGTATCATGATAGAGGGACTGCTTGTAATAATCATGCAAGGCAATCATGGCTATGGGAAATGGCTGTGGCCATGGCTCATCGCGAGCATATAATTTCACCCTCAAATTCCCTTAATTCACTCCCTGTACTATAAAGTCTTTATTTTTGGTTGTCCGTATGTTGTGCAAGTGGGAACTTTTTTTGCGGGCTCGCCTTTTTTCAGCTGCACTCTTCTTTTGGTCTTCCAACGTCTTAAATACTTTTCCAACTTTAGCGGTCAGTGGGAATTTTCTCAAGTGGCCATTCCGGTACATTAACGTAATCTAAATGGTTACAACTATTGTAGCTTTGTCATGATGGCAACGACCATGATAGCGAGGCTCAACAGCAAGTCAAAATTAATATAATGACAGAGTTACAATTAACGATTGTGAATCTGCATGAAAGGGCCCTCACAGCATACGTACCCTTTTTTATCACATCTCTCTCTTGCCGGTTGCAAGGTGTTTTAGGAACAATTTGATGTTATAAAGTCTTTAGGAGTCGTATCATTCTCCATACAGTGGGCATGGCTAATCCAGCGGAGTCTACGTTGTCCGAGGAAGATAAACCTGCTTGGAAGACCGGCGCGAGATAGACTAGTCTGTGTGTTTGGCATCTTGTCATTCCATGAGATGGGCGTTCTATATTTTATCTTGTTTAGCACAGAGCAGAGTACAGAGGACACATAAATCCTTTATTAACCTTCGTCAAGAATTTAGCGTTATCCGAGACGGTTGTGGCTAAGTGAGAGCGTTTTAATGCATGTCTTGACGAGTGATGTATCGTGGGAGAAGAGGTTGTTGCAGATAGTTTACCAAAAGTATGCGATCTTTACCAAAACTAAGTTGCAGCTTCAAGCTTTTAGTCACCAATGAAAAGCGATAGCTGGCCCTGTCATATTTTCATCTTATTCAGACTACTAGGGGAAAAGTCTTTGTAGATCCCAAAGAAACTCTCCGTCTGAGTCTTCAGTTTCTGCGTTTTAGAGGATTTGAAAGCTGCAACATATGCAAATAACAGGACTCCGATGACAGTATCTCACACCTATGTCTGGCTTTGAGGTGAGCATAAAGTTGAACAGCATATTGACTACTCTGGTGTGAAGGTAAGTCTCTTTAATGGCTGGGTTAATGCTGGTTTCAGGAACAATTTATTTCATGGATCTAGAGCATATTTCATCCTGAACTCAAAGAATTCAAATCATTGCCAACTTCAAAAAAATCATATATTTTCATCTTTTTTTTCAGATGACGAAGTTCAGGAAGACGAAACTGAAATCAGTGTATTTGGTATGGGCGAATCCTTGACAGTGGTCTCCCCAAATTTTCCTGATAACTATACCAATGGAGCACAAATGCAATGGCTTGTATCTGGTCCAGAAGAATCCAGAATAGTGGCCATTATTCATTCCTTTGAGCTTGAACACAAAAACGATTACTTATTAATCGGTTCAGGTCTTGATCCAAGCGACCGTACTTCATTACTTGTGAAACTGTCAGGTTCCAGTTTTCCTGAAGAAGTAGTCTCAAGCAACAATGAGATGTGGCTTAATTTCACATCAGACAGCTCAATCACAAGAAAAGGATTCTGGATAGAAATCATGGTGTTTGGTCCCTCCAACATCACAGGTAATATTATACAGTACACCCCATATTTTCTTTCCACATAAGGTTGACGTGACAGATTTTAGTTTTGTATTAACGAAATTATTCAAGTTCAATCCCGGGTTCATTTGATTCAACTAGTATAAGATAAAAAGTGAATACCAATGAATACATAGTAAAGTGGCAATGACAACACAAGCAAATACTTGATAAAATGTGTTCATTTTACAAACAAATTGTTTGTTATTGGATCCGAACTTGTGGATTTACGACAACAAAATCTTCATCTTTCTTTTCAAATAGATAATTTCACAAACAATGAAGTCAGTTTCTTCGGGCTTGGTGAATCATTGACCATCGTATCACCAAATTACCCTGACAAGTATCCAAATGATGTTGCTATGATCTGGCTTGTGTCTGGACCAGAAGATTTTCAGGTTGTAGCCAAGTTTTACGCCTTCGACCTGGAATTACGCCATGACGTCCTTAGTATTGGTTGGGGTCTAGATGCCAGTGATCAGTCATCAGAGCTGATAAGACGTTCAGGTTCTAATCTACCTGAAGATGTAGTTTCCATCAACAATGAAATGTGGCTAAACTTTACTTCAGATTCTAGCGTCAGGGACGAAGGATTTTGGATTGAGATCACAGTTTTTGGACAAGATAATTTTACAGGTTAGTTTTCAAATTTTCCTGTATATCATGAATTAACAACAATACTTGGTAGCATATGCCAAAAACATATCAACCAATATATTAGAAAAAAAAATATGCCACTTGACGGATTATTCATATTAATATCCCGGAATGTTCATGAGTTATTTGAATAAATTAATTAATGCTAGCGCTGATAAAATTGGAAAGTCATTAATAATTACATCTATCATGTCTATTATAAGAATTTATTGTGTGTATTTATAATTTATCTGTACTTCTGCTCATATTAATGCTATCATGTATAATTGCAAGGATCTTCTGCACTGAAGGATTACAGATCTTTAAGAAAATAAACATAAGTAATTAAGGTTTTTAAATATAATTATTTCATTTATGAGCAATCAGATGTATTAATATTAACGAAACTGAAAATTTCTTTCATTCATCTTTTTAGATGCAGTAAATGGGAGTGAAGTCAGCACATTTGGCTACGACGAATCTTTGACCATTGTTTCACCTAATTATCCGAATAAATATCCCAACGATGTGAACCTACAATGGCTTGTTTCTGGACCAGTTGACTACCAAATAGTGGCTTTCTTCCACGCCTTTAATCTAGAAGCCGGACATGACTTCCTCGTAGTCGGTTCTGGGTTGGATCCGGGGATCCAGTCATCGCAGTTATTCAAATTATCCGGCTCGTCATTACCTGAAGAAGTTATTTCTGATAATAATGAAATGTGGCTCAACTTTACATCAGACAGCTCAAATAGATGGACTGGATTTTGGATTGAAATCAAGGTCTATGAAGCTGGTATGTTCAATTAATGGATGTTTGACTTTGATAATTTAATATACCGTATGAACAAGCCATTTGAGCAAATTGAATTTCAGTCTCAACATATTTAATACCTAATTCCCACTTTCACGATTCGTCCGACGATTGAACGGGGATCTTAAGTGTTGAATAGTAGTAATCGTATCAGATCTTATCAGATCAGTCACGGCAGTCGTAATGATATTCCAAATATTCCAAGAGTCTGGGCAAATATTCCACGAATTGCAGATGAGTGGAATATTGGCCATAACGAGTAGAATATTTTTGATATTCCATGAAAGCCATCCAATATAATTATTATCATGTATCCCACCCCTGGCTATAAAGGGGGGGGGGGTATTTGATTAAACAAGTCATATTACTTATCACATAATGGCATCATCACTTCATAAGATCAAATTTGGTCGTTGACATGCGACTTGCATGTAGTTCATTATGACGTAATCGAGTGTAGTTGTGCTCTACGCTGTGCAACGCATTGCTGTCATTGTTGTACGCGTTGTATATTTCACGCATGCGCACAATACTTTTGAATATTTTTATTATACAAACAATGTTTGTTTACGAGTGCAATGGACAGAATACATTGAGGCGTAGCCGAGTTGAATGGATCATTCCATTTCATCTTTCATTGAATGAAGTATTCTGTCCATTACACGAATGGAAATAACATTCATCATTTGGTTTATATGACACCTAAAAAGATTCTTTTTCATATGAAGTTTATGAATTTTGATGCAAAATATGCAAGCTTGGTCTTTTGATTGTCGCGTACATACAGCATGCGCGCTGCAAACACGAGTGGTTTTACTCTTACCGTGTTTACACTTAATCGGCATTTGAATCGGCTCGCGGTTCTGAACCGCGAGCCGATTCAGCATCGGCTTTTTCATAGCGTGTAAACGCGAGCAACTTGAATCGGCTCGCGGTTCAGAACCGGCAATTTGCACCACCAAAGTAGTAGGTTCTGAACCGCGAGCCGATGCAGAATCGGCTTTTTTACTACGTGTAAACAGAAAGCCGATTCTGCACCGGCAATTTATGCGCATTTCAATTACTTTACCATTGTGACGTAATTGTAAGCGCACTGATCCAGCGTTGTCTTTATTATGACGTATATTGTAGGTATGCGTACCATTTCAGGTTTTTGCATCGGCTCGCGGTTCTGAACCGCGAGCTGTAACAACGTGTAAACGCAATCCAAATGCCGATTCTGCATCGGCATTTGGTTCAGAACCAATTGCCGATTAAGTGTAAACACGGTATCTATGGTTTTACTACATAAATAGTGCCTGCAGTCTCAGTGCGCGCGTGCAATGGACAAAATCGTATGGATCCAAAATTGCACGGTTGATGACGTTATTGTAAAATGGGCTGAATGATCGATATCAAACAACCAATCAAATGACAAGGATCTATCTAGGTGTCATAAAAGCTCTCATATTCAATAGCCAAATTTTTACAGGAGCCTACGGGATATTTATGGATTTCGGCTATTCTAGGGATACGCTCTAGTACTGCACAGGCAATTGATGCAGACCAAAATACGTGTTTTTAATGTATGGCTAAAACGCTATATGTACTTCTGATATCTTATTACTGGTATTTGTAATTCAAAATTTGTATAGATATAATTCCGTTCATTGATATTCCATTTTCACGAAAGGTAATCCTACTGATGACTGTGACTTCATGTGCGGAGATGGGACCTGTTTGAAATCTGATGATGTATGTAATGGTGAAAACGACTGCTCGGATTTCTCTGACGAAGATTTATGCCGTAAGTATGAATATTAAATAATCTAAAATTGCTGTTGCTACCATTATTTTTCATAATGAAAGGCAATAGATCCCAGATCGTATCCAGAAATGTTGGGTAATTAATATCAGGCTGTTCCTGAAGAATATCGTCCCACCATAATGCTCAAATTCATTTTGGATATTATGTTGATTGAAGCATCTGCTGTTGTTTAACTTTCCACCGTTCTCTCTTTCATGTGTAGCTGAGTGTAGCGATCTTCAATATTCAACCTGTGAAGCAGTACTCTCCTACGATCGGACTTACTTCCCAAACCCATCAGCCCAAGACCGTGATACTGCAATCAGTTTGATTGAAGGAACGAGCATCATGGAAGAATGCCATGAAGACTTTCTGCTTCTCTTCTGTGGTATGCTTTTTGCTGACTGTCCCCATGGAGGTCCTTCAAGACGCCCTTGTAAGGCACTCTGTGAGGAAGTCACAGATGCATGTCGAGTATCTTACACCATATTGATGGATAAAGACTGGCCCATTGATTGCAATCAATTAAGTGATGAAGGGAATGTTGAAGAGACATACTGTAATGGCGGAGAAGGGGGTAAGTAGAAAGTGTCATGCTTAATTAAGTACTTTCACTTCAAATGAAGCGTGTTTGAAATCATGACCTCCAGCTGCATTGATTACGTCGTCTATCAACTATATTAAGACATTGACTTTTTTAATTGTTTTACAGATTTAACGAATGAAGCTACATGTGGTACCCGACCCGCTGTTGATGATTACCACTCTAGAATAGTTGGAGGAGTTGATGCTGATCTAGGGGAATTCCCTTGGATTGCTACTGTTCAAATGGGAGGTTTCTTTTGTGGTGGTACGTTGATTAGTAACCAATGGGTCTTGACTGCAGCTCACTGCGCGTAAGTATTTCCCTGTGGTTTTCTGGTATTGTAGGGTAATAAACCTGTGCAGCGGTACCAAGTAATGGTTCATTAACTTTAATTTCAATTACCACCTTTTCAATTTTACCTTGCGTTTCAGCGTGGTTTAACTCAAATATTTCCTGACCTTATACTATTCGTGACTTGAATTTTGCCAATATTTGATATTTGACTGATGTATACATCCATCTACCACTACTAGAAGCTAGTTTAGGGTTGACAAGGGGTGTGTGGACTCGGAACCTGATTATTCGTTTGGAACCACAACTATATATCTTTTTGCACCTTTAAGTCATCTTATTCATCCCAAATGCGTTCCGATATACGTAATCGGATCCTAGGTCTTGCCCTCTTGTTAATAAGGGACTCTATCAACAGCCGTCACATGGTAGACCTGTGTAACTCGCATTCATATTCATACTCGAACACCACCGTAAATGTATGCCATTTTTATTCTTAAACTACAGAGAAGGAATGGTAGCCAGTGATTTCACCATCACCCTCGGAATTCGCCATTTGTCTGATAACCATGAGCATAAGGAGGTGAGAGGTGCTGACGACGTCATCATGCATCCAAATTACGGCGCTATTAATGGAATAGCAAATGATATTGCACTTCTTCATCTATCCGAACCTGTTGAATTCACTGATTATGTAAGACCAGCTTGTCTAGCTACTCTTCAAAACGAGACGATGGCGTACAGTCGATGTTGGATCGCAGGATGGGGAACGACGTACTTTGGAGGTAACGTAATTATAGCAAATGAATTTCTAATGTGTTTCATCGGGCTGCATTTGTTCGACATACAGTTATGATTAAACATTTTATAGGTTTTCTTTTTCCCAACTCATTAATTTGCCTTCTAAAGGCTGAAAAGAGAAAAAAATTGTTGTATGATTAAAAATGAACTTCACCATATTAATTCAAATGCAAGTGATTCTTTAAATCCTTTTCCTTTTCTGTTTTTTTTCAGCTGGTTCAGTTTCATAC
This sequence comes from Lytechinus pictus, assembly GCF_037042905.1. Taxonomy (NCBI): domain Eukaryota; kingdom Metazoa; phylum Echinodermata; class Echinoidea; order Temnopleuroida; family Toxopneustidae; genus Lytechinus; species Lytechinus pictus. The sequence goes on along the minus strand of NC_087245.1, from coordinate 11,082,426 downwards.
GACCTTCAAAAGGCACTTGTTCATCTTATTAGCGACAACACCTGTAGTTCTCTGTACAGTCAGTACAATATTGTAGAAGAAGCAGAATTATGCGCTGGTTACATTGAAGGCGGTGTAGATTCTTGTCAGGTAAGACTTTTTATTATCAATATTTCTTATTGTAGAATGACATTCTGATGTGCATTAGACATTGGTTCTGTTACGAACCCTGCTGTTCAATTGGCCAGCAGGGTTTCTAACAGAACCAATGTGTAATATATCAGAATGTCATTCCACAATAAGAAATATTGGAATATCTTTCACAATGTTTCGTTAAAGCTTCGAATTGCTTGAGGTTAGCAGAGCATAAAGTAATGAAAAATATTGTTTTATTTTATACTTTTAATCTTGGATGCTAATGATGGGATGAGTCTTTCCTGTTCTTCCCTTCCTTATTACTTTACTCTACTTTATCATTTTGCTCTTCAGACTTTCGTTTCAGTGACTCTATAGAGATAAAACCATAAAGACTGAGGGATCTATCATTTCCCCTGACGCATAGTTGTTTTTATTAATTGACTTTTTTATTCACACTTTTTGTGCTTTCTAATAGTTGTCATGTGGATATCAGGATAATAAAGATTTTCTCAGACAAAATAAAATTTTGATTTGAAAATGGAGATGCTGATGTATTATATAATTTTTTTGTTCCAAAACTAGAAGTTTTTCGTTTTTTTCTGAAACAAGGTAAATGTATATTCATTTTTTTTCCACTCATAGTCCTTAGCCTTTTTAACAAATATTTTCCATAAAAACAGGGCGACAGTGGAGGACCGTTAACTTGTCAGGGTTCTGATGGTCGCTGGCATCTGGTAGGATCTACGAGTTGGGGTGTCGGGTGTGCTGAGCCAAATTACCCAGGAGTTTATGCCAGGATTTCACAGTACACTGACTGGATCATGGATACCATGGGTTTTGAGGGTAAGGTTGTCGGTTCTTGATTACAATGGAGAGAAGAAAATACATTTTATTAGCCACTGCTCCTGGCCTCCTTAGCCTTCATCATTGTCGCAGCAATTTGTTCCTTTGGGAAGAAACGGTTTTCTGATGTGATTCATGATTTATAAAGGGCTAAGTGCGTAGCTAAATGTTTACAATATTCAATAGCTGCAATTCAAAGATTACAAAGAAAATATATTTTAGTGTCGACCACAGGTTCAACATTTTCTGTAAATGGATGAGGGTGGGGGGTGTCATTAAAACTGTTACCGTAAGCTATAAGATGAAAGTGAAACAAATGTACATTCATCATTACAAATAATTTCAAATGTGCAGTAATTACTCCTGCTCATTATCAGAAGTCTAAAGTGCTTTACAATAATGAAGAGCAATAAACCCGACTTCAGCAATTATTGCAAAATATCTGTTAGCCCTAAGTTTTCATTGTGATTTTGCCGTTTATTATATAGTTTACTCATGGGATATGATATATAAATTTCTTTCTTCTAGTAAACTGGTATAAATAGGTAATAGGACATTTACCAACACTTTTATAATACATTGAATCTGAGAAAGTCAAGTATAAGGACGGTAGACCAGATTTGCGTAAAAATCCTTTAGGTCAATGTAAATAATCTCGAAGGTTTTGACAATAATGAAAAACAAAGTATTCTCTTTGACTGAATTAATTGCGGTATATGTCACAGTCACATATATTGAACATTCTAAATCGGAACAATCAAGAAAAATGAAAAAAGAGAGAAATGGGATATAAAAAAAATCAGTCGATGTATAAAAAGAAGAAGTTGAAAAAGGAGGAGCGTTACTAAGAAAGATGTCTTCGTGATGCATTTCTACAGTATAAATAAAGACGAGAAATGTTTTATAATGTTACTAGCATAACTTAAAATCATAAGCATTTATTATACAGCTAACAAGACTTTATACAAAGCACGATAGAAAAAGAAAATAAGGGAAAACTTTGGATTGACGTGGATTGAACTAGCGTGGTCATAATTGCGCTATTTAAACTTGCAAAGTGTGAAGTGTAATTACTTATGTCTATGGTAAAACTAAGTATAAAAAACGTGTACTCCTTAATTTTCTAAACTTAGAACATTTCGAAAGGGGTGAAAGTCACCCAGTTTTGATACCTTATAAAGATCTAAGAAGGAAAAGGGGAATGTTTCGAGTAAAAGAAAAAGGCCCTCATTTTATACAATGAGCATTTTATTGTATTTCATGATAGATAATCCTGCTGATGAATGTTACTTCACTTGCGGAGACGGGACCTGTTTGGAATCTGATGATGTATGCAATGGTGTAAATGACTGTGCAGACTCATCCGACGAAAATTCATGTCGTAAGTTGAGACAATAAATGGAAACATTTATCGTTGTAGTCATAGATTATAATTTGTAGTAAAAAAGTAATAATGATATTTCAGTATTTTTTTTTTACTTTACTCTTTCACAAATATTTTGAAGAGTAGGATATTCATCGGAACATTGATTTTTTTTCTGTCCAATATAAAACCGACATAAAAGGATTTCTGATTTTCTTGATTACCATTAAGATACCTTTAAACTTCTTTGAATATTAATGCACTATAAAACACTTCTGAGAAGCAGTTAATGGTGTGCTTTAGCCAAACAAATCGTCAATTAACCAAATGAACAATGATTCTGTTGGAAAATTTTCATATCTTATTGGATTTACCAATGTTTACCAATTCATATTTCACATCAGATGATTCTACCGATGAATGTTACTTCACTTGCGGAGATGGGACGTGTTTGGAATCCGATAATGTATGCAATGGTGAAAATGATTGTGCCGACTTTTCCGACGAAGATTTATGTCGTAAGTTGAACAATGACACTCACTGGTTTATTTACAATACCACTTGTTGTTAATTCCAATGTACTTCGTAATACAGCAATATCGATTTCTTTCATCGGTCTTTCATCTTAGTCTTCCCACAAGAACATGAATCATCTTGTAAACGGAAGAACAGAAGAACATTGTATCATATGCCGAATTTTCATAGAAAAACGTAAAAGAAGATCGCATAATGATTCTCTTATCTTTGTACAGCCCAATGCAGTGATATCAATTTCTCACGATGTGAAGCAGTACTCTCCTACGATCGGACTTACTTCCCAAACCCATCAGCCCAAGACCGTGATACTGCAATCAGTTTGCTCGAAGAAACAACCATCGTGGAAGAATGTCATGAAGACTTTCTGCTTCTTTTGTGTGGTATGCTTTTTGCTGACTGTCCCCATGGAGGTCCTTCAAGACGCCCTTGTAAGGCACTCTGTGAGGAAGTCACAGATGCATGTCGAGTATCTTACACCATATTGATGGATAAAGACTGGCCCATTGATTGCAACCAATTAAGTGATGAAGGGAATGTTGAAGAGACCTACTGTAATGGCGGAGAAGGAGGTAAGAAGAAAATGTTTTGCTTGAATAAGTACTTTCACTTCAGATGAAGACGTGTTTGAAATCACTACCTCCAGCAGTTATAAGGCCTTCTTTGTCCAGCTATATTGAGGCATTTTAATTTTTCTTATTATACTACAGATTTAACGAATGAAGCTACATGCGGTACCCGTCCAGCTATTGATGATTACAACTCTAGAATAGTTGGAGGAGTTGATGCTGATCTAGGGGAATTCCCTTGGATCGCTACTGTTCAAATGGGAGGTTACTTTTGTGGTGGTACGTTGATTAGTAACCAATGGATCTTGACTGCAGCTCACTGCGCGTAAGTATTCGCCGGTGATTTATTTGGTAGAGTAGGGTAATAAACCTGTGCAGCGGTACCTAGTAACGGTTTATTAACTTTGATTTCAACGAACACATTGACCATCTCACGTTGCGTTTCAGCGTGGTTCAACTCAAAGATTTCCTGACCTAAAATATTATTCGTGACTTGAATCTTGAATATTTGAATGCACACATTCATTTTCCATAAGAAGGTAGATTGGTGGACACGATGGATGTGGGGATGATTTATTGCCTTCATGTTTTTCTTTAGTTATATGAATTCCAAGCACTATGAGGATGTTTGTTAGAGTCTTGACGGAGGGAATATTTTCAAGTAGGACTATATGATACGTACCTTCTCTACGATTATATGAATAAGGAATGGTAATTTTCTGTACCCGTCTCTGTTTAATTCTGAGGAGAAATCACAGTTGAAATATGTGTCGTGTTGCATTAATTAATGTACCATTTGGATGTACTATTCTCCCCTTCCTCTCGATTCATTTGGAGGTATGTACACTCTAATCTTATGTTTTTTTCAGCAAAATAATTCTTCATTCATTTTTTTTTATTATGTCAGTATCTGGTATCCCATTCAAGACCCACCTAGCTCTTCGTAAGTTCTTCCATCTGAGGGAGCTGAAACCCTCTTTTTCGTCATTTTGTTATCTCTGTACCAAATCAAAACATTCTTTTTAACCAATCACGGAAGTAGTTTACGTTACACCATGTGTAAAGTCCTTTGAGGTACTGAGATAAGAAAAGTGGATAGAAATGCACGTAAATGGGAAAGGCAAGAAAGTCGAGGTTTAAAAGTACAGTATTCTTTTCGAAATGAGTGTAGTTCTTAAAAGGACTGTAAACCAGGAGTGGAAAGCCGAGAGGTGACAGAAGGCTGGCTTGAGTCGGCGAAAAGAGAAATAGCAGGTGCTCCACTTCCACGATTGTCCAAACCACCATGCAAACCTTCAAAAATCATCTGATTCTTTCCAACATACCCGATGACTACGAATACACTTGCATTCCCCACTCATATTTCATTATATTCAACTGACTGTAAAACATATCAATTTCTGAATTTTCCCGCATTACTTTCTTGGTAATTTTCCACATGAGCAGGTCTTGAGAGATGACACAGCTTTGCCGCACTCCTCCAAGTGCCATCTGCATATCTTGATTGGTTTATATTCTGAACACCAATTGTAATACGTTTAAAGATCTGATATTTCTCACATTGAACACTATGAGACTGTTTGTTACAGACTTTACTGAGGGAAAATTTTCAGGTAGGCCTTTATGATATGTACCTTCTCTACGATTAGTTGAATAATTAACGGTTATTTTCTTTAGGCGCCTCTGTTTAATTCTGAGGATAAGTCACTTTTGAATCAGTTACTGTGGTCCCTCTCTTAGGCTTTAATGATCATGACTTCCCACCTATGTCTGTATGTTGGTCTGGTTAATTGTAGTGTCGTGTTGCTATTTACTTCATTTCTCAATTATATTACATTCTAATCAATGGACTCTAATACATATCAATATATCATATTTTCTACATTACCACCTCAGTGGTCCATGGGAACATGTGTGGTGACATTGCACATCCCTGCTGAACTCCTCCCGTGATCTCTGGCCATTACTGTTTTCTTATCCCAGCATGGCCTGTGCACTTTGTAACCAGCTAAAGTCGACAGGGCATAGATTGCCATCTGCTAGTAATTCATCGGCATGTCCCAGGACTTTATATATATCTTTCTGTACCTTCTTTCTCATCCATCCCAAATGCATTCCGATATCTGTGATCGGATCCTAGGTCTCACTCTCATAACGGACTCTATCAACAGTCATCACATGGTAGACCTGTGTAACTCGCATTCATAATATACTCGACCACCACCGTGAATGTATGTCATTTTTGTTCTTAAACTACAGAGAAGGAATGGTAGCCAGTGATTTCACCATTACCCTCGGAATTCGCCATTTGTCTGATAACCATGAGCATAAAGAGGTGAGAGGTGCTGACGACGTCATCATGCATCCAAATTACGGCGCTATCAATGGATTATCAAATGATATCGCACTAATTCATCTTAACGGGCCTGTAGAATTCACTGACTATGTAAGACCAGCTTGCTTAGCTACTCTACAAAACGAGACGATGGCGTACAGTCGATGTTGGATTGCAGGATGGGGAACCACGTACTTTGGAGGTAACATAATTTACTGTACAATATAAGAAATTAATATCTGTGTTTCATGGGGATGCATTTGTTCAAAATATCGTTATGATATCAAATTCTATAGAGTTTCAGTTTACTGGCCAATTAAGTCTATCTAAAGGCTAAAACGTGAGAAAAAAGGTTTATTGAAATGAAAAGTTATTTCAAGTGCAATTAATTCTCTCAATACTTTTCCTTTTCTGTTTTTTTTCTTCAGCTGGTTCAGTTTCAAACGACCTTCAAAAGGCACTTGTTCAGCTTATTAGCGACAACACCTGTAGTTCTCTTTACAGTCAGTACAGTATTGTAGAAGAAGCAGAATTATGTGCTGGTTACATTGAAGGCGGTGTAGATTCTTGTCAGGTAAGACTTTTCTATTCTCAATATTTCTTTTTGTGGACTGACATTCTGATACGTATTACACAGTGATTCTGTTACAAGCGCTGCTGTTCAATTGGCCAGAAGTAAAATACATGATTCGTCATAGAATATTTTTCGTAATGTTTTGTTGATGGTTCGAATTACTTGAGGTTGCAGAATATTAAGTGACCAAAAATCATTAGTATTTTTGTTTATTTTTGGATGTTGATGGGGTGAGTCTTTCCTGTTCTTCCCTGTTTTATTTCAACATGAATAGCCTTTTGCTCTTCAGATTCATTTTTAGTAACTATTTTAAGACAAAACCATGGAGACTGAGAAGGAAGGCACAGTTCATTCTATCATGTCCCCTGACGCATAGTTGTTTTTGCCATTGTTTTTTATTCACTATTTTTGTGCTTTTTAATGTTGTCATGTGAGAATGAAAATAATCAAGATGTTCTCAGACAAAATAAATTTGATTTGAAAATGTAAATGCTGACGTATTATATAATTTTCTTGTTCTAATACTAGTAGAAAGTTTTTCGTTTTTTCTGAAAGAAGGTAAATATATATTCACTGTTTTCCACTCGTAGTCCTTAGCCTTTTTAACAAATATTTTCCATAAAAACAGGGCGACAGTGGAGGACCGTTAACTTGTCAGGGTTCTGATGGTCGTTGGCATCTGGTAGGATCTACGAGTTGGGGGATCGGATGTGCTGAGCCAAATTACCCAGGAGTTTATGCCAGGATTTCAAAATACACAGAGTGGATTAAGGATACCATGGGATACGAAGGTGAGGTTTCTATTCACAATGTTGAACTTCGTTAAGGAACCCTCCCCTTGTTTGAGTTTTAGTTGGCAGGAATTAATCAGAATTCAACCAATACAGTGATATTTCAAAATGCAGGGAACAATCGGGAGGGAACTACAAAAAGCTATATTGCTTTTTATTTACCCAAGCTCTTTGAATCCTCTGAATCGTTTGAAAATAACTAACTTCCCGGCTAACTTCCCGTATCATTTGGCAATGTTTTGAGGGTGCATGTAATTTTTGTTCTGCCTCTAATACAATCTAATTGTTCTATTGAATGTCTAAGAGAACTATGTGATGAACAATTTGCTTCACTGTTTGATACATCGATTCGAGAATAATAAGAGAAGACTTGACTCCAAGAAATATTGAATCATTATGGATCAATATTCTATTGCCTCGTACAAAGCCCATTACACTTGGTGCTCTTTACAGACCCCCTAAAGATAATAATTTAATTGAATCACTCTCTGACACTTTAGAAAAATTTAAAAAAGATGATGAGATTATTGTGTTGGGGGACATGAATATTTGCCTTTCGAAAAAGTCTCCTTTATCCAAGAAATATGAGAATTTACTTAATCTAAGTGGTTTAAGCCAACTTGTAAAGCTGCCCACACGTACAACTCAGACATCTTCCTCCCTGATAGATCACATATTATGTAGTAAAGAAGAGCATATTAGTCAAAGTGGTGTTATTGACCTAGGTATAAGTGATCATTTATTGATTTATTGTTCAAGAAAGATTGTCAGGCCCGTATTTGGGCACCACAGAACTGTGTCCATCAGGAGCTTAAAAGGTTATAATGTAGATAATTTCAACTTAAATTTATCCCGATCAGACTGGTCCAAGGTAACTGAATGTAAAGATGTAAATATGGCTTGGGCAAATTTTGAATCTATATTCTTGTCAATTATAGATATGAGCGCACCTCTGAAAGAGGTAAGAATTAAGCAATCAACTGAAAAATGGATGAACCATGAAATTATTGTTTTAATTAAAGAGAGAAATGTAGCTTACAAAAATATGAAAAGGAATATTGGCAATTTAGACCTTGAAAGGAAATATAAAGTTTTAAGGAATTTAGTTCAAAGGAAGGTAAGAAGTGCCAAAACCGAATACTTTCAAGAACAAATCGAAGAAAACAAAAATGACTCTAGAAAATTGTGGAAGAATTTGAAAGGTTTAGGTCTAAAAAGTAAAGGGAAATCTGATAAAAAAACGGTTATTAATGTGCAAGGTGAATTAAGTCACGATAAGGCTATAATTGCTACAAATGAGTTTAATCGTTATTATACAACTGTGGCCGACAAGTTAGTTTGTAAATTACCAGTAAATACAACAAAATTTCATGCAGAAAGTGACCAATTTCAAAAGTTTTATGAAGAAAAGGGTATTTCAAAAGGTAGTTTTCATTTTTCCCCCGTTACAGAAAAATTTGTTTTAGATGAACTAAATAGGTTGAAAATATCAAAAAGTACTGGTTTAGATATGATACCTGCAAGATTTGTTAAAGATGGGGCAAGAAATTTGTACAAACCTTTGAATTATGTTATTAATTTATCTCTTATGTCTTCTACCTTTCCTAATGATATGAAATTCGCAAAAGTTACCCCGCTACATAAAAAGAAAGATAAAACTGACGTTAGTAATTATAGGCCAATAAGTGTATTAAGTGTAGTGTCGAAGATTTTGGAAAAATCTGTTCATGCTCAAGTGGAGAAATACTTCCAAGAAACCAAGCTAATATATAAATTTCAGTCCGGCTTTCGTAACGGATATTCCACTGAAACTTGTTTAATACATTTAACAGATTTTATCAGGAATGAAATTTCACATGGGCGCATGGTTGGAATGGTTCTCCTAGACTTACAAAAAGCCTTTGATACTGTAAATCATAGCATACTTTAAAAAAAATTAGAAGTGATGGGTTTAGACTCTGCATGTGTGACATGGTTTAGATCATATTTATCTAACCGTCATCAGGTAGTTACCATGCAGACGGTTCTTTCTGATTCACTGCCTATTAAATGCGGAGTCCCTCAAGGAAGCATTTTAGGCCCCATTCTTTTTATGTCTTACATCAATGATATGTGTACTTGTATTAACGAATCTAAATTAATTTTATATGCTGATGATAGTGTCTTGCTATATTCAGATACAAATCCCAAGATAATTGATAAAAAACTTAGTGCAGATTTGGCTAATTGCATCGAATGGATGTCTGACAACAAGCTTAGTTTACACGTTGGGAAAACGGAAAGCATTTTATTTTGTTCGAAACGAAAGTTAAGATATACACACGATTTCAAGGTTTCATATAATAATCAGGTAATTGAAAGAAAAGATTCAGTAAGATATTTGGAATTTAATTTAACAAGTAACCTATCATGGACGGGTTTGGTAGACTCAATCGCCAAAAAGGCAAATTCACGCTTGAAATTTTTGTATAGATATCAAACCTGTTTGAATATGAAGTCTAGACGTATTTTATGCTTTGCTTTAATACAATGTTTATTCGACTATGCTAATGCGGCTTGGTACGGTAGTCTGGGTGTTACGGATAAGAAAAAGCTAAGAATAATTCAAAATAAAATTGTGAGATATATAAATGTTTTAGGACCAAGAGCACATGTCGGATATAATGAACTTGAAAAGGCAGGATTGCTTCATGTAGATCACAGGTCACAACAATTAGTATTACGCCACGTGCATAAAATATTCTATTCGGATAAATTAGATCATTATATAGCAAATAATTTCACCCGGGTATCAAATATCCATGGGTACGATACTCGAAATAGTAATTTTAATTTCGTATTACCAAAACGTGAAGGACATATTGGAAACACTTTTTATTTTAATGGCATCCAATCTTGGAATGCTCTTCCTGATAAAATAAAGGTGACCCGACAATTGCTCCGCCGACATCTGCTCCGCCGACAATTGCTACGCAAAATAAGACAGTTGCTCCGCCGACAATTGCTCCGGACAATTGCTCCGCCGACAGTTGCTCCGTCGACACTTGCTCCGCCGATATGTGCTCCGTCGACACTTGCTCCGCCGATATTTGCTCCGCCGATATTTGCTCCGCCGACATGTGCTCCGCCGACATCTGCTCCGCCGAAAATTGCTCCGCCGACAATTGCTCCGCCGATAATTGCTCCGCCGACATCTGCTCCGATTATACGACAATTGCTCCGCCGAAAATTGCTCCGCCGACAATTGCTCCGCCGATAATTGCTCCGCCGACATCTGCTCCGATTATACGACAATTGCTCTGCGACAATTGCTCCGCCGATATTTGCTCCGCCGAAAATTGCTCCGATTATACGACAATTGCTCCGCCGATATTTGCTCCGCCGAAAATTGCTCCGATTATACGACAATTGCTCCGCGACAATTGCTCCGTTGATATTTGCTCCGCCGACATCTGCTCCGATTATACGACAATTGCATGAACATCTTATTTCTCCAAGTTGGTCTATGTTAAATGATAAGAAATTCATCCTGATACAAATTGTTTTGTCGTTGTTTTGTTCTTGTTATTCGTTAATGTTTTATTTATTTTATTCTCCCCCTATCATCACAGCTTTCTGCTTAAAAAACAAAACAAATTGTTCTCCCTGCCGCTGCCACTTGACAAATTGTAACGGAGAAGGGGAATGACACACTCCCCATTGAAATTGTGAATCTGGATTTTTGTTCATATATTATTATCATTGGTTTCACTCCGGTCTTGAGCGGGGAGAGAATTTGGGGGGGGGGTGCTGGACACAATATCTCTTCTGCTTTCCAGCAACTTATACACCATACATTCGCGCGGGCTCTCTCTCTCTCTTTCTCGTTTTGTTCTTTCACGTTGTTTATTTTTATTGGTGACCGCTTGATTTATTGTATATTTATCAGTATTATAATTATTAATATTTGTATCAATAATTTTTATTTACGTCTTCGGCCTTATCTACCCTTGCACTTTTTTTCCTTCAATTTGTTTCAAACGAAAGTATGATCATCACTGGCGTACAGATGGTGGAGGGGCGTGCTAGGGGTCACGGATCCCCCCATTCTCCCTACCAATGAAAAAAAAGAATAAAGGAAAGGAAAATAAATGTCATCCTTGTCTCGCCCCCTCCATTTTTTGTTGTTGGCTCATTACGCTACTGGTGAGTTACTATAAAACTAGACTTCAGCTGTATTTTTGTTCTATTCTGTGCAAAGCGACAATATAAATATATCATAATAAATGAATATATGTATGTATCTCTCTCATTACGTCTAAACAAATAATGTTATTTTTAAAAGACAATAATATATATACCAGCAATAATATAGTTACAAATTCATGAAACCCAATACGCATCTCACTGAATTTATAATGCGAGCACAAAGCACGAGCTGTTATTGACGTGGAAAGGGGACATTTATACGCCTTTTTTTAATTGTAAACATGAAGCATATCTCGGGGGGGGGGGGGGATATCTCGTAAAAGAAATGAGAGCACGATGCGTTAATTTAATATTTTGGATATATTTACCAGAGTTACAATTCTATATATTTATTTTTCTTTGTGTTATTTCTTTCGACAAACTGTAATTGAAGTATTGAAGAGTATATAGGCTGTTATGCCTGCTGATCATGATAGAATGTGGATTATTTTGCTGATTCATTAGATCTTAACATGTGTTCTTTAAATTGGGTAATTTGGGTACATGTTATATATAGAAACACAGGCATTGTGCATTCAGATGCACATTGTGGAAATGAGATTCAGTATTCCTTGCAGCTAAGAAAGGTTTTGAAAATGACACTACTCTCAATTACATGTATACTGTGTCCATAGTTGCGAGTGTGTGAAAATGAAGGTGTTTGCAGTCATTAAAGTGTAGTTTTGGTTGGAAAACGTTAATAAATTTCATGAGTTCATGATTTCATTTATCTCATGTTCTGATCAGTAAATCAAATAAAAAATTATAATGACAAGAACTTGTTAAGTTTATCCTTCTATTTCAATCCCGTGAATAAACAGTAATCGCGATATTCAGAAATAATAAGTCATACACCTCCCTTTTTCCTCAAGCTCTCACTCACTCCCCCTCTTTCTCTCTCTCTCTCTTTCTCTTTCCCTCCATAACCCTTTTCACAATCATTTTTGTTTGATTTCCGCATAAGCAAAACGACGACGACAATGATAATGATGGTGATGATGAAGATGCTGATAATGATGCTGATGATGATAATGGTGGTACAATGATAATGATAATAAGTACATGAACACACGTTTTCTTTTCATATAGTTCATTCTTGGAAAATACATAGGCGGCCATATACACATGAAGGTATATCATTTATAGAAGAAAATCTTGTTTGATTGATTTTTTTTATTTTTTGAAACTACGTGTAAAATTATATCCCCCATCAACAACAAATTGTTACTTACATTATAACATCATAATGAATATAATTCGACTATTGGCGGACCATATTTAGATTTAGATTAAGATTTATTCATTTTCCGTTCACAAAGCACAACAAAATCAAAGTAACAATACATAGTCAAATTTAAAGTACAATATCAATCGGTATAATGCATAAGAATTAGAACGTATAAACAATGAGAACTAATGCGAACTAAAGTAACCTTGACTAATAACTATATAAAACAGAACATATGGATTTTATTTTTGGATTATTAAAAAAAAATAATTATCCTTTTTCTATCAGTGAAGAAAACAATCATGATCAACATAAAACAAAAAAGCAACTCACTATTATATACAGTATTATCATAATCTAAAAACCTACGGTGTGTATGACATGATGTGGATGTGGAGACCAGACTGAGAGCACTGTGTGTACGAGAGGATATGGAAACCAGAGTGGAGGGGTGTGCCGAGAAGGTGACACGACATGTAGCCTTTCACAAGTTGGTATTTTATTGAATATTAATTTTTACTTACTGAATGGCTTGGTCATGTTTGTATGGCACAAAATTTGCCGACAGTAAACATTTTGCGTGACTACAGTACAGGTTTTCGACAAAATAAGGTGGGGTATACCGTTGAATTTCACCTGGAGCAAATGTCTCCACTTCGGAGCATATTTCGCCAGTCTGAGCAATTTTGACGCTAAGAATGGGGTATGTATAATTTGTTTCTACTGTTATAACATGGAGCTATATGGTTATAATAATTACATGAAAACGCGTTTTTTTTCTTCATTTTAATCGCCAGGCACGTAATAAAACATACAAAATGCTCCCCCCCCCCAACCGCGTAGCCAGGATTTTATTTTGGAGGGGGCGGTACATGCACCCGAAGCGTGCCAACACTTACAGAGCGCGCGAAGTGCGCTCCCTAGGGGGTGGGTGCAGGGAGGGGGAGTTTCCCCCTCCCTTGCGAAGCGCGAAGCTTTCGGTGTTTCATGAATTAAAATGAAAAGGAGCCGTCTCTCTTGTCTCTAGTACCTATATCAGCTAGCTCCAATTCAGTTGACTATATTTTGATTTTGAACCTTTTTTTCAAAAGTGATTGTGAACGCACAAAAAAGGGATAAAATGGAAGAAATTAAAATAATAATTACCCCGCGCGAGGCGCGGAAGCTAAAGCATTTTATCAAGTTTTTTTCCAAATAAAAAAGGGTCCCAAGATAAGGGTTCTCTAAGTTAAAATTAATGCGTCCCTTAGAAAGATCAGATTTGATTTCAAACAATTATATATTTAACTCGCAAAACAGAGGAGGAGAAGGGTATATGCCGGGAGGAAGATAATCCTCCCTGCCCTGAGCAATGAAACTGAAATTTCAAAGGGCGGACGTTTCATCAAATGCAGATATCTCTAATACCTCATCGGCTCTAATTCAATTGATTTTCTAAGATTATTGAACTTCATTACGAGGAAAATAGTGCGCAAAAAGTTGAAACTTCTGTGATTTATTTAAATTGTATAAGAAAAGATGATTTCTTTGACTATTATCCTGAAGCGCTTCATTTTGAATGATAAAGAAACTTAGGTGTCATTAAAAATTTCAAACTGAGGGCGCAAAACAGGACAGGAGATGAATGTGCAGGGAAATGAAGTTTAATAGAATTTGATTAAAAAATATTGTACTTTTTTTTATTTAATACGACACGAATTGTATACTTTCCTCTTTTTAAATAGGTACCTGTTTGCCCCCAAATTATGGTTGTTTAGTAATGAGCTGAAATGCGGGAGAAGTTGCCTATATGGAGGTGACGGCAGAAATTGATATAAAGATTTTACCCGCCCGGAGTCGACCCGACCAGAAGTTGCCCGATCAATAAAAAAAAAAGATAACTTCATATACTTCAGACTAACCTTACTCTAATTCCATGGAGCTATAAAACATGTCTAATTCCACGCCCTAATGTATACATTTGAACTTTAACTGGCAAAAAACACACATAGCTGAGGTGTAAAAACAGGGTTAGAGAAAGGGTGAGGGGATACAAAGGAGAACTGCAATATTGTCATCTAACCGCGCGCAGCGCGGAAGCAAAATTCATATAAATTTAGAGCAAGAGTGAAAGAGTTTCTCTTTTGAGAAAAAATAAAGAATAAAAAGAAAAACCAACAAAGCTACCTTTCTTCCCTTTCCTCCCTTCGCTTTTCCTTTTCTCCTCTCTTTTTTCCCTTCTTTTTTTTTCTTTTTTGGGACGTTTTGGGGGGGGGGGGGGCCCCCCAATTTTCCAAAGCCGTGTACAAAAAACGTAAGAATTACCATATGATTGTGATTTTTAGCATGGACTGCCCCCACTTTTGACTCAGCCCTCACTTTGAAAACCGTTCCGCGGCCCCTGTGTATATGACATTTAATATATCATGCAAGCATAGTTTAAGTTTACTTTGTAAATTCATGGAGCTATGCTCCATGGTAAAATGACGCCTTCAGCCTGTGCTAAAATTGTAATGCGTATGAAAGTACGAATAAAAAAAAAAATAAATAATTGTCGCATTATCGGAGCAATTTACGGCGGAGCAGATGTCGGCGGAGCAATTATCGGCGGAGCAATTGTCGTATAATCGGAGCAGATGTCGGCGGAGCAAATATCGGCGGAGCAATTGTCGCGGAGCAATTGTTGTATAATCGGAGCAATTTTCGGCGGAGCAATTGTCGTATAATCGGAGCAGATGTCGGCGGAGCAATTATCGGCGGAGCAATTGTCTGCGGAGCAATTTACGGCGGAGCAGATGTCGGCGGAGCAGATGTCGGCGGAGCAAATATCGGCGGAGCAAATATCGGCGGAGCAAGTATCGACGGAGCACATATCGGCGGAGCAAGTGTCGACGGAGCAACTGTCGGCGGAGCAACTGTCCGGAGCAATTGTCGGCGGAGCAGTTGTCGGATTTTGCGTAGCAATTGTCGGCGGAGCAATTGTCATGGAACCAAAATAAAAGCCGTTAAATTTTTTTGTCAATTTAAGAGTGCATTAAAAAATCACCTAAAACTGGAAGCTGCCCGAGAACAGCATTACCAGTAAAATAACACATTTTGTACAGTTGGTTTCTAGTATTGTAGATAATGTATACATTAGGGTATGTTAAAATATAATCTTGTTTCACATATTAGGAAGATTATTGTTTGCTTCAGATGTTTGCAAATTATATGACTGATGGATATGTTTGTATGTATTTTTTTCCCCCAATATTCCAGTACTTGTCGTAGTTTATATTTTTTTGTTACAATATGTTAATGTTTTATACTAACTATAGGACCCCATTGCAAATAAGCCTTTCGGCTTTCATGGGCTATCCTGTCAAGGTATTTCCTCAATTTCATTGTAATCTCCTGTGATATTCTTGACGAATAAAATCAATCAATCAATCAGAATAACATCCTAATATGTTAAAGAACACATTTTTTAAGGTGAGACCTTGCATCGATCACCATTGACTGCTACTTCAGCTTTTAGTGAGACTAGAGTCTTTAGAAACAAATTTGAGAAGATATTGAAATTTACTTTCTTATCAAAATTAAATATCAATCAGTGTCAAAATACGTTTCAAAATTGCTTTCTAATATGCAGTATACCACGCGTGATGAATTACTTTTTGTCTCACCTGCATAGCAGAGTGAGACTATAGGCGCCGCTTTTCCGACGGCGACGGCGGCGGCGGCGGCGTCAACACCAAATCTTAACCTGAGGTTAAGTTTTTGAAATGACAGCATAACTTAGAAAGTATATGGACCTAGTTCATGAAACTTGGCCATAAGGTTAATCAAGTATTACTGAACATCCTGCCTGAGTTTCATGTCACATGACTAAGGTCAAAGGTCATTTAGGGTCAATGAACTTAGACCATGTAGGGGGAATCAACATCAAAATCTTAACCTAAGGTTAAGTTTTTGAAATGTCATCATAACTTAGAAAATATATGGACCTAGTTCATGAAACTTATACATAAGGTCAATCAAGTATCACTGAACATCCTGCATGAGTTTCACGTCACATGACCAAGGTCAAAGGTCATTTAGGGTCAATGAACTTTGGCCGAATTGGGGGTATCTGTTGAATTACCATCATAACTTTGAAAGTTTATGGATCTGATTCATGAAACTTGGACATAATAGTAATCAAGTATTACTGAACATCCTGTGCAAGTTTCAGGTCACATGATCAAGGTCAAAGGTCATTTAGGGTCAATGAACTTTGGCCAAATTGGGGTATTTGTTGAATTACAGCCATAAATTTGAAAGTGTGTTGGTCTAGTTCATAAAACTTGGACATAATAGTAATCAAGTATCACTGAACATCCTGTGCGAGTTTCAGGTCACATGATCAAGGTCAAAGGTCATGTAAGGTCAAAGAACTTTGGCCACGTTGGGGGTATTTGTTGAATTGCCATCATATCTCTATAGTGTATTGGTCTAGTTCATAAAACGTGGAAATAAGAGTATCCAAGTATCACTGAACATCTTGTGCGAGTTATAGTAGTTTTCAAAATCAGCACTGCTGCTATATTGAATCGCGTGATGCAGGTGAGACGGCCAGAGGCATTCCACTTGTTTGTATTAAGTAAGCCTAATGCTTTCGACATTTCTATTTATCACTCTCTCTTCCACATATCCCCATCTGCTCATTTCCATCAGAAACTTCCATTCCAGATAATGAAGGTAAGCAAATGCTATGGAATAGTTTCTTAGTAGTATCTTAAATAGTATCATGATTATGATCACGGACATGTCTTAACTGAACAAAAGAAATAAAGAATGGATTGTTTCGCCAAACCAGGTTAAGGTTTAAGGTCTATACATGTGAGGGTATGCGCACGTGTGGAATGTGTGGGTGGGTGTTGTGTGAGTGTATCTATGTGATCTGAAGAAGAGCAAACTGGAATTTTGTAAACTTTTCAACGTAAACAAAGAAATCCTCAAGTGTAGGGGCAAGACTGAGTGAATTATTATGAGATAAAGTCATGACCTAGTTTTTTTCCTTATAAAAAAGACGTTCAGGTTAATTGTGTCATAGTTTTACCAAATCGACGTGGAATTAAGAAGGCATGGCAGTAAAGGGGTGCTGATCATGTAGGAAATCACAATCAGATGACTATTACTATTCAAAGAAATTTGGGGACTAACCCCCCCCCCCCCCTCTGAATCGTGCTGTGACTTTGTAAAGCATTGTTCAGATCTTGATGCCACTAGTCAAAGCTTGTACAACCTTCATGATCTCATCGATCTGTAAATGTAATTTCCATTAATAATGAAATCTGGCTATACTTTACTTCAGTTTTCACTCTCGGGTACGGAAAATGTGAATTAAGATATGTTTTATGACAAGACAACTTCAATGGTCATTTTACAATTTTCCATGTATCATTATATAGGGACTACTTGTAATAATCATACAAGGCATCATGGCTATGGGAAATGGCTCTGGCCATGGCTCATCGCGAGCATATAATTTCACCCTCAAATTCCCTTAATTCACTCCCTGTACTATAAAGTCTTTATTTTTGGTTGTCCGTATGTTGTGCAAGTGGGAACTTTTTTTGCGGGCTCGCCTTTTTTCAGCTGCACTCTTCTTTTGGTCTTCCAACGTCTTAAATACTTGGCCAACTTTAGCGGTCAGTGGGAATTTTCTCAAGTGGCCATTCCGGTACATTAACGTAGTCTAAATGGTTACAACTATTGTAGCTTTGTCATGATGGCAACGACCATGATAGCGAGGCTCAACAGCAAGTCAAAATTAATATAATGACAGAGTTACAATTAACGATTGTGAATCTGCATGAAAGGGCCCTCACAGCATACGTACCCTTTTTTATCACATCTCTCTCTTGCCGGTTGCAAGGTGTTTTAGGAACAATTTGATGTTATAAAGTCTTTAGGAGTCATGTCATTCTTCATACAGTGTGCATGGCTAATCCAGCGGAGTCTACGTTGTCTGAGGAAGATAAACCTGCTTGGAAGACCGGCATGAGATAGACTCGTCTGTGTGTTTGGCATCTTGTCATTCCATGAGATGGGCGTTCTATATTTTATCTTGTTTAGCACAGAGCAGAGTACAGAGGACACATAAATCCTTTATTAGTCTTCGTCAAGAATTTAGCGTTATCCGAGACGGTTGTGGCTAAGTGAGAGCGTTTTTATGCATGTCTTGACGAGTGATGTATCGAGGGAGAAGAGGTTGTTGCAGATAGTTTACCAAAAGTATGCGATCTTTACCAAAACTAAGTTGCAGCTTCAAGCTTTTATTCACCAATGAAAAGCGATAGCTGGCCCTGTCATATTTTCGTCTTATTCAGACTAATAGGGGAAAAGACCTTGTAGATCACCGAAAATCTCCGTCGGAGTATTCAGTTCCTGCGTTTTAGAGGATTTGAAAGCTGCAACATGTGCAAATAGCATGTCTCCGATGACAGTATCTCACACCTATGTCTGGCTTTGAGGTGAGCATAAGGTTGAACAGCCTATTGACTACTCTGGTGTGAAGGTAAGTCTCTTTTATGGCTGGGTTAATGTCGGTTTTAGGAACAATTTATTTCATGGATCTAGAGCATATTTCATCCTGAACTCAAAGAACTCAAATCATTGCCGACTTAAAAAAAAGAAAACAAAGAAATTCATATTTTTTCATCTTTTTTTCAGATGACGAAGTTCAGGAAGACGAAACTGAAATCAGTGTATTTGGTATTGGCGAATCCTTGACAGTGGTCTCCCCAAATTTTCCTGATAACTATACCAATGGAGCACAAATGCAATGGCTTGTATCTGGCCCAGAAGAATCCAGAATAGTGGCCATTATTCATTCCTTTGAGCTTGAACACAAAAACGATTACTTATTAATCGGTTCAGGTCTTGATCCAAGCGACCGTACTTCATTACTTGTGAAACTGTCAGGTTCCAGTTTTCCTGAAGAAGTAGTCTCAAGCAACAATGAGATGTGGCTTAATTTCACATCAGATAGCTCAGTCGCAAGAAAAGGATTCTGGATAGAAATCATGGTGTTTGGTCCCTCCAACATCACAGGTAATATTATACAGTACACCCCACATTTTCTTTCCACAGAAGGTTGACGTGACAGATTTTAGTTTTATATTGACGAAATTATTCAAGTTCAATCCCGGGTTCTTTTGATTCAACTAGTATAAGATAAAAAGTGAATACAAATGAATACATAGTTAAGTGGCAATGACAACACTGAAGCAAATACTTGATGAAATGTGTTCCTTTACAAACAAATTGTTTGTTATTGGATCCGAACTTGTGGATTTATGAAAACTAAGTCTCCATCTTTCTTTTCAAATAGATAATTTCACAAACAATGAAGTCAGTTTCTTCGGGTTTGGTGAATCATTGACCATCGTATCACCAAATTACCCTGACAAGTATCCAAACGATGCTGCTATGATCTGGCTTGTGTCTGGACCAGAAGATTTTCAGGTTGTAGCCAAGTTTTACGCCTTCGACCTGGAATTACGCCATGACGTCCTTAGTATTGGTTGGGGTCTAGATGCCAGTGATCAGTCATCAGAGCTGATAAGACGTTCAGGTTCTAAACTACCTGAAGATGTAGTTTCCATCAACAATGAAATGTGGCTAAACTTTACTTCAGATTCTACGGTCAGGGACGAAGGATTTTGGATTGAGATCACGGTTTTTGGACAAGATAATTTTACAGGTTAGTTTTCAAATTTTCCTGTATATCATGAATTAACAATTTTTGGTAGCATATGCCAAAAACATATCAACCAATTTATTAGAAAAAAAATATGCCACTTGACGGATTATTCATTTAATATCCCGGAATGTTCATGAGTTATTTGAATAAATTAATTAATGCTAGCGCTGATAAAATTGGAAAGTCATTAATAATTACATCTATCATGTCTATTATAAGAATTTATTGTGTGTATTTATAATTTATCTGTACTTCTGCTCATCTTAATGTTATCATGTATAATTGCAAGGATCTTCCGCACTGAAGGATTACAGATCTTTAAGAAAATAAACATAATAAATTAAGGTTTTTAAATATAATTATTTCATTTATGAGCCATCTGATGTATTAATATTAACGAAACTGAAAATTTCTTTCATTCATCTTTTAGATGCAGTAAATGGGAGTGAAGTCAGCACATTTGGCTACGACGAATCTTTGACCATTGTTTCACCTAGTTATCCGAATAAATATCCAAACGATATGAACCTACAATGGCTTGTTTCTGGACCAGTTGACTACCAAATAGTGGCTTTCTTCCACGCCTTTAATCTAGAATCCGGACATGACTTCCTCATAGTCGGTTCTGGGTTGGATCCGGGGATCCAGTCATCGCAGTTATTCAAATTATCCGGCTCGTCATTACCTGAAGAAGTTATTTCTGATAATAATGAAATGTGGCTCAACTTTACATCAGACAGCTCAAATAGATGGACTGGATTTTGGATTGAAATCAAGGTCTATGAAGCTGGTATGTTCAATTAATGGATGTTTGACTTTGATAATTTAATATACCGTATGAACAAGCCATTTGAGCAAATTGAATTTCAGTCTCAACATATTTAATACCTAATTCCCACTTTCACGATTCGTCCGACGATTGAACGGGGATCTTAATCGTTGAATAGTAGTAATCGTATCAGATCTTATCAGATCAGTCACGGCAGTCGTAATGATCGCAGAAAAAAATCTTTAATGAATTTGCGTAAACCGTAAAGTTGGTAAAATATTTTTATCATATTGGATGGCTCACAACGGAATTCCAGAAATATTCCAAGAGTCTGGGCAAATATTCCACGAATTGCAGATGAGTGGAATATTGGCCATAACGAGTGGAATATTTTTGATATTCCATGAAAGCCATCCAATATAATTATTATCATGTATCCCACCCCTGGCTATAAAAGGGGGGGGGGTATTTGATTAAACAAGTCATATTACTTATCACATAATGGCATCATCACTTCATAAGATCAAATTTGGTCGTTGACATGCGACTTGCATGTAGTTCATTATGACGTAATCGAGTGTAGTTGTGCTCTACGCTCTGCAACGCATTGCTGTCATTGTTGTACGCGTTGTATATTTCACGCATGCGCACAATACTTTTGAATATTTTTATTATACAAACAATGTTTGTTTACGAGTGCAATGGACAGAATACATTGAGGCGTAGCCGAGTTGAATGGATCATTCCATTTCATCTTTCATTGAATGAAGTATTCTGTCCATTACACGAATGGAAATAACATTCATCATTTGGTTTATATGACACCTAAAAAGATTCTTTTTCATATGAAGTTCATGAATTTTGATGCAAAATATGCAAGCTCGGTCTTTTGATTGTCGCGTACATACAACTTGCGCGCTGCAAACACGAGTGGTTTTACATACCGTGTTTACACTTAATCGGCATTTGAATCGGCTCGCGGTTCTGAACCGCGAGCCGATTCAGCATCGGCTTTTTCATAGCGTGTAAACGCGAGCAACTTGAATCGGCTCGCGGTTCAGAACCGGCAATTTGCACCACCAAAGTAGTAGGTTCTGAACCGCGAGCCGATGCAGAATCGGCTTTTTTACTACGTGTAAACAGAAAGCCGATTCTGCACCGGCAATTTGTGCGCATTTCAATTACTTTACCATTGTGACGTAATTGTAAGCGCACTGATCCAGCGTTGTCTTTATTATGACGTATATTGTAGGTATGCGTACCATTTCAGGTTTTTGCATCGGCTCGCGGTTCTGAACCGCGAGCTGTAACAACGTGTAAACGCAATCCAAATGCCGATTCTGCATCGGCATTTGGTTCAGAACCAATTGCCGATTAAGTGTAAACACGGTATCGATTGTATAGATATAATTCCGTTCATTGATATGTTCTTTCCACAAAAGATAATCCTACTGATGATTGTGACTTCGTGTGCGGAGATGGGACCTGTTTGAAATCTGATGATGTATGTAATGGTAAAAACGACTGCTCGGATTTCTCTGACGAAGATTTATGTCGTAAGTATGAATATTAAATAATCTAAAATTGCTGTTGCTACCATTATTTTTCATAATGAAAGGCAATAGATCCCAGATCGTATCTAGAAATGTTGGGTAATTAATATCAGGCTGTTCCTGAAGAATATCGTCCCACCATAATGCTCAAATTCATTTTGGATATTATGTTGATTGAAGCATCTGCTGTTGTTTAACTTTCCACCGTTCTCTCTTTCATGTGTAGCTGAGTGTAGCGATCTTCAATATTCAACCTGTGAAGCAGTACTCTCCTACGATCGGACTTACTTCCCAAACCCATCAGCCCAAGACCGTGATACTGCAATCAGTTTGATTGAAGGAACGAGCATCATGGAAGAATGCCATGAAGACTTTCTGCTTCTCTTTTGTGGTATGCTTTTTGCTGACTGTCCCCATGGAGGTCCTTCTAGACGCCCTTGTAAGGCACTCTGTGAGGAAGTCACAGATGCATGTCGAGTATCTTACACCATATTGATGGATAAAGACTGGCCCATTGATTGCAATCAATTAAGTGATGAAGGGAATGTTGAAGAGACATACTGTAATGGCGGAGAAGGGGGTAAGTAGAAAGTGTCATGCTTAATTAAGTACTTTCACTTCAAATGAAGCGTGTTTGAAATCATGACCTCCAGCTGCATTGATTACGTCTTCTATCAACTATATTAAGACATTGACTTTTTTAATTGTTTTACAGATTTAACGAATGAAGCTACATGTGGTACCCGACCCGCTGTTGATGATTACCACTCTAGAATAGTTGGAGGAGTTGATGCTGATCTAGGGGAATTCCCTTGGATTGCTACTGTTCAAATGGGAGGTTTCTTTTGTGGTGGTACGTTGATTAGTAACCAATGGGTCTTGACTGCAGCTCACTGCGCGTAAGTATTTCCCTGTGGTTTTCTGGTATTGTAGGGTAATAAACCTGTGCAGCGGTACCTAGTAATGGTTCATTAACTTTAATTTCAATTACCACCTTTTCAATTTTACCTTGCGTTTCAGCGTGGTTTAACTCAAATATTTCCTGACCTTATACTATTCGTGACTTGAATTTTGCTAATGTTTAATATTTGACTGATGTATACATCCATCTTCCACTACTAGAAGCTAGTTTAGGGTTGACAAGGGGTGTGTGGACTCGGAACCTGATTATTCGTTTGGAACCACAACTATATATCTTTCTGCACCTTTAAGTCATCTTATTCATCTCAAATGCGTTCCGATATACGTAATCGGATCCTAGGTCTTGCCCTCTTGTTAATAAGGGACTCTATCAACAGCCGTCACATGGTAGACCTGTGTAACTCGCATTCATATTCATACTCGAACACCACTGTGAATGTATGCCATTTTTATTCTTAAACTACAGAGAAGGAATGGTAGCCAGTGATTTCACCATCACCCTCGGAATTCGCCATTTGTCTGATAACCATGAGCATAAGGAGGTGAGAGGTGCTGACGACGTCATCATGCATCCAAATTACGGCGCTATTAATGGAATAGCAAATGATATTGCACTTCTTCATCTATCCGAACCTGTTGAATTCACTGATTATGTAAGACCAGCTTGTCTAGCTACTCTTCAAAACGAGACGATGGCGTACAGTCGATGTTGGATCGCAGGATGGGGAACGACGTACTTTGGAGGTAACGTAATTATAGCAAATGAATTTCTAATGTGTTTCATCGGGCTGCATTTGTTCGACATACAGTTATGATTAAACATTTTATAGGTTTTCTTTTTCCCAACTCATTAATTTGCCTTCTAAAGGCTGAAAAGAGAAAAAAATTGTTGTATGATTAAAAATGAACTTCACCATATTAATTCAAATGCAAGTGATTCTTTAAATCCTTTTCCTTTTCTGTTTTTTTCAGCTGGTTCAGTGTCATACGACCTTCAAAAGGCACTTGTTCATCTTATTAGCGACAACACCTGTAGTTCTCTGTACAGTCAGTACAATATTGTAGAAGAAGCAGAATTATGCGCTGGTTACATTGAAGGCGGTGTAGATTCTTGTCAGGTAAGACTTTTTATTATCAATATTTCTTATTGTAGAATGACATTCTGATGTGCATTAGACATTGGTTCTGTTACGAACCCTGCTGTTCAATTGGCCAGCAGGGTTTCTAACAGAACCAATGTGTAATATATCAGAATGTCATTCCACAATAAGAAATATTGGAATATCTTTCACAATGTTTCGTTAAAGCTTTGAATTGCTTGAGGTTAGCAGAGCATAAAGTAATGAAAAATATTGTTTTATTTTATACTTTTAATCTTGGATGCTAATGATGGGATGAGTCTTTCCTGTTCTTCCCTTCCTTATTACTTTACTCTACTTTATCATTTTGCTCTTCAGACTTTCGTTTCAGTGACTCTATAGAGATAAAACCATAAAGACTGAGGGATCTATCATTTCCCCTGACGCATAGTTGTTTTTATTAATTGACTTTTTTATTCACACTTTTTGTGCTTTCTAATAGTTGTCATGTGGATATCAGGATAATAAAGATTTTCTCAGACAAAATAAAATTTTGATTTGAAAATGGAGATGCTGATGTATTATATAATTTTTTTGTTCCAAAACTAGAAGTTTTTCGTTTTTTTCTGAAACAAGGTAAATGTATATTCATTTTTTTTCCACTCATAGTCCTTAGCCTTTTCAACAAATATTTTCCATAAAAACAGGGCGACAGTGGAGGGCCGTTAACTTGTGAGGGTTCTGATGGTCGTTGGCATCTGGTAGGATCTACGAGTTGGGGGATCGGATGTGCTGAGCCAAATTACCCAGGAGTTTATGCCAGGATTTCAAAATACACAGAGTGGATTAAGGATACCATGGGTTTTGAGGGTAAGGTTGTCGGTTCTTGATTACAATGGAGAGAAGAAAATACATTTTATTAGCCACTGCTCCTGGCCTCCTTAGCCTTCATCATTGTCGCAGCAATTTGTTCCTTTGGGAAGAAACGGTTTTCTGATGTGATTCATGATTTATAAAGGGCTAAGTGCGTAGCTAAATGTTTACAATATTCAATAGCTGCAATTCAAAGATTACAAAGAAAATATATTTTAGTGTCGACCACAGGTTCAACATTTTCTGTAAATGGATGAGGGTGGGGGGTGTCATTAAAACTGTTACCGTAAGCTATAAGATGAAAGTGAAACAAATGTACATTCATCATTACAAATAATTTCAAATGTGCAGTAATTACTCCTGCTCATTATCAGAAGTCTAAAGTGCTTTACAATAATGAAGAGCAATAAACCCGACTTCAGCAATTATTGCAAAATATCTGTTAGCCCTAAGTTTTCATTGTGATTTTGCCGTTTATTATATAGTTTACTCATGGGATATGATATATAAATTTCTTTCTTCTAGTAAACTGGTATAAATAGGACATTTACCAACACTTTTATAATACATTGAATCTGAGAAAGTCAAGTATAAGGACGGTAGACCAGATTTGCGTAAAAATCCTTTAGGTCAATGTAAATAATCTCGAAGGTTTTGACAATAATGAAAAACAAAGTATTCTCTTTGACTGAATTAATTGCGGTATATGTCACAGTCACATATATTGAACATTCTAAATCGGAACAATCAAGAAAAATGAAAAAAGAGAGAAAGGGGATATCAAAAAAATCAGTCGATGTATAAAAAGAAGAAGTTGAAAAAGGAGGAGCGTCACTAAGAAAGATGTCTTCGTGATGCATTTCTACAGTATAAATAAAGACGATAAATGTTTTATAATGTTACTAGCATAACTTAAAATCATAAGCATTTATTATACAGCTAACAAGACTTTATACAAAGCACGATAGAAAAAGAAAATAAGGGAAAACTTTGGATTGACGTGGATTGAACTAGCGTGGTCATAATTGCGCTATTTAAACTTGCAAAGTGTGAAGTGTAATTACTTATGTCTATGGTAAAACTAAGTATAAAAAACGTGTACTCCTTAAATTTCTAAACTTAGAACATTTCGAAAGGGGTGAAAGTCACCCAGTTTTGATACCTTATAAAGATCTAAGAAGGAAAAGGGGAATGTTTCGAGTAAAAGAAAAAGGCCCTCATTTTATACAATGAGCATTTTATTGTATTTCATGATAGATAATCCTGCTGATGAATGTTACTTCACTTGCGGAGACGGGACCTGTTTGGAATCTGATGATGTATGCAATGGTGTAAATGACTGTGCAGACTCATCCGACGAAAATTCATGTCGTAAGTTGAGACAATAAATGGAAACATTTATCGTTGTATAGTCATAGATTATAATTTGTAGAAAAAGTAATAATGATATTTCAGTATTTTTTTTTTACTTTACTCTTTCACAAATATTTTGAAGAGTAGGATATTCATCGGAACATTGATTTTTTTTCTGTCCAATATAAAACCAACATAAAAGGATTTCTGATTTTCTTGATAACCATTAAGATACCTTTAAACTTCTATGAATATTAATGCCCTAAATAACACTTCTGAGAAGCAGTTAATGGTGTGCTTTAGCCAAACAAATCGTCAATTAACCAAATGAACAATGATTCTGTTGGAAAATTTTCATATCTTATTGGATTTACCAATGTTTACCAATTCATATTTCACATCAGATGATTCTACCGATGAATGTTACTTCACTTGCGGAGATGGGACGTGTTTGGAATCCGATGATGTATGCAATGGTGAAAATGATTGTGCCGACTTTTCCGACGAAGATTTATGTCGTAAGTTGAACAATGACACTCACTGATTTATTTACAATACCACTTGTTGTTAATTCCAATGTACTTCGTAATACAGCAATATCGATTTCTTTCATCGGTCTTTCATCTTAGTCTTCCCACAAGAACATGAATCATCTTGTAAACGGGGGAACAGAAGAACATTGTATCATATGCCGAATTTTCATAGAAAAACGTAAAAGAAGATCGCATAATGATTCTCTTATCTTTGTACAGCCCAATGCAGTGATATCAATTTCTCACGATGTGAAGCAGTACTCTCCTACGATTGGACTTACTTCCCAAACCCATCAGCCCAAGACCGTGATACTGCAATCAGTTTGCTCGAAGAAACAACCATCGTGGAAGAATGTCATGAAGACTTTCTGCTTCTCTTGTGTGGTATGCTTTTTGCTGACTGTCCCCATGGAGGTCCTTCAAGACGCCCTTGTAAGGCACTCTGTGAGGAAGTCACAGATGCATGTCGAGTATCTTACACCATATTGATGGATAAAGACTGGCCCATTGATTGCAACCAATTAAGTGATGAAGGGAATGTTGAAGAGACATACTGTAATGGCGGAGAAGGAGGTAAGAAGAAAATGTCATGCTTGAATAAGTACTGTCACTAATTCAGATGAAGATGTGTTTGAAATCACTACCTCCAGCAGTTATAGGCCTTCTTTGTCCAGCTATATTAAGGCATTTTAATTTTTCTTATTATACTACAGATTTAACGAATGAAGCTACATGCGGTACCCGTCCAGCTATTGATGATTACAACTCTAGAATAGTTGGAGGAGTTGATGCTGATCTAGGGGAATTCCCTTGGATCGCTACTGTTCAAATGGGAGGTTACTTTTGTGGTGGTACGTTGATTAGTAACCAATGGATCTTGACTGCAGCTCACTGCGCGTAAGTATTTGCCAGTGATTTATTTGGTAGAGTAGGGTAATAAACCTGTGCAGCGGTACCTAGTAACGGTTTATTAACTTTAATTTCAATTACCATCTTTTCAATTTTACCTTGCGTTTCAGCGTGGTTTAACTCAAATATTTCCTGACCTTATACTATTCGTGACTTGAATTTTGCTAATCTTTAATATTTGACTGATGTATACATCCATCTTCCACTACTAGAAGCTAGGTTAGGGTAGACAAGGGGTGTGTGGACTCGGAACCTGATTATTCGTTTGGAACCACAACTATATATCTTTCTGCACCTTTAAGTCATCTTATTCATCCCAAATGCGTTCCGATATACGTAATCGGATCCTAGGTCTTACCCTCTTGTTAATAAGGGACTCGATCAACAGCCATCACATGGTAGACCTGTGTAACTCGCATTCATATTCATACTCGAACACCACCGTGAATGTATGCCATTTTTATTCTTAAACTACAGAGAAGGAATGGTAGCCAGTGATTTCACCATCACCCTCGGAATTCGCCATTTGTCTGATAACCATGATCATAAGGAGGTGAGAGGTGCTGACGACGTCATCATGCATCCAAATTACGGCGCTATTAATGGAATAGCAAATGATATTGCACTTCTTCATCTATCCGAACCTGTTGAATTCACTGATTATGTAAGACCAGCTTGTCTAGCTACTCTTCAAAACGAGACGATGGCGTACAGTCGATGTTGGATCGCAGGATGGGGAACGACGTACTTTGGAGGTAACGTAATTATAGCAAATGAATTTCTAATGTGTTTCATCTGGCTGCATTTGTTCGACATACAGTTATGATTAAACATTTTATAGATTATCTTTTTCCCAACTCATTAATTTGCCTTCTAAAGGCTGAAAAGAGAAAAAAAATTGTTGTATGATTAAAAATGAACTTCACCATATTAATTCAAATGCAAGTGATTCTTTAAATCCTTTTCCTTTTCTGTTTTTTTTCAGCTGGTTCAGTTTCATACGACCTTCAAAAGGCACTTGTTCATCTTATTAGCGACAACACCTGTAGTTCTCTGTACAGTCAGTACAATATTGTAGAAGAAGCAGAATTATGCGCTGGTTACATTGAAGGCGGTGTAGATTCTTGTCAGGTAAGACTTTTTATTATCAATATTTCTTATTGTAGAATGACATTCTGATGTGCATTAGACATTGGTTCTGTTACGAACCCTGCTGTTCAATTGGCCAGCAGGGTTTCTAACAGAACCAGTGTGTAAAACATATCAGAATGTCATTCCACAATAAGAAATATTGGAATATCTTTCACAATGTTTCGTTAAAGCTTCGAATTGCTTGAGGTTAGCAGAGCATAAAGTAATGAAAAATATTGTTTTATTTTATATTTTTAATTTTGGATGCTAATGATGGGATGAGTCTTTCCTGTTCTTCCCTTCTTTATTACTTTACTCTTCTTTTCATTTTGCTCTTCAGACTTTCGTTTCAGTGACTCTATAGAGATAAAAACCATAAGGACTGAGGGATCTATCATTTCCCCTGACGCGTAGTTGTTTTTATTAATTGCTTTTTTTATTCACACTTTTTGTGCTTTCTAATAGTTGTCATGTGGATATCAGGATAATAAATATTTTCTCAGAAAAAATAAAATTTTGATTTGAAAATTGAGATTCTGATGTATTATATAATTTTTTTGTTCCAAAACTAGAAGTTTTTCGTTTTTTTCTGAAACAAGGTAAATGTATATTCATTTTTTTCCACTCATAGTCCTTAGCCTTTTCAACAAATATTTTCCATTAAAACAGGGCGACAGTGGAGGACCGTTAACTTGTGAGGGTTCTGATGGTCGTTGGCATCTGGTAGGATCTACGAGTTGGGGGATCGGATGTGCTGAGCCAAATTACCCAGGAGTTTATGCCAGGATTTCACAATACACTGACTGGATCATGGATACCATGGGTTTTGAGGGTAAGATTGTCGGTTCTTGATTACAATGGAGAGAAGAAAATACATTTTATTAGCCACTGCTCCTGGCCTCCTTAGCCTTCATCATTGTCGCAGCAATTTGTTCCTTTGGGAAGAAACGGTTTTCTGATGTGATTCATGATTTATAAAGGGCTAAGTGCGTAGCTAAATGTTTACAAAATTCAATAGCTGCAATTCAACGATTACAAAGAAAATATATTTTAGTGTCGACCACAGGTTCAACATTTTCTGTAAATGGATGAGGGTGGAGGGTGTCATTAAAACTGTTACTGTTAAGCTATAAGATGAAAGTGAAACAAATATACATTCATCATTACAAATAATTTCAAATGTGCAGTAATTACTCGTGCTCATTATCAGAAGTCTAAAGTGCTTTACAATAATGAAGCGCAATAAACCCGACTTCAGCAATTATTGCTAAATATCTGTTAGCCCTAAGTTTTCATTGTGATTTTGCCGTTTATTATATAGTTTACTCATGGGATATGATATATAAATTTCTTTCTTCTAGTAAACTGGTATAAATAGGACATTTACCAACACTTTTATAATACATTGAATCTGAGAAAGTCAAGTATAAGGACGGTAGACCAGATTTGCGTAAAAATCCTTTACGTCAATGTAAATAATCTCGAAGGTTTTGACAATTATAAAAAACAAAGTATTCTCTTTGACTGAATTAATTGCGGTATATGTCATAGTCACATATATTGAACATTCTAAATCGGAACAATCAAAATAAATGAAAAAAGAGAGAAATGGGATATAAAAAAAATCAGTCGATGTATAAAAAGAAGAAGTTGAAAAAGGAGGAGCGTTACTAAGAAAGATGTCTTCGTGATGCATTTCTACAGTATAAATAAAGACGAGAAATGTTTTATAATGTTACTAGCATAACTTAAAATCATAAGCATTTATTATACAGCTCACAAGACTTTATACAAAGCAAGATAGAAAAAGAAAATAAGGGAAAACTTTGGATTGACGTGGATTGAACTAGCGTGGTCATAGTTTCGCTATTTAAACTTGCAAAGTGTGAAGTGTAATTAATTATGTCTATTGTAAACCTAAGTATAAAAAACGTGTACTCCATAATTTTCTAAACTTAGAACATTTTGAAAGGGGTGAAAGTCACCCAGTTTTGATACCTTATAAAGACCTATCTAAGAAGGAAAAGGGGAATGTTTCGAGTAAAAGAAAAAGGCCCTCATTTTATACAATGAGCATTTTATTGTATTTCATGATAGATAATCCTGCTGATGAATGTTACTTCACTTGCGGAGACGGGACCTGTTTGGAATCTGATGATGTATGCAATGGTGTAAATGACTGTGCAGACTCATCCGACGAAAATTCATGTCGTAAGTTGAGACAATAAATGGAAACATTTATCGTTGTAGTCATAGATTATAATTTGTAGAAAAAGTAATAATGATATTTCAGTATTTTTTTTTTACTTTACTCTTTCACAAATATTTTGAAGAGTAGGATATTCATCGGAACATTGATTTTTTTTTCTGTCCAATATAAAACCAACATAAAAGGATTTCTGATTTTCTTGATAACCATTAAGATACCTTTAAACTTCTATGAATATTAATGCCCTAAATAACACTTCTGAGAAGCAGTTAATGGTGTGCTTTAGCCAAACAAATCGTCAATTAACCAAATGAACAATGATTGTGTTGGAAAATTTTTATATCTTATTGGATTTACCAATGTTTACCAATTCATATTTCACATCAGATGATTCTACCGATGAATGTTACTTCACTTGCGGAGATGGGACGTGTTTGGAATCCGATGATGTATGCAATGGTGAAAATGATTGTGCCGACTTTTCCGACGAAGATTTATGTCGTAAGTTGAACAATGACACTCACTGATTTATTTACAATACCACTTGTTGTTAATTCCAATGTACTTCGTAATACAGCAATATCGATTTCTTTCATCGGTCTTTCATCTTAGTCTTCCCACAAGAACATGAATCATCTTGTAAACGGGGGAACAGAAGAACATTGTATCATATGCCGAATTTTCATAGAAAAACGTAAAAGAAGATCGCATAATGATTCTCTTATCTTTGTACAGCCCAATGCAGTGATATCAATTTCTCACGATGTGAAGCAGTACTCTCCTACGATCGGACTTACTTCCCAAACCCATCAGCCCAAGACCGTGATACTGCAATCAGTTTGCTCGAAGAAACAACCATCGTGGAAGAATGTCATGAAGACTTTCTGCTTCTCTTGTGTGGTATGCTTTTTGCTGACTGTCCCCATGGAGGTCCTTCAAGACGCCCTTGTAAGGCACTCTGTGAGGAAGTCACAGATGCATGTCGAGTATCTTACACCATATTGATGGATAAAGACTGGCCCATTGATTGCAACCAATTAAGTGATGAAGGGAATGTTGAAGAGACCTACTGTAATGGTGGAGAAGGAGGTAAGAAGAAAATATTTTGCTTGAATAAGTACTTTCACTTCAGATGAAGACGTGTTTGAAATCACTACCTCCAGCAGTTATAAGGCCTTCTTTGTCCAGCTATATTGAGGCATTTTAATTTTTCTTATTATACTACAGATTTAACGAATGAAGCTACATGCGGTACCCGTCCAGCTATTGATGATTACAACTCTAGAATAGTTGGAGGAGTTGATGCTGATCTAGGGGAATTCCCTTGGATCGCTACTGTTCAAATGGGAGGTTACTTTTGTGGTGGTACGTTGATTAGTAACCAATGGATCTTGACTGCAGCTCACTGCGCGTAAGTATTTGCCAGTGATTTATTTGGTAGAGTAGGGTAATAAACCTGTGCAGCGGTACCTAGTGACGGTTTATTAACTTTGATTTCAACGAACACATTGACCATCTCACGTTGTGTTTCAGCGTGGTTCAACTCAAAGATTTCCTGACCTAAAATATTATTCGTGACTTGAATCTTGAATATTTGAATGCACACATTCATTTTCCATAAGAAGGTAGATTGGTGGACACGATGGATGTGGGGATGTTTTATTGCCTTCATATTTTTCTTTAGTTATATGAATTCCAAGCACTATGAGGATGTTTGTTAGAGTCTTGACGGAGGGAATATTTTCAAGTAGGACTATATGATACGTACCTTCTCTACGATTATATGAATAAGGAATGGTAATTTTCTGTACCCGTCTCTGTTTAATTCTGAGGAGAAATCCCAGTTGAAATATGTGTCGTGTTGCATTAATTAATGTACCATTTGGATGTACTATTCTCCCCTTCCTCTCGATTCATTTGGAGGTATGTACACTCTAATCTTATGTTTTTTTCAGCAAAATAATTCTTCATTCATTTTTTTTATTATGTCAGTATCTGGTATCCCATTCAAGACCCACCTAGCTCTTCGTAAGTTCTTCCATCTGAGGGAGCTGAAACCCCCGAGTTGCTAAATTCTCTTTTTCTTCATTTTGTTATCTCTGTACCAAATCAAAACATTCTTTTTAACCAATCGCGGAAGTAGTTTACGTTACACCATGTGTAAAGTCCTTTGAGGGTCTGAGATTAGAAAAGTGGATAGAAATGCACGTTAATGGGAAAGGCAAGAAAGTCGAGGTTTAAAAGTACAGTATTCTTTTCGAAATGAGTGTAGTTCTTAAAAGGACTGTAAACCAGGAGTGGAAAGCTGAGAGGTGACAGAAGGCTGGCTTGAGTCGGCGAAAAGAGAAATAGCAGGTGCTCCACTTCCACGATTGTCCAAACCACCATGCAGACCTTCAAAAATCATCTGATTCTTTCCAACATACCCGATGACTACGAATACACTGCATTCCCCACTCATATTTCATTATATTCAACTGACTGTAAAACATATCTATTTCTGAAATTTCCCGCATTACTTTCTTGGTAATTTTCCACATGAGCAGGTCTTGAGAGATGACACAGCTTTGCCGCACTCCTCCAAGTGCCATCTGCATATCTTGATTGGTTTATATTCTGAACACCAATTGTAATACGTTTAAAGATCTGATATTTCTCACATTACCATCTGATTGGTGAATTCGAACATGTGTGGTGACATTGCACAACCCTGCTAAACTCCTTTCGTGATATCTGGCCATTTACTGTTTTCTTATCCAAGCATGCCCAGTTCTTTTTCTTGCCAGCCGAAGCCGACTTTGCTAGTAACTCATCAACATTTCCCAGGACCTTATTATTGTTTTGGAACCACAAATATGTATATCTTTCCTTAAATATTATTCGTGACTTACATCTTGTTAATCTTTAAATATTTGAATATATACACTCATCTTCCCCTACTATACACTAGTGAAGGGGAAACAAGGGGGTATGTGGATTTTTTCTGCGCTTAGCATTCTGTTTAGGAATATGAATTTTGAGCACTATGAGGCTGTTTGTTACAGACTTGACTGAGGGAATATTTTCAGGTAGGCCTATATGATATGTACCTTCTCTACGATTAGTTGAATAATTAACGGTTATTTTCTTTAGGCGCCTCTGTTTAATTCTGAGGATAAATCACTGTTGAATCATGTTACTGTGGTCCCTCT
Source organism: Lytechinus pictus (assembly GCF_037042905.1). NCBI lineage: Eukaryota > Metazoa > Echinodermata > Echinoidea > Temnopleuroida > Toxopneustidae > Lytechinus > Lytechinus pictus. The sequence continues at coordinate 11,047,616 of NC_087245.1, read as the reverse complement.
CTTAGGCTTTAATGATCATGACTTCCCACCTATGTTGGTCTGGTTAATTGTAGTGTCGTGTTGCTATTTACTTCATTTCTCAATCATATTACATTCTAATCAATGGACTCTAATTATTAGTCGAATACATATCAATATATCATGTTTTCTACATTACCACCTCAGTGGTCCATGGGAACATGTGTGGTGACATTGCACATCCCTGCTGAACTCCTCCCGTGATCTCTGGCCATTACTGTTTTCTTATCCCAGCATAGCCTGTACACTTTGTAACCAGCTAAAGTCGACAGGGCATAGATTGCCATCTGCTAGTAATTCATCGGCATGTCCCAGGACTTTATATATATCTTTCTGTACCTTCTTTCTCATCCATCCCAAATGCGTTCCGATATCTGTGATCGGATCCTAGGTCCCACTCTCATAACGGACTCTATCAACAGTCATCACATGGTAGACCTGTGTAACTCGCATTCATAATATACTCGACCACCACCGTGAATGTATGTCATTTTTGTTCTTAAACTACAGAGAAGGAATGGTAGCCAGTGATTTCACCATCACCCTCGGAATTCGCCATTTGTCTGATAACCATGAGCATAAAGAGGTGAGAGGTGCTGACGACGTCATCATGCATCCAAATTACGGCGCTATCAATGGATTATCAAATGATATCGCACTAATTCATCTTAACGGGCCTGTAGAATTCACTGACTTTGTAAGACCAGCTTGCTTAGCTACTCTACAAAACGAGACGATGGCATACAGTCGATGTTGGATTGCAGGATGGGGAACCACGTACTTTGGAGGTAACATAATTTACTATACAATATAAGAAATTAATATCTGTGTTTCATGGGGATGCATTTGTTCAAAATATCGTTATGATCAAAAATTCTATAGAGTTTCAGTTTACTGGCCAATTAAGTCTATCTCTAAAGGCTAAAACGTGAGAAAAAAGGTTTTTTTCTTACATGATTAAAAAGTTAACCTCACCATATTGAAATGAAAGGTTAATTCAAGTGCAATTGATTCTCTCAATCCTTTTCCTTTTCTGTTTTTTTTCAGCTGGTTCAGTTTCAAACGACCTTCAAAAGGCACTTGTTCAGCTTATTAGCGACAACACCTGTAGTTCTCTTTACAGTCAGTACAGTATTGTAGAAGAAGCAGAATTATGTGCTGGTTACATTGAAGGCGGTGTAGATTCTTGTCAGGTAAGACTTTTCTATTCTCAATATTTCTTTTTGTGGACTGACATTCTGATACGTATTACACAGTGATTCTGTTACAAGCGCTGCTGTTCAATTGGCCAGAAGTAAAATACATGATTCGTCATAGAATATTTTTCATAATGTTTTGTTGATGGTTCGAATTACTTGAGGTTGCAGAATATTTAGTGACAAAAAATCATTAGTATTTTTGTTTATTTTTGGATGTTGATGGGGTGAGTCTTTCCTGTTCTTCCCTGTTTTATTTTAACACGAATAGCCTTTTGCTCTTCAGATTCATTTTTAGTAACTATTTTAAGACAAAACCATGGAGACTGAGAAGGAAGGCACAGTTCATTCTATCATCTCCCCTGACGCATAGTTGTTTTTTGTCATTGTTTTTTATTCACTATTTGTGTGCTTTTTAATGTTGTCATGTGAGAATGAAAATAATCAAGATTTTCTCAGACAAAATAAATTTGATTTGAAAATGGAAATGCTGATGTATTATATAATTTTCTTGTTCTAATACTAACAGTTCTTCGTTTTTTCTGAAACAAGGTAAATGTATATTCACTATTTTCCACTCGTAGTCCTTTGCTTTTTCAACAAATATTTTCCATTAAAACAGGGCGACAGTGGAGGACCGTTAACTTGTCAGGGTTCTGATGGTCGTTGGCATCTGGTAGGATCTACGAGTTGGGGGATCGGATGTGCTGAGCCAAATTACCCAGGAGTTTATGCCAGGATTTCAAAATACACAGAGTGGATTAAGGATACCATGGGATACGAAGGTGAGGTTTCTATTCACAATGTTGAACTTCGTTAAGGAACCCTCCCCTTGTTTGAGTTTTAGTTGGCAGGAATTAATCAGAATTCAACCAATACAGTGATATTTCAAAATGCAGGGAACAATCGGGAGGGAACTTCAAAAAGGAATATTGCTTTTGATTTACCCAAGCTCTTTGAATCCTCTGAATCGTTTGAAAATAACTAACTTCCCGGCTAACTTCCCGTATCATTTGGCAATGTTTTGAGGGTGCATGGAATTTCTATTCTGCCTCCAATACAATCTAATTGTTCTATTGAATGTCTAAAAGAACTATGTGATGACCAATTAGCTTCACTGTTTGATACATTGATTCGAGAATAACATCCGAATATGTTAAAGAACAATTTTTTTTAAGGTGAGACCTTGCATCGATCACCAATGACTGCTACTTCAGCTTTTAGTGTGACTAGAGTCTTTAGAAACAGATTGAGAAGATAATGAAATTTACTTTCTGATCAAAATTAAATATCAATCAGTGTCAAAATATGTTTCAAAATTGCTTTCTAATATGCAGTATAGCACGCGTGATGAATGACTTTTTTGTATTAAGTAGGCCTAATGCTTTCGACATTTCTATTTATCACTCTCTCTTCCACATATCCCCATCTGCTCATTTCCATCAGAACCTTCCATTCCAGATAATGAAGGTAAGCAAATACTATGAAATAGTTTCTTAGTAGTATCTTAAATAGTATCATGACTATGATCATGGACATGTCTTAACTGAACAAAAAAAATAAATAATGGATTGTTTCGCCAAACCAGGGGAACGACCTTATCCGGCATGTCCATCGTGGTATAAGGTTTAAGGTCTATACATGTGAGGGTATGCGCACGTGTGGAATGTGTGGGTGGGTGTTGTGTGAGTGTATCTATGTGATCTGAATAAGAGCAAACTGGAATTTTGTAAACTTTTCAACGTAAACAAAGAAATCCTCAAGTGTAGGGGCAAGACTGAGTGAATTATTATGAGATAAAGTCATGACCTAGTTTTTTTCCTTATAAAAAAGACGTTCAGGTTGTGTCATAGTTTTACCAAATCGACGTGGAATTAAGAAGGCATGGCAGTAAAGGGATGCTGATCATGTAGGAAATCACAATCAGATGACTATTACTATTCAAAGAAATTTGGGGACTAACCCCCCCCCCCCCCCTCTGAATCGTGCTGTGACTTTGTAAAGCATTGTTCAGATCTTGATGCCACTAGTCAAAGCTTGTACAACCTTCATGATCTCATCGATCTGTAAATGTAATTTCCATTAATAATGAAATCTGGCTATACTTTACTTCAGTTTTCAATCTCGGGTACGGAAAATGTGAATTAAGATCTGTTTTATGACAAGACAACTTCAATGGTCATTTTACAATTTTCCATGTATCATTATATAGGGACTACTTGTAATAATCATGGAAGGCATCATGGCTATGGGAAATGGCTGTGGCCATGGCTCATCGCGAGCATATAATTTCACCCTCAAATTCCCTTAATTCACTCCCTGTACTATAAAGTCTTTATTTTTGGTTGTCCGTATGTTGTGCAAGCAGGAACTTTTTTTCGGGCTCGCTTTTTTTCAGCTGCACTCTTCTTTTGGTCTTCCAACGTCTTAAATACTTGGCCAACTTTAGCGGTCAGTGGGAATTTTCTCAAGTGGCCATTCCGGTACATTAACGTAATCTAAATGGCTACAACTATTGTAGCTTTGTCATGATGGCAACGACCATGATAGCGAGGCTCAACAGCAAGTCAAAATCAATATAATGACAGAGTTACAATTAACGATTGTGAATCTGCATGAAAGGGCCCTCACAGCATACGTACCCTTTTTTATCACATCTCTCTCTTGCCGGTTGCAAGGTGTTTTAGGAACAATTTGATGTTATAAAGTCTTTAGGAGTCATGTCATTCTTCATACAGTGGGCATGGCTAATCCAGCGGCGTCTACGTTGTCTGAGGAAGATAAACCTGCTTGGAAGACCGGCATGAGATAGACTCGTCTGTGTGTTTGGCATCTTGTCATTCCATGAGATGGGCGTTCTATATTTTATCTTGTTTAGCACAGAGTACAGAGGACACATAAATCCTTTATTAATCTTCGTCAAGAATTTAGCGTTATCCGAGACGGTTGTGGCTAAGTGAGAGCGTTTTTATGCATGTCTTGACGAATGATGTATCGAGGGAGAAGAGGTTGTTGCCGATAGTTTACCAAAAGTATGCGATCTTTACCAAAACTAAGTTGCAGCTTCAAGCTTTTAGTCACCAATGAAAAGCGATAGCTGGCCCTGTCATATTTTCGTCTTATTCAGACTACTAGGGGAAAAGTCTTTGTAGATCTCAAAAAAATCTCCGTCGGAGTATTCAGTTCCTGCGTTTTAGAGGATTTGAAAGCTGCAACATGTGCAAATAGCAGGTCTCCGATGACAGTATCTCACACCTGTGTCTGGCTTTGAGGTGAGCATAAGGTTGAACAGCCTATTGACTACTCTGGTGTGAAGGTAAGTCTCTTTTATGGCTGGGTTAATGTCGGTTTCAGGAACAATTTATTTCATGGATCTAGAGCATATTTCATCCTGAACTCAAAGAATTCAAATCATTGCCCACTTTAAAAAAAAAAAAATCATATTTTTTCATCTTTTTTTTCAGATGACGAAGTTCATGAAGACGAAACTGAAATCAGTGTATTTGGTATTGGCGAATCCTTGACAGTGGTCTCCCCAAATTTTCCTGATAACTATACCAATGGAGCACAAATGCAATGGCTTGTATCTGGCCCAGAAGAATCCAGAATAGTGGCCATTATTCATTCCTTTGAGCTTGAACACAAAAACGATTACTTATTAATCGGTTCAGGTCTTGATCCAAGCGACCGTACTTCATTACTTGTGAAACTGTCAGGTTCCAGTTTTCCTGAAGAAGTAGTCTCAAGCAACAATGAGATGTGGCTTAATTTCACATCAGATAGCTCAGTCGCAAGAAAAGGATTCTGGATAGAAATCATGGTGTTTGGTCCCTCCAACATCACAGGTAATATTATACAGTACACCCCACATTTTCTTTCCACATAAGGTTGACGTGATAGATTTTAGTTTTATATTGACGAAATTATTCAAGTTCAATCCCGGGTTCATTTGATTCAACTAGTATAAGATAAAAGTGAATACAAATGAATACATAGTTAAGTGGCAATGACAACACTGAAGCAAATACTTGATAAAATGTGTTCCTTTACAAACAAATTGTTTGTTATTGGATCCGAACTTGTGGATTTATGACAACAAAGTCTTCATCTTTCTTTTCAAATAGATAATTTCACAAACAATGAAGTCAGTTTCTTCGGGTTTGGTGAATCATTGACCATCGTATCACCAAATTACCCTGACAAGTATCCAAATGATGTTGCTATGATCTGGCTTGTGTCTGGACCAGAAGATTTTCAGGTTGTAGCCAAGTTTTACGCCTTTGACCTGGAATTACGCCATGACGTCCTTAGTATTGGTTGGGGTCTAGATGCCAGTGATCAGTCATCAGAGCTGATAAGACGTTCAGGTTCTAATCTACCTGAAGATGTAGTTTCCATCAACAATGAAATGTGGCTAAACTTTACTTCAGATTCTACGGTCAGGGACGAAGGATTTTGGATTGAGATCACAGTTTTTGGACAAGAGAATTTTACAGGTTAGTTTTAGAATTCTCCTACATAATTATCGTGAATTAACAATCGATATACCTAGCAGCCATGTATATTTGTAAGGCTGGTTTGCACTAAAGGATGCAGATATTTAAGAAAATGAAAAAAAAATAATGAAGACTGACACAGCTTCATTCAATGATCAGTAAATATTCTTATAAATTAATATTTACGGAATATTAAATTCATTTTCTTTTTAGATGCACTAAACGGGAGTGAAGTCAGCATATTTGGCTACGACAAATCTTTGACTATCGTTTCACCTAATTATCCGAATAAATATCCAAACGATGTGAACCTACAATGGCTTGTTTCTGGACCGGTTGACTACCAAATAGTGGCTTTCTTCCACGCCTTTAATCTAGAATCCGGACATGACTTCCTAATAGTCGGTTCTGGGTTGGATCCGGGGATCCAGTCATCGCAGTTATTCAAATTATCCGGCTCGTCATTACCTGAAGAAGTTATTTCTGATAATAATGAAATGTGGCTCAACTTTACATCAGACAGCTCAAATAAAAGGACTGGATTTTGGATTCAAATCAAGGTCTATGAAGTTGGTATGTTCAATTAATGTTTGACTTTGATCATTTAATATACCGTATGAACAAGCCATTTGAGCAAATTAGATTTCAGTCTCAACATAAATCATATTTAATACCTAATTCCCACTTTCACGATTCGTCCGACAATTGAACGGGGATCTAAATCGTGAAATAATCGTAGTAATCGTATCAGATCAGTCATGGCGATCATAGGTCTACTGATCGTTGCTTTCGTAACGGATCCCACAACAGTGGTAACGAAGCATTATGGAATATTTCCTCCTGTTTTTTTTTTCATATTTGATAACTCTACAGATGAATATGATTTAAAAGTAATCATACCCATCGGTTGTTGTCAATTGTTATGTTAGAAAAATAGTTAATACAACTTTGGTTTTTTACATTATCATTTTATTCCATTACTAATTTCTATTCTTTATTTTTTATTCATTAGTTGTACAATTGTTTATTGTTTAGGGGCACCTTTTTTCAATCTTGCTACCCGACAATTACGTGCCGCAATACAAAATGCTATTTTCAGAACCATAAAGTTTTTTAAATATTTCCTGTTCCCAAACTGCTGGGAACTGTAATTCATAATTTGTATCGATTGTATAGATATAATTCCGTTCATTGATATGTTCTTTCCACAAAAGATAATCCTACTGATGATTGTGACTTCGTGTGCGGAGATGGGACCTGTTTGAAATCTGATGATGTATGTAATGGTAAAAACGACTGCTCGGATTTCTCTGACGAAGATTTATGTCGTAAGTATGAATATTAAATAATCTAAATTTGCTGTTGCTACCATTATTTTTCATAATGGAAGGCAATAGATCCCAGATCGTATCTAGAAATGTTGGGTAATTAATATCAGGCTGTTCCTGAAGAATATCGTCCCACCATAATGCTCAAATTCATTTTGGATATTATGTTGATTGAAGCATCTGCTGTTGTTTAACTTTCCACCCTTCTCTCTTTCATGTGTAGCTGAGTGTAGCGATCTTCAATATTCAACCTGTGAAGCAGTACTCTCCTACGATCGGACTTACTTCCCAAACCCATCAGCCCAAGACCGTGATACTGCAATCAGTTTGATTGAAGGAACGAGCATCATGGAAGAATGCCATGAAGACTTTCTGCTTCTCTTCTGTGGTATGCTTTTTGCTGACTGTCCCCATGGAGGTCCTTCTAGACGCCCCTGTAAGGCACTCTGTGAGGAAGTCACAGATGCATGTCAAGTATCTTACACCATATTGATGGATAAAGACTGGCCCATTGATTGCAATCAATTAAGTGATGAAGGGAATGTTGAAGAGACATACTGTAATGGCGGAGAAGGAGGTAAGCGTAAAAGTGTCAAATGTCATTCTTAATTAACTTGCTTCACTTCACGAAGACGTGTTTGTAGTCAATACCTTTGGCAGTCATGATGTCTTTTTTCAGCTATATAAGACATCGAAACCTCGTTTTATTGTGCAACAGATGTAACGAATGAAGTTTCTTGCGGAGGAGGTAAGCTTAGAGCTCATTAACTATATTCCATACGTACAATATTAAATAGTGCTAATTTGTATTTTGAATTGGAATTGGTAATCTTAATTTGTCTCGCAGATCTCACAGGAGAATCAATGTGCGGTACCCGTCCTGCTGTAGATGATTATCAGTCTAGAATAGTGGGAGGAGTCAATGCTGATCTAGGGGAATTCCCATGGATGGCTAATCTTCGGATGAATGGGTTCTTGTGTGGTGGTACCTTGATTAGTAACCAATGGGTCTTGACTGCAGCTCACTGCGCGTAAGTACTAATGAAAGAATCATATTGACACAGACGAGCTATTTCGTAATCTAAAACTTAAATTATCTTTGAACTTCTCTATATCCTTGTTTGTTTTTTTCAAACTTAAAAAAATGTCCTTTCCAAATTACTCAATTCAAGAACATGAAGAAAGCAGATTTTGTCTCGGATAATATTTGTTATTATCTATAGAGAGTGTTTTAGCGATACATTAAAAACACATATTTTGGAGTGGTTCAATTGCCCATTCAATACCAGAGCTTATCCCTAAAAAAGACCTAAATCCGACGAATATCCCATAGGCTCTTTAACAAAACTTGACGTTTAATATGAGACCGTATTCAACAGTCTAGTGCGAATGCGTGACGCCTACAGCAATGAAAAATATGCGATGCGCAGCATAGAGCACAATGGGTGATTTCAAGTACGGTGTTGAAATCTGGTGTTGGTGTTGTGACAACACCAACACCAGCTACAACACCGTACTTGAAATCAGGCTGGTGTTGGGATTGACCTCGGAAAATATGACGTATTTCCGGCAGTTCGTGTTGAATGCTGGTGTTGAATGTCGTCTGCTGAACCCAGCACTGCGGCTGGTGTTGACGATCTACGTGCAATTTTCCCATTCACCAACACCAAACCCCAGGGATAGGGAAAATCATGATTGCAAGTTCGGTGTTGGTGTTGGTGTTGGCAATCTCAAGCTCGTGAACAGGTGGCGAACACGATGAAACATCCCCGTAAAATTAGCTTTTACAGTTAAGATGAGTACAAATCATTTGAGCTGTATATATTTTGATGAAGAATAATGTTCACTCTTTCGAATTCTTGAATTAATTAAAACATTGGTATTCTGTACGATGAGAATTTTAATGCATTTCTCTCCGATTTCATTTTCGTCGTCGAGACTTCTCACGTGAAGTTGAGATGATTTAGCAGCGCAGCGCAGAGGCGTGACGTCATGTGCTATCGATAACGCAATCGGTATCATTCCTCTGAACCCAGCTCGGTGTTGGAGCTCGGTTCAGCGGCCTTTTTACGCTCAACACCAACACCGAACACCGAACTTGAAATCACCCATTGACACTCAATGACGTCGCGTGTCAACGACTAAATTTGATCTTATGAACTGATGATGCCATTGTATGGGAAGTGATACGCATGTCCAATCAAACTTCTCCCCTTTTTAGGAGGGTGGGGGGGAATTGATGAAAATAATTTTATTGGATGGCTTTATTTCATGGAATAACAGAAATATTCAACTCGTTATCGCTAATATTTGCCCAAACTCTTGGAATATTTCTGGTATTCCATTATGAGCCATCCAATAAAGTGCGTATAAAAAAAGTAATCCTGTAAAATTATATATATTTGTAATATCCTGAAGCTTTTTCAACATAAACATTGGTACAGATCCATGTAAGCAAATGACGATATAACTGTCGAAAAATCGGTTTAATTTCAATTGGTCCAACGCCAATGGGTCCAATTGACAACTTGTCTACTATCATTTGGTCTACCATCAGTTCGCCCAATATCCACATGGTCCAATTGCAATTTTGTCCACTCACCATTTTGTCTAATAACCAGTTGCTCCAATAGCCATGTAGTCCATATACCATTTGGTATAATTAGACTAAGTGTCAATTTGGCAAATGAATGAAAATAAAACGAATATTAGACCAACTGGTTATGAGACCAAATGGCCATAGACGAACTGGTGATTAGACGAAGTGATGATTGGACCAAATGGTTGTTAGACGAAATGTTGATAGGCAGAATGGCATTAGACTAAATGTGGTGGGTGGATGAGTTAGCATTGGACAAATTGGCAATTTACCAAAAAAATATCTCCGCTTCAGCGAGCACCACTTTTGAAAAGTTCGTAAAAATGATTTGCGCAAAACTTGGAAATAGTTATATGAATAAAAGTCTACATTAATCATGAAGAAAACATGGACTTTAGCTAGGAAATTTTATTTAAAGATATGTTTACCCTTTTGACTTGTTTCCTTGCCCAAGGCGCTTCATAGAGCGCCATTTTGCCCCCTCTACCCTTCTTCCCACACACCGAAGCCATGTTGATGATATCTGCTTTACACGGAGCTGTGATTCACATGAAATGTCTTATTAAGCTTGACTTTCCTTTTGTTTATAATTTTCAAGCTTTAAAAAGTGTGGAGAAACCAGTATTAAACGAAATATGAAATGTCAACCCACTTTAGATTAAAAAAAACTAAGTGAACAATACTGGAGATTTTTGTTTACATTCAGTTATGTCAGAAAGTCAAAAAGGGGCCTAAGCTTTCGATCCTAGCAGAATCTTCGTCGGAGGCAAAATGACAAACATATAAAGTGGAACAACCATAATATAGACCACAAACAAGCTACAGCAACACTAGAAACAAGGAGACAAAAGGGGCATTAGTGAGTAGAGAAGACCAATCAGGTTAGTGAAGGGGGATGAAAGAAAAGGAGTAGGCAGACACAAAGGGAAGTTAGGCCAGTAAAAGACCTCAAGCCAAGAGGGATTAAAATAATGAGGCAGGCAACATCAAACAGGATCTGGAACAAAACAGTGATAATGGGATGAAAAACAAGAGAATTAGTGAGAGGTGGGTCAAACAGGTTACAAAGAAAGGCTTAATAAACTGGTGCATAAGAGTGGGGGAAAAAAGAAAAAGAAAGGGGAACAACTGATAATGTGCAAAAGACATATAAGTATATATGATAAAGCATTAAACAAACTAAGAGAAGAAGGTAAGTGTAAATATGTATCTATAAGTGATATGTATATAAATATATCCAAAAAAGAAATGTATATGAAAAAATATATAAATGCACATATGGTGTAACTGATATTGTAATCCGCTAGGTGTGACGGGAAAAAAACATAAGACTATATAGTAGGAAAAAAGAAAAAAGAAAAAAAAAAAAAAAAAAAAAAAAAAAAAAAAAAAAACCCTGTATATGTGAAAAAGAGGAAGCAAATTGCCTAAAAAGGTAAAGGCAAATATAGAAGAGAGGGGGTGTATTATGAAGAAACCATAGTATACATGTAAATAAGCAAATGTGGTAAATCTAAAAGAGGTGAGTGGAGAAAAAACAAATATATATATATATATATATATATAATAATTATTCAGTTATGTCCTCAGATCCAGCTGGCACAAAAATGGTTAAAGTTGTGCTTACCTAGGGTTTGAATGCGAATTGGGCTGCAAAGTTGCCAAAGAATGTTTAAATGTAAATGTTTTTATTTCAATTGGCTAAAAATGCATTTCTGCGCAAACCGATTTCTGTGAGCTTTACAAAAATGTACAGTGCTCACTCAAGTGCAACATTTTGTCAAAATCGTTACTTACATTTGATAGATGAGACCCAAACCCAAGAATATATGTGAAAAATTACCCCCATGTCGTATATTTTTCGATTCCCATGTGTATTTCAAAGTGCAATTTTTTTATTGATACGCACTGTGTATATGAATATCAATGTGTTTTTTTTAAACAAGTGGAAAACCTAATTACCAATAATGCGTTAAAAAATCCATTTATTTGAATGCACGATAAAAGACCATAGGGTGCCGTGGCTGGGGATCGAACCCCGGACTTTCCATGTGTAGCCAGGCGGCTTTGACCACTCGGCTATGCACGGTAATTCTCAGATTAAACAAGAATAATTATTACGTCATTATACATTTTCTTTTATACCTTTTGACATCCTCCCACTTTTAGAGATGGAATGAAAGCCAGTGATTTCGTCATCACCCTTGGTATTCGTCATATGTTGGATGATGATGAGCATAAAGTAGTGAGAGGGGCTGACATGGTCATCGTGCATCCAAATTACCCAGCTATTAATGGAATAGCAAATGATATCGCATTACTCCATCTATCCGAACCTGTAGAATTCACTAACTATGTGAGACCTGCTTGCTTAGCTACTCTACAAAACGAGACGATGGCATACAGACGGTGTTGGATCGCAGGATGGGGAACTACGTCATACGGAGGTAAACTATACTACTATTCTATCTATACTCTTTACGTTTTGGATTTATAAGGTCAAAATACGCTTCTACTTAAAACAGTTTCATTATGTACTGTCAGTAGTAGATGAAGGGGAGGCGAGGTAAGTTGTGACACTTTTTGCATGTTAGAATTAATTGATATGACGAATAATCTTGTAGAAATAAGTACATTGCCTTAAAATTTGGTTCTTGGGAAATATTTTCACCTATAAATAACTTTCTACCCCCATACTGAAAATCGTTGTCATCTTTGACAAATCAGATGTCAAATGGCTCATCTTGCCCCGTCTGTGGGGTGAGCTGAGCCACCTACTGGGGTAAGTTGAGCCACAAAAACTATGTACAAAATGTATGGGGGAAGAACCAGCATGTGATTCCTTTTATTTAAAGTTTTTCACTTGCTATTCTCTATGAATACTAACATCCTCTAAAAGTAAAAGAACTGTCATGTGAAGTTACTCCTTTCTGCCTGCATATCAATGGCTTTTCAAGGTTTGTTTATACATATATATATATATATTACCATAAGAATTACCATGGCTTTATCATATTTCACACCTTTTTTACTTTTTGGCTGAAATTTGTATTTTCCCCTCTTAAAAGTACTTTTGTTTCAAACTTGAAAACAATGTGGTGGGCTTAAGGGTTATGTAATGGGTCATCAATACATGACACCACCATAATGTCTGACTCATTCATTATTGGCCTGGGGCTAGTGGCTCAACTTACCCCTATGTTCAACTTAATTACCCCGCTTTCCCCTACTTGTTGATATAATATTGCAAAACTAAAAAATATATAACCCAATTGGTAAATGATAATGTATTATGCTATTTCTGAACGCCTTTTTTTACAGGTTCCGTTTCAAATATTCTTCAGAAAGCATTGGTAAACCTTATCGAGCATAGCACATGTAGTGTGCTATACAGTGATTATGGTATTATACCGCAAGCAGAAATTTGTGCTGGATACGTCGACGGTGGAGTTGATTCATGTCAGGTAATGAATGATTTTACATTTTTATTAAGGTGATACAGCTGGAGCAGGTGGACTCAAGTTCACTATACAGTTAATTAACAGAAGCTAAAATTGGAGAACATACAGTTATCCATTATGTTTATAATACAGTTTGCCATTGTAATATACCGGCCACCTAATTAAAAGAAATAAAACTCCCCTTTCCTCTCTTAGATTTGAAACCATCATGAAGATTAGCTCACAAAAATGCATTAAATGATAGCATGGAATTATTTCATTCTTCGGCTTCATCTTTTGTTTTGAAAATTAATTTGCATTATAGGGAGACAGTGGAGGACCATTAACTTGTGAGGGTTCTGATGGTCGCTGGCATCTTGTAGGATCTACGAGTTGGGGTATCGGATGTGCTTATCCCAATTACCCAGGAGTTTATGCCAGGATCTCGCAGTACACAGACTGGATTAAGGATAACATGGGATACGAAGGTGAGGTTTCTGTTCTCAATGTTGAACTTCGTTAAGGTACCCTCCCCGTGTTTGAGTTTTAGTTGGCAGCAATTAAGCAGAATTCAACCACGTATCCTCTTAAATTCATACCAAAAGTCCTTAAAATGTTTATGTATTATGTCAGTATTACTAGTCATAAGTGACGAAAGCGGGGCAAGAGGATATATCCCCTCAAAATATCCTTAAGGAATAAAAATTTTAAAAAAGAAGAAAATTTGGTAAAATAGGGAAAAAGAAAGAAAGAACGATGAAAGAAAAAAAGAAAAAAAAAAGAGGGAAAGGGGTTGGAAGGAAGAACTGCAGTGTTGCACCCTGAAGTTATGGGGCAGTGAAAAGGACACCAACCCGCTAAGGTCTTTGCGTTACATGCTCGCGATGCGTGTTCCGCATGCATATAACATGTATAATTATGATCACTAATTTGTATTAATTAAAATTGATTTTTTTTTAAAGAGAGAAAGAATAGATCTTTTAACTGCAAAAAAGGGGGTAAACATTGCATTTTTAGTACAATTGTACCTCTTGGTATTGGTATCCATTTAACTCATTGGGATGTTTTAATTCAAAGAGACACTCTGTATCTATGCAAATGATAATGAATAATAATACATAGGATTTATATAGCGTCTTTTCCAAAACAAATAAACACTTATTAGCATAAATTATGTAAATTAGCCTCTAAAATGAGTAGTTATCAAACATTCTTGTAAAATATATACTGTACCTTTTGCTACTTCATGAAAATGTAAAATTTAATAAAAAGGTTTTGTAAAAGCAGAATAACATAAATGGTTAAAAAAAGGATACAGTAATCATGTTTTATGATCAAACTTGCATAAATGATGCGCATTTTCAACAAAAAATAATTTTTCACATGATTCTGAATAATTTGAATTAAATAGGCTTACAAATAAACATGACTATATACAACAAAAGGTAGAAATGTGTCTTAGGGTTCAGGAATGACATTTTGCAAAGGATTGTTCTGATCTATGCAAATAATCTGTAATTTACATTACTTACGCATATTTATGTAATATTGACTGGCCCTAAGGGAACAGCAAATATATTGCCAGCAAAGAATCATATTGACCTGAGTATTTAGACGAGGGCAATATAGGTCTTTTAATAGCATTATATTTGATGTTCCCCGAAAGGGTTATATTGTGTCAGGTTAATATCAGGGTCTAGGCTCTGCATGCACCTCACCAGTATGACGTACTTGTAAGCGCCCCGATCCAGCGTTGTCTTTATTATGACGTATATCATGTATTATATATTGTTGGTGCGTTTTTGAAGCGTATCTCTTTATTCGCATCCTCAAATGCCCGGATGTGAGACCAGGGAAAATACAAAGGTTTTGCGTCGTCTCTGCATGCAAAGTCAATACCCGATATTCAGAGAATTAAGGGAAATACAGTTCCTGCTCAAAGTGTTCCCTTTATAACTCTCGTATCAAAATTTGATTTTTGTTATTTAAAAAGTGCTTAAATTTTTCAGTTTTCAGATTTGATTACCAACAAATTTCAGCATGCACTTCGTGTCCGCATCATTTAAATCATACCTAAAACAAAAATTATATGCTTTTTGAGATAATTTTGTTCATGATTGCAACAAGTGATCAGAATGTCCCGTTTTAAGGTCTTTATCTAAAAAAATCTAAACTCGCGCTTCGCGCTCATATATTTTGATCTATATAAGAAAACGTGCTTAAAGATGTCTGGGGTAAATGTCCGGAGTTCATGTCCTAGGGGGTACTTGTCCTCGAGGGTGGATATCCTGGGGTAAATGTCCACGGGGTGGATGTCCAGGGGTTAGATGTCCAAGAATCGAAAATGGTTACTCTACATCAGATATCACTCAAAGAGAGTAAAAGACGTTTACATTTTTTTTACAGTAATAAACCTTACCAATAATATCAATACTCTGGTGGTAATAACACGCGATGGTAATAATTTTCCTATATCACGAGTATAGTGCACAGTTGTTGTTTACAAAATAGAACATAAACATATTAGCAATAAGTTTCGTAGAAGATGAAGGTGGTTGAAAAGAATGAATAATCAGGGCCAGTATTGATAAAAGCAAATGAGTCCTTCGTTATTACATACCTATTTCCTGTGTCAATGTTAGTTGCAAACCAGAAAGAAAGTTTCTATGAATATTGAATTCAATATATTGATATACCACAATCAAATGGGAAACGGAAAATCTTTAAAATAATTTGGAACATGAGCAAGATGAGAGGGGTAGTTTAATGGTTTTTGACGAATTAAATAATTCGTGTGTGTACTGGCCGAATGCTGGAAAATTGTGAAATGATAATAAGGCCGTGTAGCTTTTGTAAAATTCTCAAACGTAATGCATGATTTCGTTTGCAAAACTTCTCTCGTGATCATTGTCATATTGACACTTTATGATTTCATTTCCATTACCATAGTGATATTCACTTCATATGTGACATTTTTAGAACATTCATTATCTTATACACACGATTGCATTTATTCAAGTGAGCATTAAACATTACAGATAGATTTATTAAAATATCATTTTTGACTTGCATTAGAATATACTATGCAATCTTTACCTTTTTTTTCTACTCAGAATAATCTCCAATGTTTAGAGGACTTTGAGGAAGGACTCTGAAGCTTACCAGAACGTCAGAACAAAAGGACAAAATCTAATATACATCATTAAATGATCTTGAATTGGTTCCCTTTTGAAACGCATTTGGAAATAAATCGTGTGTGTGTGTGACTAATTTTTCTCTCGTAAATTGAAAAAAATCATAGATTTCATGCTGACCTACTTTTTTTACCTGCCGAAAAAACATCTTGAATCGAATGTGAACAGGACAAGTCGAATGATAACGATATGGTTATAAAGTTTTATACTTGCATCGATTTTGTTTTTTTGTGATGACATTTTACATTTTGAAGTCATATTCGTGTACAATTTCATCTAATCTATATTCAGTATAACTGTTGCTTCCTGAAAAGATTTCCCGGTATATGTAGCCCAGTTGATTGTTAGTTGCAGATACTTCAAAAGTTTGACAGGTGTGCATTTCCATATAATATATGTAGCTGTATTTGCTACCCTTAAAAGTTTAGAAGCTATTGCTTCTTAGGTCCTACTTTAACAAATTGATATTGCTATGAATGCTTTATGATGTGTGTAAAAGATAAGAGATATTTTATGTGGTGTTAAACTTAAATTTGTATCTAGTTTGCCTATTTTGTGTAAATAATCTACTTCATTAATCATGTATGACATTTCTGGACGAAAGCTATACAGAATATCGGTTAAACATTGAAAATAGTACAACTAACAAGGGTATATTTTTTCTCTTAAAATGTTACCTGTTAGATGCGTGAAATATGAAGGGAACTTTTTTCAACAATGCCTCACTATTTCTTTCCGTCCACTCGGGTGATTATACACCAATTCTGGTGAGGGAGAGTTGGAGAAGATTTCACTTTCTGGTTGGTTAAATTGTCGGACATGCATAATTATAGTAATACCTGTATCGGACCTCCAAACCTGTATAAAGCACTCCATGACTTGAAGCACGTTCATGTGCTCTAAGTCAATAGAGTGCTGTAGATAGCTCCAATAATCCATCTTGATCATTAGCCCCATCCTATTTCTTTCTTTAAATTATACGCCTTTGACTTTTTTCCATTGTTGTTCACCAGATTAGGATGTGAAGTGCGATTTATTCATTTCTTGACTTTTTGCCGTTTTTGCATCAGAGTAAAGTGTGGCCAAAGTTTGTCTAATATGTTAGGATTGAATATGAAAGGAAACTTAAACCAAAAAAGTGATTAAAAAAAGCTCCATCGTTTGCTTCTTTGATGATCTACTTTATTGGCTGTAAATAGTAATCATTTTATACATTTTACTGTCTGTTTAAGGTCAGTTTGTTGTGACAATCATTCTACATGTTGAATTGTCTGTATTTCACTATGAACCTCATCTCAATAAAGTGTGTGTTTTTAATCCTGAACAAATATTTGTCACGGAGAGATCATTCTTAATTCAACACTGTACATGTATTTTAAGATAGAAACCAGTTATAGAAACTAATGCCCCTCCCCATCTGTATCCATCTACCTCTAACCCCTCCTCTCTCTCTCTATCATCAACAGGCGTAAGGATGGGGGCTTCAGGTCCTTCCCCCTCCCCCCCAAAAAAAAAAGGTTTCTCAACCAAGAAAGGAGAGGGGAATGGAAAGGAAAAAGGTTGTATTCTCCATTTAATTTTTCTTCCTTTTCTCAGCGCCTTGAGCACATAATCAATGTGGATTTGGCGCTTTAGAAATACTCTATATTATAATTATTTATTATTATATATTATCGTTATCTAGGTGTTAATGTCCAAATCTATCCCAAAAGTCAATTTATTAAAAAGGGCAAGATTTTTTCTCGTTCGCATCTTTATATTAAGTTTTCCCCATACGCCATGACTGCCCCAACCCCCTTTTTTCCCCCTTTTCGCTCATTACGCCACTGCTACATGTATCATCTCTCCCTTTCCTATACACAAACATACTCGCACACACTCATAAATGCTTAATGTTAAAGAATTGAAATAATCGAATACCACATAACACGATGTCATATCAAATGATATAATACGAGAAAGGGTTAAATAAAACAATTTCTTTATACTGATGATTATTCACATTGCCTTGCTTACATTCTGTATTTCAAATTGAGGCACAGTCCTGATATATTTTTCTGCACAAAAAACATACAACTAGTCAGGGTCCGCGGAACGGTTTTCAAAGTGGGGGGGGGGGGGGCTGACCATGCAAAAAATCACAATCGTATGGTCATTTTTACGTTTTTGTACACGGTTTTGGAAAAAAGTGGGGGTCTAGTCAAATATACCTACTATAGGAATTTAGTCTGCCACAATTCATGTTCACATTTGATGAACGACTAAATTCTTTTTATGGTCATCAATGATGAGTGCGCGCATTCGCGTGTGTTGCTGTGCGTTTGCGAGAGTGGGGGTGAGGGTGTGTTTATGTGAAGATTTTAGGCTGATATTCTGTCATAACCTTTTTTCCGTTCCATTAATGCATAGGATTAACTCTCCGCATCAGATTTTTTAAAATATCCCATTAGATCATTCGATTCAGAATCCTCACATTTCAAGTACAGTGTTAAAACTACGATGATTATTAATATTCACAATCGAATACAATCACTTTTCATATCTGGACATTTCTATGCATGGTTATAGTATTTGCACGAATTAATATAAATCCACCCCAAATTATTTTGAAGTTGTCATCTCATTGAAGCAAAAGGAATACCCCTTCTAAAACTATCTAGACCTTCTCACTACTCCAGAGTACTTGAAGATATTACTTCTTGATTAATGGAGGGTTCAGATTAGGTCTGATAAAGCTGATACTCTGTCAGATTTTGTATAATCATTGCAATAACTATAGCACGTCTCACGCAATGTGAGTATTTTCTGTGTATAAACAATGAACACCACTTGAAAATACTCTAGAAGCTTCAAAAGTTATTTATACATTGAACACACTGCAAAATAATGAACAATACGAAATTATTCGGTTCACTTTAGAGTACATTATACATATCATGATGTCTTAATCGATCAATATAATCATTTTATGCCAATGCACAATCACTACAAATTTATTTTGTTTTGATCAAGCCGAATATTCATCTTAGTATAAATGTCTTTTTAGATTCTGTCCTGTTGCATAAAACAAAATACAATTAAATTGATACAAATACGCTGCATTCGCACCATTTGCAACTGGTTACACTGTTTCAAGGCACGAATTCCTTCATATTCAACTCAAATGATATACGTATAAATGGACAAGGGAAACATACCATGTATACAGTGCATAATACGGCGAAAATAATGTAAATCTTTATTAACTCAAATGAATTCACATATAAGAGCAGTCATGAATAGGGGTGAATAGAGAATAAGCATGATTTAAAATGATGACATCAGCTAACTCTATATAAACTGTTTGATGTTCAAAATTTAAAATGTGTATCTTACATCGAACATATAATTATAATGGGATCATGTTGACGCCTCGTACGAAAACAATAAGGATAAAAACACTTTTTCTAGACTTCTTATTTTGTCATTCTTTTGCACGGGTATTCCAGTTTATGTGACCAGCCACCATAAACCAATCGTAATTCGCCAGAAAAGGTTCTTTGTTTTATTTATTTTTATTTATTTATTGATATATTCATATTCCACAATCATCAAAGTACATTTATAATAAATCATTTTAACACTGAAAAAATGCATAACACATGCAGGATTGAAACGTAGCAATGAATTGAAAAAAGTGGAGGGGCCTACTAAAAAGCAAAGCTTGTAAAATGTAGACCCCCTATCAAAATTTTATACAAGGGTAATATGATATAAGTAGAGTAAAATAATCAGCAAAATTCTATGAAATTATATATAAACACTGTAACACAAATGTATTTACACTATATACAAAATTGAATATTGACTTTAAAATATTGCCCCCCCCTGACGAGCTTGAAGACCTTTAGTGCCCCCCCCCCCCCCCCTGACGATCTGGAAGACCTTTTTTTTTTTTTTTTTTTTTTTTTTTTTTTTTTTTTTTTTTTTTTTTTTGGGCTTGTCAAATTTTTGGGCGGACGGTTTTGCCCCCCCTGTGAAAAATCCTAGGTACATGTACGCCACTGGAGCTACTGGTCTGACTTCTAACTCATCCCTCCTTTCGTAACCTCCACTGGCCTCCAATTGACAAGCGGATTCGCTTTAAGATCCTCCTCATCACTTACAAGTCTCTTTCTGGTTCAAGCCCTTCATATCTTTCTGAACTCATCAACACCTACACTCCTTCCCGTGCTCTCAGGTCACAGAATAAGCATCTCCTTCAGGTTCCTCGTTTTAAGACAGTACTACGGTCATATAGCTCCTTCACCTTCAATGCTGCGCAACCCGGGGGGGGGGGCACTCGACCAAAAAATTAGTGGGTATGTGCCGCGGGCGAGACAAAAAACGGGGGCCTTGGAACGGGCTTATTGTAAAAAGGAGGGTCCTCGAAACGGGCTTCGGAACGACAAATGTTTGTGAAAACGGGGGTCCTTGGAACGGGTCGCCTGCGTGTGATTGCGTATTCATCCCTATGGAACGGGCATACGTGCATGCAGCTATAGCCCGGCGCTACGGGCGCCGGGTGCGCTAGCGCAGATGCGATGGTCGGACAGCGCTGCGCGGCCGCTTTTCACCAAAACTGCGGCTCATTGTAGCAGATCAATACGGCCGGAACGGCGTAATGGAAAATATTTAATCAAATTAAACTACCAACCTTGCCGTCTTCCCTCCACCATCAGAACGTTCCGAAGACAACATTTCAAAAGGCGCCACACTATCACCTTAAGTAAACCGACTATGAACTGGAAAGCTGTTCGACTTAGCTATGTGAAAGACGAAATGTTAATGTAAGTATTACGGAAGTATGAAGAAGATAAAATGCTATGCTTTGGAGCGGCTTTCTTTGTTCTTTTTCTCAATAAGACAAAAACGGTATGCCTTGGAACGGAAATTTGAGTGTAAAAATGGGGGTCCCCTCCGCGGCACATACCCACTATGCATTATATACTGAGTGCCCCCCCCCCCCCCACCCGGGGCTGCAACCCTCTGGAACTCTCCCACTTGTCATCCGGACTGCACCCACCATCCATTAAGACTGCACTTAAAACATACTTGTTTAACAATTGATTAATTGTATATTTTTTGTTCAATGCCCATATAATTTGATATATTTAAATCATGTATATGTGAAGCGCATAGAGACCAAGGGCCCGAATTCACAAAGGTCGACTAAAGTTATACCGGGGTTAAATTTAGTCGGGGGTTAACTAATACCGGGGTATAAAGTTAGTCCACCGCGCTATTCACAAACGGTGGACTAACTAATCCATGGACTAACTTTAGCACCCGGTGCTAAATTTAACCCACGGCTGAGTTATACCCCGGTCATAACTTTAGTCGACCTTTGTGAATTCGGGCCCTTGTGTATTATGCGCTAAAGAAATGTAATTTTTATTTATTATTATTTAATTTCAAGTTGTAAAGTTTAATGAAAAACAACTTAAACAAGATACAACCGTTTCTTTGACACATGTTTTGAGGACAGCTTGGACGTTTCACTGAGATTGCACAGTGTGCACATTTCAAGTTTGATTGAACCCCGAACTTTTGTTGTTGTTATCTTCTCTTTTTTTGAAGTTCTCGATTAGTTTATCCAATTTAGTACTTGAATATCTGGGTTATCGTTGATCCAGTTTGACAAGTCATACATCTTTTTAAAGCTTGGATTTTTTTTCAAACTCAATAAATGTATCAATTCATTATGGGTGACTTATTGTTTGTTTTGGGGTAGCAGGTCACATATTATTTTTATCTAGCTTTTCATCCAATACTTTCATACTAATTCTGGTAAGGACCGCATGTCTCGACTATTAAACTTAAATTTACAGATGCAGAATCACATAATTTTACAGACCTAAAAGTCTAAGATATAAGCTAGCAAATACAATCATATAATTAACAATATTGCCCACTTCTTTCTGGTTGATCAAGAAATCGTGTTCGCAAACAAAATTTGTCTTCAAAGACCTGCGCCATTGTATATGGGATGTAGCCCATCGTGCTGTGTCTTCAGAGTACAGAATCTCGTAGATGAAGAATAAGGTCCATAGGAAGAAGTACAAGAGCAAGATCGGTCCCTGCATTACGAAGAAGATACTCAACCTAGGAACGTGAAATGTAATACAGAATGGTTTGGAATAGTGGCACAAAATACCATTGGAGTTTAGCGCACAAATAAAGACCCCAAAATCAAATCGATTCAAATATATGCTGGAATGTATCCCTGATAACTATCTATTTCCTTCCAGAAAACTACAATGAAATAAACAAACAAGTCAAATTAAATCGAAGTAAATAATTTCCCACTTGCCTAATTGATCTGAATGCCATATGGAATAATATAATCACTTAAATATTCAACATTATCCATTCTATGGAAGTTGCTTGAGACATGAACAGTGATTCCATGATTATTTGGAGTTTGTAATAAATAATAATATAATAATAATATTAATAAACCGGTGCTAATATAATAGCGCATAGTCAACTCAATCTACTCTATGCGCTTTACATACGCCGCATCTCTCCAACTTTACACTGCAACAAAAAATAGATCTATGTTTTATATGTCTATCAAACGTATCTTCAAACCCCAGAAGAATATACTAACGTGCCATGTCACAAAACGTTCTTACAGTCCTATTTTTACGGCGCTTTTAACTTTTCATGTTTTATTCCAAATTTAGATGGCTTCCATGTCTACCTGTTGTTTCGAACTATCGAGGGGTACTGGTTTTTGGTTGATCTCCACTAGACCCCAGTTGACCCTCTTAGTTGAGTCTTTTACCCCAACAGGACAGGAATACTGGAGTTGGTGGCTCTTGAACACCAATCCATCTTCATCTATGGCGGTTATCTATTTTAAAGTTTGAAGAAAGGAAACGAATTCTGTTTGTACGATGAAATCTTATGTCATATTCAAAACAAACGAAATTCGTATTAAGTTAGAAAAAGCTAGTGTTTCCACATGTCAAATATATTTTACACGTCACAATCAACTTGTGGTGCTACCTAATTCTATTTAAATCATTATTGAGGATACCAGATTTAAATTAACATTTAAAGTTAACTACTTGCACGTGTGATCAATTAAAAACAAGGTTTGTAACATGTGAAAGTAATTTTATCAGGTTACAGATATCGAAGACAGGGGGTATCATTAATTTCTTTTCGGGTGTGGTGGTATATGGCAATGCTGAATTCTGTCAAAAGAGAATGTGTTCTTTCCCCTCCACGGTTCATGAAAAAATGCACGTTAGCTATACACACGTGCTTAGGTCTATATACATCCAATATGTATCAATTTTTGACAATAATAAGTGTAAAGAATGGAATTCACCTCTACACCCTGTTTCTCGCAGTCTGAAAATGAAAGTCCAAGAAACTCAATTCCGCCAATGACTTTGAGAGTCACGTGACAAAAGCATCCATGGGGTACTCTGGAAATTTCAACTTCCACCTGAATTGGGAAAAAGAAATATCATTTAGGTGCAGGTCTCTAATCACCTTTCACACGGTAAAAATTGTAATTAGAATGATTCCAGTGAAAAATAAGGCTAATATTTTAACACGTGTGAAACCAAACTTGAATCACGAACGCTAATCACAATCACGAATTCAAATTCTACTCCGGAGGTGAATTCCAGTTAATTTTCATTCAAATTACGGTACAAATTTTACGTGTTAAAGGCTTGACCTCCAAAAGATCTTTTGGGGTGGAGCTTACGTGTCCTTTCAAGCTTTTCCGTAGACATGGTAGATATACAATTGTCATGCACTCGTCGTATCGATGCAGTGCTTTGATTGACAAGTCACCAAGGACGCATACCGCCTACGCCTGGGAATTCAAATTCAAATTACAGATTTCGAGTGAGCGTGCAAGGTCCGATGATTCTAAAGACGAATTGCAATCATCAACGGGCCTTTTCACACGTGAATCTTGAATCATCATTGTAATGATGATTGCTATTGTAATTGTGACTGTGATTAGCGTTCGTGATTCTAATCATGTTCGGGTCTGGTTTCACACGTGCTAAATATTCGTCATGAGCCTTATTTTTCACTGAAATCAAAATTCAAATTACAATTTTTTACCGTGTGAAAGGGCCCCAGGACCAAAATCCAGTTGAAACCAATTAGAGCAAAACCAATTGAAACCAGTTGGCCAACTGGTTTCAATAGGGAAATTGGAACAACTGGAACCAATTGAAACCAGTTGCCAACTGGTTCCAGTTAAAACCAATTGGGCAACTGGAACCAGTTGGCAATTGGTTTTCAATTGGTTCCAGTTGAAACTAATTAAGCAACCAGTTGGCAACTGGTTTCAATTGGTTCCAGCATAAAATAGGTCCATGGTTCCAGTTGTTCCAATTTCCCTATTAAAACCAGTTGAATCAAATTGGAGGTAACTGGTTTCAATTGGTTCCAGTTGAAACCAATTGGAGGCAACTGGTTTCAACTGGAACCAGTTGAAACTAATTGGTTTCCAACTGGATCCAATTGGAACTTCCAGTTAGAATGACTTAATTAGTTACAAATTAATTAGATTTTGCACTAACTATTGCTCATGCCAACAAAGAAGCAGTGCTATATGTCTATAATACCAATGTAAAGGGCATTGATAAATAGACTTTCATAATGTATATATATTTTCATGAAAGATCTTCAAATATATGTATTTGTATTTGATATAATTTGGTAACAGTTAGTGGTGTACTAATTATCTTATAATCTGTTTTAATTATAATCTATAACATTTATGAACATGGTTTTCACTGCTAAGCATTCTAAACACTTATCTGAAACAAGTATGGTACTTGAAATAGAAAAGAATTAAATAGATACATTTTAAATGATGATGAATCACATAAAACATTAATCTGTGCACACTGGCAGATAATATGCAAATTAACTGGTTTCAATTGGAACCAGTTGGGTAACTGGAAAATTTCCAATTGGAAACCAATTGGAAATCATTTCCAGTTACCCAACTGGATCCAGTTAGGATTTCCAGTTACCCAACTGGTTCCAGTTAGGATTTCCAGTTACCCAACTGGTTCCAGTTAGAAATCATTTCCTGTTGGAAGTCATTTCCAGTTACCCAACTGGTTCCTGTTAGAAATCATTTCCAGTTGGAAGTCATTTCCAGTTACCCAACTGGTTCCAGTTAGGATTTCCAGTTACCCAACTGGTTCCAGTTAGAAATCATTTCCAGTTGGAAGTCATTTCCAGTTACCCAACTGGTTCCAGTTAGAAATCATTTCCAGTTGGAAGTCATTTCCAGTTACCCAACTGGTTCCAGTTAGGATTTCCAGTTACCCAACTGGTTCCAGTTAGGATTTCCAGTTACCCAACTGGTTCCAGTTAGAAATCATTTCCAGTTGGAAGTCATTTCCAGTTACCCAACTGGTTCCAGTTAGAAATCATTTCCAGTTGGAAGTCATTTCCAGTTACCCAACTGGTTCCAGTTAGAAATCATTTCCAGTTGGAAGTCATTTCCAGTTACCCAACTGGTTCCAGTTAGGATTTCCAGTTACCAAACTGGTTCCAGTTAGAAATCATTTCCTGTTGGAAGTCATTTCCAGTTACCCAACTGGTTCCTGTTAGAAATCATTTCCAGTTGGAAGTCATTTCCAGTTACCCAACTGGTTCCAGTTAGGATTTCCAGTTACCCAACTGGTTCCAGTTAGAAATCATTTCCAGTTGGAAGTCATTTCAAGTTACCCAACTGGTTCCAGTTAGAAATCATTTCCAGTTGGAAGTCATTTCCAGTTACCCAACTGGTTCCAGTTAGGATTTCCAGTTGCCCAACGGGTTCCAGTTAGGATTTCCAGTTGCCCAACTGGTTTCAATTGGTTTCAACTGGAAATTGTTATTTTCCAGTTAAAACCAATTGAAACCAGTTGAAACTAATTGAAACCAATTGAAACCAGTTGGAAATCCAACTGGTTTCAATTGGATTTTGGTCCTGGGGCGGAACGTCCTGTCAAGTTGGTTAAAGAAAATCCAATGTTGCTAAACATGCTACAATTGAAAGTCTTCTCACCTCATCACTGTTAGTTGACTCAATGAGCTCGTAGAATCGGTCTTTGAATGGAAGAGCGTTGTTGTTTACCTTCGTTATTACATCACCAACATGAAGTTCGTTGTACAAGTTATCAGGGAGCCCTGCAATCCTGTATTCAAATTTATCAAAAGTAACTGCGTATCATAACGTTATATCTACATTATATATAGTCATTAGCAAAGAAAATCGTATCATTCCAAGAAAATAACAATCGGTGAAGAGGGTGAATTGCAGAGACAATGATAACCAAAACGAAATGAACTATAAGTTTAAAAAATTCATCCGTCATCTACGAAAAAAAAAAAAAACTTTTTTTCAATTGATTAAAATTACTACGCTCAACCCATTTTATCTAGATTTCCTAGTGCATAGGAAAGGTTACAATTCTCTCAAATGAAAAATTACATCGTAAAGTAAAGTTAAAAAGGAAAAAGAAAAGTAGTTTTAGATGTACAAAAAAGCTTTATGCGATTGCCGCTATATTCATACTTCCGTAATACTTACATTAACATTTCGTCTTTCACATAGCTAAGTCGAACAGCTTTCCAGTTCATAGTCGGTTTACTTAAGGTGATAGTGTGGCGCCTTTTGAAATGTTGTCTTCGGAACGTTCTGATGGTGGAGGGAAGACGGCAAGGTTGGTAGTTTAATTTGATTAAATTTAATTTCATTCTAAGTTCTTATCATTCGATATTTTGTTTTAAGTGTTATTGAAAATATGAGGTTTATATTAAACGTCATTCTTATATTTTCAATAACAACTTGAAAATATATTTTGATTGATTGAAAAATATTTATTCAGGAAAAACACAAGATCAGTATAAAAACACTGTTTTACATCAAGGTCCTGAATATGTGGAATGATAACTTAGAATGAAATTAACCTTTAGATAAAATCTTAAATTAATCTTATTTAGGATTGTATTTAAAGGTTACCTTAATTAATAAACTAGAAAAAGAATCGAATAAGAATGTGTTCAGAACAATATTTGTTACCTGAATACAAAATCATGGGAGCTCAATTTTTGCGAATTTTAACCATATCTAGGCCGGGGGGACCTCGGAGGCCCCCCCCCCCCCTCAACGATTCGCGCAATATTTTCGCCGCGTGAAATTTTTTGACTGCGTCGCTCGCCGACTTTTTATTTTTAAGTTTTTGCGCATCTTTTGAGACCAAATTTGCGACGCCCGGGTACACTGTTTTGAAATTATGCAACATTTTGTAAGTGCATGACAGACCAAAAATTGCTCAAACAAGTGATTTCGTGTACAAAGTCAATGCAAACTGTGTTTTCAACCAATAATGATAAATGTATGATAATTTTTTGTTTTGCTGGTCTAAATAGATTTATGCTTTACTTTATGCTTTTTATGATCTCAAAAGAGTTCCCGACAAAGCAATGAAAAAACAATGAAAACAAAAGGTCCCCAAAACAGATAAATACATAAGAAATTGCAAATACAATGTAATATATAGAGGAATAGGTATGATTTTGCATACTAATTATGCATAAATTAGCATAATCAGTTTACACCAATTTGCATGAAATAAATTAATGTAGGCCTAAAATTTTGTAGATTATGTTCCAGACAGCCTGCTTGCCAATTTTTGGCCTACTGTTGCAGTATATAACCTAATACGAAAACAAAATGAAAAGTATAATAGAGTCGGCGAAACATTGCACACTACCTCACTTTTGACAATCTACAGTTTATACATAAAGATGTTCTGTTTCCGTAAGATTCGATGTTCTTGTAAAAACAGATTAAGACTAAGAGTCGTGTTGTAATTACGAGATTTCTCTTTCAAAAATACACGACGTCTTCGGGAACACAAAATATGTATTGTCAAGTGCCTTTCATTTCAAATCAGTCTTTGTCGAGAGTTTGTGAATCAGAGCATCAGTTTTGTCCGTGATTCTGGACAAATGGCAGTTAATTTTTTTCCTTAGTTCCGAAACTTAAGACAAAACTGCTGTTCTGGTTCACCACCTTTGACAAAGACCGTCATTTGACTGGTATATTCAATGCATTAGCTGTGGGGGTGTTATTCCCGTCCGCGTTGCCATGGTTGCTGTTGCGAAAACTTCCTGAATCATTATTTTGGAGTGCATGCCAAAGGTCCACCTCAGCATGGCAATCTATAACCAAATTATACATTTACAAAGTGAAGACGAGCAGTATGCGAGAAAGTTACAATACATCGAGTAAACGAAAAAACATATCAAGAGATATGGACTTGTTTAGTGCCTGGGGTGGTTTATGCCGGCCCGGTGACAGTGTTTTTGAGTGTGTGGAGGTGTATGGTTGGGTGCGGTTGTGTGCCAAATATGAGTGTACGTTGGGTGTGCAAGTGTGTGGGGGTATGTGCCTGTGTGCTTATGTATGTGGGGGTATGTGCCTGTGTGCTTATGTATGTGGGGGTATGTGCCTGTGTGCTTATGTATGTGGGTGAGGGTGTGCGTGTGATCGGGAGTGTATGGAAAGCGAATTGTAAAACACTATATATTCATCATTCGAATAAAAAGATGGAAAAAGTACAACACTTACTCGACGAACTCAAGATTCGATGGACTCCCACACAATGGAGATTCTTCCTTCGATCTCAATGCGCCTAGATATTCAGGTGTGTCGCTTCCATAGGCTATGTTGGCTTCAGGCTCTCTAATTGGCCTCAGGGTCTCTACCCTGTCCACCGAACTGCCCTCGGAAATTATATCGAAGTTGCATTCATTTTTATCCTCCGGGATGTTGTCTGGAAACAGAATACTCTGTTCACTCCTTGGTCTTAGGCGGCAGCCGCATCCCAATACTCGTCCACCAGGCCTATTCTTGGCTCTGCAATCTTTGGGCGGTACAGGGGGTAGAGATCGCGAGGGAAATGAGTAAGGTATGCTCTCATAGACTGATCCGTATTCTTCACCGTAGACGCTTTCCTTCTCCATTTCATTATCTAAGAGCTCCTTACTCTTAACATATGTGTAGTCAGGTTCGACGCTCTCATTTTGTTCTATAGGTCTTGGAAAGTACATCTCCTTCTCAAGAAGATTTGTGTTACTTCTTGCGCGCTTGGGGACGCCCTGGAAAAGAATCAATATCTTTATTTTCTAATATGTACAAGTGGTTTTTTTATCGCACGAAACTACAATTTCCCCTCAAACCAAACGTAATAATAATGCTAATAATAATGATAATGATAATAATAATAATGGTGATAATAATGATAGTAATAATAATAATTACATCATATTTACACATTATTATCTTTTCGGCCTTGAATACATACAAATCGTACAATGTAAATACAAAAATATAATTCGAATAATTAGATATAAATAAGTAAAATGATAGAAAAAAAAGAAGAGGGTAAAAATGGATATCCATAGGCCAGGGCCTGTTAAAGTAAAATGCAATACTATTGCCAAGAGGCATGCTAGCCCTCACAGAAAATCTTTGAGAAAACATTTATCGGTATTTCGATCAATTTAATTTCAAAGTCAGTTTCAAAACACAGGGCAAGTCTTTACAGCCAGGAATGCATTATAATGAAAAGTAATTTGTTTTATATAAAAATAAAAAGGAAAGGAGGGAAAAAGAAACAAGAAAGAACTTGCAGACCCACGTAATGCAGACCTGATGGAATACAATTAATTGATATAATGTAGCATAAAGAAATACATGATGGAGCCCGATAAGTAACAATAAGCTTGGCAGGTGTCGCGAGCCTAATTACAACAGGAAGGCGAAATGCATTCATTCGACCTAACCCATTCCAATTATAGTTCATAGGCGGATCCGGGGGGGGCCGAGGGGCCCCCCCCCCCCTATTGGCAGAGCAAAAAAAAGAAAAAAGGGGAAGAAAAAAAAAAGAAAAAAGGAGGGAAAGAGGAGAAAGAAGAGGAGGAATACGAGTGAATAAAATAAGAAGACTTGTAAAATAAAAAGAATCTTTCATGTCAATATATAAAATTTTCGCTCGCGCTTCGCGCTCGCATTGCCTGTTAGGTGATTTTCATATCTTGCTCAATATGGAGTTTAAATATCAAGTCAAGTCAATATACAACACATATTTCACCTCGGAAACCGAACTTTCATTATTTTATGTGATTTACAATTGATTCTTAAAAAGTGCTCTGTAAAAATGTCAGTTTTATAGTCTGAATATTAACATTTTTTGCTCGCGCTGCGCGCTCGCAAATTTTGATTTATCAGGTACCTATTATTTTCGTGTATTCCTTAAAGTTTTCAAAATATCCCTTTTCAGGACTGATTTTCAAAACGTATCAGCTAGCGCTGCACGCTCGCATTTTGATTGGCGAGTTATGTATGTCTCTTAAGTCCCCTTTTCATGATAGTTTATTTTTTTTATTTTCTTTCAATCTTTATTAATCAAAATATAAATTACATTACATAGTTTATAAAAAAATTTGGCTCACAATTTGTGCTCGCATTAATGGTTCAAATATATTAACTGATGCATCCTATTTATAATTACAAAAAATGTCCAGTTTTCAGGCCATAATTTCATCAGATTTCGCGCCCTCATTAGGCATTAATGAATAAGATATTAATTTAATAATTTAATTGTCATTTTTGTTTCATCTCGCGCTTAGCAAGAGGAATAGGAAGTGCTTGAAATATAGAGCTGAAATTTACTCTTTTTTTCAGATCGGAATATCGAATAGTTTAAGCTCGCGCTTCGCGCTCGCTTTAATTTTCATGATAAAAGATTATTTATTATGGCTGGATTCTAGGTCTAAATATGAAACACGCGCGCAGGTTTATTCAGATACTCAACTTTCTCTCTATGTAAATCATTATCCAGTTTCAGATCACAAAATATCAAAAATTTTCTGCTCGCACTTTGTGCTCGCATCATTCATGTAGGAAGATCCCCTATTAGTCATAGAGTGTCCCGTTTTTAGGTGTAAATCTCGATTTTTTTTCCGCTCGCGCTTCGCGCTCGCATCAATTGTTTAGTTATATAGCTATCCTGTTCACGATTACAAAAAATTGATTAAAATGTTCCATTCTTTATGTAGAAATGTCAAAATTTTGCAGCTCGCGCTTCGCGCTCGCATTATTTGATTGTTAGAATATGTAACGTCTTCATGGCTAAGTGCAAGCAGTCCTTAACAGGTACCTTTTCGATCAGTTCAAAACGTATATAAAAATTTTCTGCTCGCGCTTTGCGCTCGCATTATTAATGTAAGGAAGATCCCCAATTACTCATCCTTTTCATGGTTTACATAACATGTATAGAGTGCCTCGTTCAGTAGGTCTAAATCTCGAAATTTTCCGCTCGCGCTTAGCGCTCGCATGTTCAGTTTTATACCTATTCTGCTTAAGTTATAAAAAAAAGTACTTAGAATTCCCATTCTTTAGGTAAAAATGCCAAAAAAAATCCGCGCTCGCATTATTTGATTAAAAAAAAAAAAAAATATGTAACGTCTTCATGGCTAACTGCAAGCAGTCTTTAACAGGTACCTTTTTCATCAGTTCATTTTTGCTCGCGCATCGTGTTCGTTGTAATTATTTAGTTGCATACACATCTTTTTCAGGATAACAAACATTGCACAGAATGTTCACATTTTAGGAAAAAATACATAAGATTTCCACACAAAAAATTGCTCGCGCTTCGCACTCGCATTATATATATAAGGATATATGATATTATATATATCTATGTTGATTTATAAGAATAAAGCTAAGAAGTGACTAATAGGACTACCCCTTCAAAGAAACCAAAAATCATCTTCGAGCGGCTGATCGGGGAAATATGGCTGAAAAAAAATCCCGGGCGAGGGCTGGATCCGCCCCTGTAGTTGATTGACAAAAGTGTGTGAATATGATTGGTCATCAATCACTGATTATAGGGAAGTCAATAACAGAACTTCCATTGCCTAAACCGGGATGAAATATCGATGACTTTTGAACTATTTTTGACTGGCAGAATAATTAGGGCTACATTACTGTTTCAGGTGATGAATTTGATCCCGTCAGGAGATGTCTTCATAAATGCCGATCTATTTTTAAAACGAGCTGGTCGAAGTACCATTTTCCGGTCAGATATGGAATGTCAAACATGTAACCTATCCACTGGTGGTAAACATTCGACCCTCTAACCCCATCTTTATTTTTTATGATTTTGTTAACAGTGCCATTTTAACACACGAGTCTCTGGGAAATATTTTACGCTCGTGGTACCGGGAGGAATTTAAGGGCATGACTCCACAATCCTCTGTACTCACCAGGATCCAGCACCCACTAATTTACATTTGGAATTATTACAAAGACGTGCTACACCTACATACAAAAAAACTCTCTCTCTCCTGGGGGGGGGGGGGAGGCAGTCAAATGTACTGCTGTACACACGCGTGACCAAATTATTTCAAAACACCCCCTAACGAGTTTTTTTCTCTGTGTGCAAAATCAACCCCTAAACAAGTTTTTCGCGGGCTTTATTAACACAA
The DNA here is from genome assembly GCF_037042905.1 of Lytechinus pictus. Classification (NCBI taxonomy): domain Eukaryota; kingdom Metazoa; phylum Echinodermata; class Echinoidea; order Temnopleuroida; family Toxopneustidae; genus Lytechinus; species Lytechinus pictus. The sequence continues at coordinate 11,014,785 of NC_087245.1, read as the reverse complement.
TTTGGCCCCCAAACAAGTTGTCGCCAAAATATGAACTCTGGGAAAAAAACTTGGGGGAAAAACATAGTTCGGTTTTAGACCCGGTCATTCGACCTCTGCAGCACTGGGGTCGCTTACAGACCAATGGTTACGCTTCATTGACATTGGGGAAACAATAGGTGCGATTTAATTTGATCTAAAACGTGCGTTGGACACTGTCGACACTCAGGTAATGTTAGTCAAATTACGTCGTATTGGATGTTCAGACAAAGTTATTACGTGGTTTAATTCTTATCTCAATGATAGAACACAAAGAGTAGTTGTACGAGGCACTCTCTCAGATGAGCAATCTGTTTCGCTAGGAGTACCACAAGGGTCAGTCCTTGGGCCGCTCCTTTTCTTAATATACATCGACGATTTGGTTCATACCCTGAAATATTGTAGTATTACCATGTACGCAGACGACACCACATTATATGTTCACAGTACGTCTGCACAAGATATTCAATATAAGCTTCAAGATGATATGAGTTCCTTAAAAGAATGGTTAAACGTAAATAAACTAAAACTTAACACGGATAAAACAACGTTTATGTTAATAGGGACACCCCGAAAGCTATCTAATATTGCTATGGAAAATGTAATTACCAAATTTAATGGAGATGTTATAGAACGGTGTACAACGATAAAATGTCTTGGAGTCATAATTGATCAACACCTATCTTGGTCATACCAAGTTGATAATGTATGTAAAAAGGTGTATGCCAGCCTAAGTATGCTAAGAAGGGTTAGGCCTTATGTTGACCAAAATACCCTCAACACTCTATACCTATGTTTAGTCCAATCACACCTTGATTATTGCTGTGAAATCTGGGGGTTGCGTTTCAATATGCACACAGATCGTATAATCAAACTTAAAAAAAGAGCGGCTAGATTAATCCTAAAATGTAATTTTTATACCCCCTCAAAAGAAATGTTTCGTGAACTCCAATGGCTCCCCTTCAACGATCGCGTTACCTATTTCAAGTGTATTTTTATGTATAGATGTATCAATGGTCTGTCATCGGAATTCTATCGTAATGTGTTTACTTTTGCAAGTGATTCTCATTGTTTTAACACTAGATATGCAGCAAAAGATAATTTGATCACCCCAAAAACTCATACCGAAATGTTTAAACACTCTTTATCTTACTCAGCGATTTTACTTTGGAACAACTTGCCATTTAATTTGAAACAGTCAAAATCTCTTTCAATCTTTAAACAGAAACTGAAAGTGCATCTTTTTAAATTTTAAATTTTATTATTGCCTTTTAATTTGAAATCAACTTTTCTATGTCTATCTAATTTATTTTATCTATATGTATTGCTTTGTATGTAATTTGTTAATTAGTATCATGTTTTTAAAGATGCCGTATGCTTGCTACTCTGTTTTCTGTTATGATATGAGTTAAGTTATTTAGAATATTTCTGTGTATATTTCATATGTATTTAAATGTTTTTATACTTGTTTTTATCATGTATTCCAGGGCCCCACGGGAGACCAGTTTATTGCTGAGTGGGCTACCCTGGTTAAATATATTGAAATAAATAAATTAATAATAAATAAATAAATAAATAAATACCCTTAACACGTTTGGCTAGTCTAAAAAAAAAAAGCTTTGGGAAAAAAATATCCTGAATACGTTTGACCCCGCGATTGGCCATTGACCAGTCTTTCAAAACCACCCTTTTTCTTGAAAACCGTTGTTTTTAATACCCTTAACGAGTCCACGCGCGGACCGCGTCCAAAACTGAAAAACACCCCTTTAAACGGGGGGGTCACGCGTGTGTACAGCAATATATTTGACTGCCCCCCCCCCCCCCTCCCGGGCTCTCTCTGTGATGAAGGGAAACAAGAAGACAAAACTTTCTAAGAAAAAATGGCAATGAAAATTACGAAACTATATACTTTTATGTGTCCCCATCAATATGGATGAAAGAAAATTTTCAACTCAAACATTTACACTGTTCTACCTCGGTCATTACATCTCCTACAACAATTTACTATCATGACTATGAAGCACAGTATTGAATTAATAAGATTGTGAAATTCAATTATTTAATAAATGCATACTTTAAAAATGAATTAAAATTCAGACAAACAGAAGGCACATACATACGGTCTTCCAATTTACAGTAGCAATCAACTGAGTCATTTAAACAAATAAAGGTCAACAAAATTACAGGAAGATAATCTTAAAACTTCCATATACGTGCATATTTATCTGCAAGGTAGTTTTAATGCAAAATAAAGAATAGCCTATTACATTTTGTTGGACGAACATTTTGAATACAAGATGAGGTAAATATGCATGCATGTTGTAATTATTAAAGTTAAATAAGCTATTAAAAAAATTACATAATTCAGGGAAAGAGGGGAGAGATGCATGAAAAATATGATTGTTGAAATTATTTTGATACAAGTAATATTACCTTTGACAATCCATAATAACGATCATAATCATTAGAATGCATTCGGTTTGGTGGATGATATATCATTCCTGCTCTGCCTGCTCCAAAATGAGTAGGTGACATATGGGCCGTGAGATGGTGGGAGAGATGACGAAATAAAGCTTCACGTTCTTGCCTGGGAAGGACATTAATATTCATATTTACATTTCACTAATCTCTCAAAATATAGGTATTTAACCCAGTACAACACAAGTTGAAAGTAATGCATACACATAGCAACCGAAGGGATAATAATTCTGAGTCCAACAATACCTGGAAGAACTCTGGGTCAAAATAAAATGTTTGTACATTCAGAGTAGGAAATAGTTTAAATTATCCATAAATTTTATAGGAACATCGAAGATTTGGGGGACGTTACCGACTGTTGACACCCGTCATTTGAGGCTATAGTAATGAGGGCAATATTCTACAACCGCCTCCCACTTATGAAGTCAGCGTTCGTTGACACAGGCATGTAAAGTGGCGTTTTTATGGATGCCCACAGTATCTAGATTAGAAAAAGAGGTGGTAAATTCAGAATGACGCAGGTCGGGTCTATACATATAAAATAATTACGCATTAATTTTTGTGAAATTCTGAATAATAATGATAATAAAATCAATGTCAGCAACCTACTCGCTGTGCCCTGTCAGGTAAATGACATCATCTGGAGTTTGAAGGCAGATCGATAGCTCTCTACCAGACAAGATAGGCAAAGCAGCCTCGGGTAGATTAAAATCACGAGTGAATGCAATTATCTTCATTTCTCGGGCGCATTTGGAGCCAACCGCATTAGTCTTGTATCCCTTCATCCAGATTGACAGATTCTCTTTCGGAATCAATTGCAAAAAGAGCGGCAAAAGGCTGTACTTTTTCTTCTGTCGACAAAATGAGAATTAGCACGAACAGTGAGTCTACATTCGAAATTGTGATTACAACGTCAAATACATGTTCATATTGTGGTTGATAAACTTCTTAAGTTAAAACATGAACGGAATTAGCCTTACCCAAGATACTTGTCAATTACATCACGGGTAATAACTCCATCCCTTATTGACGAGATAGCAAGATACATTATTTTGCCAAGTCGACTCAATGCTTTATTTTGTTTACATGGTGAACTATGTTATCTTGACTTATAAAAAAAGGTGTTTATCGACAAAATAATGTCAAGATACGTTGTCTTGAGAAGTCGACTTATTATGTTTCAAGGACGAAATAATAGTGGACGATAGCGTAACTCGTCATGTCGACAATTTATTGTTTTAATATATAAATCGAATTGGCAAAATTAAAGATTTCCCCATCTCGTAGATATAGATGATACCTTAAAGATTCCGTCCATTAATATAGTCATAAACTCAGAATACCAATACTTTGAGACCGGATGACTGGTTTTAAGCAGAAATTAACGGACAATCTAATGGTGAGCGATTAAGCACAATCGATTTTAAGGTATCTACCAGTCACCGTGTTTTAACGTGGTGTTAAATATCAGCGGTAACTGGCCCGTCACTACGGAATATTTGAAGTGCCATCGACTTGTCGAGAGATTTAATTTTAACATATTATTATGGTAAGATTACCACCATGACATACAACGTATATGTTGACTTAGCTAAATAATGTATCTCGCCATTTCTACGTTGCGATGGGGCACGTAAAAAGCTTCTGTAGATCGCAGAAAAGTACGTTTAGCAACGAGATGGTCGCCGATGGGTCACCTCTTTCCCTTTTTTACTCTCTTTTGTTTTCTTTAGTTTACTCTTTTATTTTTCGCTGCAGGTATTTAGTGCTTTATTCCTACGGCGGTGCATTGACCAACAGAGCCTTTGGTACATGTACAGCATTGTCATCTCTTTTGACGATCCTGAAACCTTCTCCTCCGCATCCACTTGACTGCACACACACACGCACATGCACGCACTCCCAACTCACATCCCTTAACATGGACAACAACACAGACATGATATAGATCAACTCAACAATGGCAGTAAATATTATACAGTGGCAGAATTTAATGATTCGTTTTCAAAATCAAACAGCTTTAGCCTTTTACATATTTACTCTAGAAGCCTCAACAAAAATGTTGACAACCAATTTTCAATTTTCAGTTATTGGTGTAAGCGAAACCTGGCTTAATGAAAATTCTCCTCCATTATTTAATTTACCAAAATATTATTTGATTAGCGCTGACCGTGTAGGACGGAGAGGGGGTGGTGTTGCTTTTTACGTTTCCGACAATTTAAAATTCCGAATTCGAAATGAAATAAGATTTGAATCATTTAAACAGGATCTTATTGAAGAAAGTTGGAATGATGTTTACAGTGAAAATAACGTGCATATTGTTTATGAGAAATTTAACCTTAAATTACAGCATTTTTACGATAAAAATGTCCCATTTGTAAGAAAGCGCCAAAATTCCAGAGAGGCTCAAAACCCGTGGATCACTAAAGGGATTCTAAAATCAATTCATACTAGAAACAGTCTTTACAAACTACATTTAAAGAAACCTACAACTACAAACACACAAAAATATAAGAAATATCGTAACAAACTTACAAACCTGATACGAATATCTCGAAAGATGTATTATTCAGACAAATTATCTAAAGTTAGTGCTTATTCTAAGGCCACGTGGCGGGTTATAAATGATATTATTGGGAAAAAATACTCCATTACCTGAACATGCTGAAGATGAATTAACTTTACACGGTGATAAAATCCCAGATCAATCCATTTATGCTTCGTCCTTTAACTCTTTTTAGTAACATCGGCCCCCAACTAGCAAATCAAATAGGTAATTGCAACAACGCCCATTTTACTGATTTCATTTCAACGCCATTCGAACATTCTCTTTTTCTCAATCCCACCAACTCTACTGAAATAATCAATATCACAAAATCTTTAAACTCTAGTAAGTCACAAGGACATGATAGGATAAGTTCATCCATGCTTAAAGAAATTATTCATGATGCTATTGTTGATCCATTAAGTTATATTGTTAATTAATCTATTTCATCAGGTATTTGTCCGAATTTACTCAAAATTGCAAAAGTTACCCCCAATCTACAAAAAAGATGACCCCCATGAAATAAGTAATTACCGCCCAATTTCTATTCTTTGTAGCATATCAAAAATCTTAGATAAAATAATATACACAAGATTATAAAATTTTGTAAACTTGCATAATTTATTAAACCCAAATCAATACGGTTTTAGAAAAAATCACTCGACAGACTTAGCACTAGTAAATATTTATGACAAAATCACAAAAGCGATTGCTAACAAAGAACATGTTATTGCAATATTTTTGGATTTAAGCAAAGCTTTCGATACACCTAATCACAAAATATTACTTCATAAACTACATCTATACGGAATACGGGGCAACGCACATCGATGGATAGAAGATTAATTATCAAATAGACAACAATATGTTACATTTAATGGAATAGATTCAGCCTTAAAAACTGTAGAATGTGGTGTGCCGCAGGGGTCAATTTTGGGGCCGCTCCTTTTCCTATTATACGTCAATGATATATCGAAAACTTCCCCCTTATTATCTTTTATCCTATTTGCAGATGATACAAATATTTTTTATTCTCAACCAAAACTTGAAATTGTAGTATCTACTTTAAATGATGAATTGTGTAAAGTGTCTACTTGGTTCAAATGCGACAAATTTGTCTTTAAACATAAACAAAACACATTTTATGCACTTTAAACATTATAATACCCGTGAAGTTAACGAAGAAATAACGATAAATATTGACAGCGTAACCTTACAACAAAAACAACATTCAAAGTTTTTGGGAGTTACTATTGATGAAAATTTATCGTGGAATAATCATTTACGCCAAAATCACCACTTCCGTATCCAGAGGTGTTGGGATAATTTCCAAATTAAAATACTTATTACCTCCCAAAACTCTTTTTCTTCTTTATAATGTCTTGGTTCTCCCTCACATATCATATTGCAACATGGTTTGGGGTAACTGCGGTAATACAAAACTTAATTCGATTTTCTTGTTACAAAAAAGAGCCGTTCGCATTTGTACAGGATCACAATATCTTGCTAGATCCAGTCCTTTATTTTTTAAACTAAGAACATTGAAAATTTCAGATATAAATAAATTTCAAGCTGCTATCTTCATGTTCAAATACAAAAAGGGGATACTTCCCCCTTCCTTTCAAAATATGTTCACAATCAACAACACCATCCACTCTTATCCAACACGAAACTCTGACAAATTTAATTTGACAAATCCAAAACTAATAATTGCACACAAATCAATTAGACATCACGGTGCAGATTTATGGAATAATTTATCACCTGACATTAAGTTATGCTCTACACTTTATTAATTCAAGGCTGTTTTGAAGAGAAATACAATATAATACCTAAAATCTCTGTGTGTTTCGTACCAACCGATATTACAATCCCCCCCCCCGCACTTGCACTCTCGCACACTTGCACTTGCGCTTTCACTTTTATCAACATGATTATAACTTTCTCATTTGAATTTTTCTTTCCCTATCTACTTTTTTGGTAATATTCCTATTATGTTGTGCAATAAAAGATAAGTCACTTTTATTGCACTATTGCACTGTTTGTCTGGTTTTCCTTCCCCTTTCCTTTTGAGGCCTTTATCAATTTCAAACTCTAAGCTTAAGATGAAGGTCTCCCAGGGACCTGGGACGATTTTTTTCAGTGGGGGCGCTGAAATCTCTCCTCAAAGGTGGGGGGGCACAATTGAGTTTTCCATAATTACACACACAACACACATCTAAGGGCACCACATACACACCCGCACAACCTTACACACACCCTCACACACACCCTCACCCACACACCATCACACCCACCCACACACACACACACATATATATATATATATATACATATATATGACAGTCACTTCTTAGCTTTCTTCTTATAAAAGAACATAGATATATAATAAGATAACTCGAGCGCGAAGCGCGAGCTATTTTTTTTTTTGGGGGGGGGGGAATTTCATGTATTTTGTCCTGAAAATTGAACATTTTGAGCAATGTTTATGGTCCTGAACAAGGTGTGTATGTAACAAATAATAACTGCGAACGTGATCATGATTTTTTATATACGCTCTGGCCTGATCGAAAGGGACGTGTTATAAGGACTGTTTGCAGTTACCAATTAAGACGATACATATATCAACAATCAAATAATGCGAGCGCGAAGCGCGAGCTGAAAAATTTGACATTCCGACCTAAATACTGGACATTCTAACACTTTTTGTAATCATGAACATGATATTATATAAATATACAATCGATGCGAGCGGAAACAAAATTGAGATTTCAGACAAAAAAACGAGACATTCTAAACACTATTCTAATCACGAAGAGGATAGGTATATAACTATACAATTGATGCGAACGCGAAGCGCGAGCGGAAACAAAATTGAGATTTCAGACCAAAAAACGAGACATTCTAAGCACTTTTCTAATTATGAAGAGGATAAGTATATAACTATACAATTGATGCGAGCGGAAACAAAATTGAGATTTCAGGCCTATAAACGAGACATTCTATTCATGTTTTGTAAATCAAGAAAATGATGGGTAATTGGATATTGGATAATTGGATAATATTCTGATATTAATAATGTGAGCGCGAAGCGCGAGCAGATTTTTTTTAATATTCTGATCCGAAACTCCGCACTGAATGTAATATGGTTTGAACATATAAAGAAAAATCAGACGAACATAAAAATAAAGATTTGATCGAAATCCGACAAGGAATATCAAAGTTATTGCATTTTAAAGATTAGCATTATTCCGGTGAAACAGTTTTAGGCATGTCTTCATTAATATTCAATGAACAAACTGATGATGTCATATCCCACTTGTTCTTTTGTATTTCATTATATAGAATTAGTTTTATTCAATCTTTTCCCTTAAAGAACCAAAAACAGTTGAATTGACAACTGATTTAGTCCATTAAATATTCTTTGCTGCATCTTATTTCATTATAAGGGAGACATATCATTCACACTGGTATGAACAAAATGAAACAATTTTGATTCTATGTAATAACACAGGAAACAGGATAGTGGGGATGTGACATCGTCAACCCACATGGGCGGAAATCCCAGAGGGGACAGGGGGACGTGTCCCCCCTAGCAAAAATAGTAGGGGGACACAATATCAAATGTCCCCCTACTATTTTTGGTCTTTCATGATGGAGAAAAATACATCACTTCACAATCGAAATAATACATGTATTTTTGACTAAATGACCTTACATTTTGGGTGAAAACTTTTTTTTTTGGGGGGGGGGGACTTGTCAATTTTTTAGGGTTAAAATGACCTTACATTTAGGGTGATAACCTTTTTTTTTTTGCTTGTCAAATTGTACAGGCCGTGGTCCCCCTACCTTTGGGGACAGATATCCGCCCATGTCAACCCACCTATTGAATATTCATGACGACATGCATATCACCATTTCATTACTAAACTGTAGAATTAAATAACTTAACTATTTGTTATCAGATTTTAAAAATTTATTTATTTTGATAAAATGTATTTGATATAAATATTTTCAGCCCGGAGTACCCCCAAAACAAGCTACGTATCTGAATAAACATGCGTGCGCGTGTTTAGAGTTAGACCTAGTATCTGGGCATTCTAAATACATTTTTTTATTATAAAAATCTATAATACGAACGCGAAGCGCGAGCAGAAAATATTTGATATTCTGATCTGAAAAAGGGTGAATTTAAACACTATTTTAAGTACTGTGTCGGAAAATTCTGAAGGGGGGGTTCTACAAAACGTTGTTTATTTTTATTACATTTCTGTCATTTATCATACCTACCACTAGCTTTCCAGGAGGTGCTGCCTATGGAATATAACACATGCAGCACCCCAAAATTTTGGGGGTGCTTCACCCCCAGCACCCCCGCTTCCCAGGGCCATGGGGCAGGGAGAAAAAGACTGTGAAATTTGATTTCTATTGTCTGACTTGTAATTGTTTATACAAAACACGGGCGGTCGCACTTGATTCGACAATAAAACCTGGAAGTTTCAAGTACAACCACACCCATATCCCATATGTCCCTCCCTGCTATCGAGTAGTGTGTAAACTATGGTTATCGCGTATCGCGCGCGACCACGTCTGTATCGGAATGCCGGAGCTTGATTGAGTCCCGTTATAGGATAGGGATGTTATTGGAATATGTGAAAGACTATGTAAATGATTTGCGATTGTCGGATGTGATCATTATGTACATTATAATATATTTTAAAAAATACAGGGGGGAACCTGATTTCGTGGGGGTGCTGCCTATGGAAAATAATACACGCAGCACCCCCAGGAAAATTTCTGGGGGTGCTTCAGCACTCCCAGCACCCCCGATTCCCAGGTCCCTGAGGTCTCCCACATTTCAAAATGTATTATGTCGATATATGTATACAAAAAAAAAAAAATCTGCTATTTGGTTAAACAATAAAAAAGAAATTGTCGGGTATAAGTATATTTCAATTAGATTATTAGAATGTATATATGCATATTTTATTCATTAAGTCAATTGCTTATTGTTATGTTATGCTAAGAAAAAATGATTACACTTGTATATACTGTTGTTATTGGAATGTGGAAATAAATACATCAAATCAAATCAAGCCTCCGGATGACCGCGGTCGCTTTTCGACAATGATCTATGAGAAGATTCACAGTGGAGCGATAGAGGTAGATAATCAGAGCTCCAAAATAAAAGTAAAAAAGGGTATCTGATTGGTCTACAGTCGGTTATCCATAAAACCATGGACCTATTACGAATAGGTCCATGATAAAACTAAGTAAACAGAAAACTGTTTGTGTTAAAATCCTCTCTTGATCATCTCTATCTCTTAATTCCGTGTATATTTTTGTTGTTGTTGTTTCATGGGCAAAATTTGTAAGAAATGTCATAATATGAATTAAAATTTCATTTCGATTTGCACGCTTTATCGTTATGTTCCCTCTCTTATACACCAATAAAGATAAGAAAATGATGTCCCAAAGAGGGGGAGGGGGCAAATCCCCGGACGTCATAATGCCCGGTTGTGAGTATAATTGACAGAAATCATAACTGTAGGGCTTTTGTGATCAATTATTATGTTTGTTAATGGGCAAGTACCAGTGGATATTCGTTATAGACCTTATTCTGTGATAAATTCATCTTGCATAGCAGTTGCCAAATGTCAATATCGTAAGCCTTTCGATCCATTCTCAAGAACTTGATACAAAAAAAACTATACTCATGTTAATTAATACAATAATTATGCATGTATTCTTCACAGAACTGCATATACGGAGCTGTGTGGTTTAAGTATTAATAGTATTCTTTCGCCTACTCCACTGCTTGGTGCTACTTCGCTTTTTCATATTGTTTGTCTGCTGTGTAAACTAGGAGTATATAGCATGATGAAATGTTTTGGTGATTATGTATGATTGATGTTTGTTTGGTTTAATAGGTCAACAAAAATTTCAAATCCAAAGTGTTTATGCGCAATTGTGTAAGATTAGGTCTACATGGGAAGATATTTATAGATCATGAGTATTGTTAGAAATCATATAACTGTTTAAAAAAATTATCTTTTCTTTTATACTGAAATTTGTCATTTTATCAATGCGTGGCATACGCAAAATCAATTTTTAATAATCTACTCTTGGTAGATATTTGAAAACGCTTGCGCAATGTCGTATGAGATTTTTGAAAGCATATAACACGATTTTCTGTTGATATGGATCAGGGATGGTACTATGAGGGACAAGGGAACCTAGCGTGAATTATCTTAAGTGATAAAAACAATTTTATAAAAGGGAGAGAAAGAAGAAAATAAGGGCAATAGAAGAAAGCAAAGTAATTGAAAGGAGAGTGCTTGTACAAATTTATTATCTGTATAATACCCCTTCCCCCAACGATATGGTATATGGATCAGTTTGTGTATGGGACATTTTGGATATGGCAACTGGCGTAGAAATAGAAATGGGGGGATGGGGCTTGGGGCACTGGAACCCCCCCCCCCCCAGAAAAAAGGGGATTGGAGAAAAGCTAAAATGGACAATATGATGTAATTTTCTTGATGTTGTGTCCAAATCTTGACAAAATTGAACTTCCGTTAAAATGGTAGAAATAACATTTGCTCACTCACGACAAATTAGATATTTTGCCCCATTTGTCTTGTTGTGCCCCCCCCCCCCCAAATTTGTTTGAAGAGCAAAATTGACTCATTGCGCCTCTAGATATGGCACATATTCAATAACTTAAAGTGTTTTGTTTGTACTAAAAAGGTACCCTTTTGTTCCCACAGCTGGATGTCGAAACAGCAAGCACAACTGCGATATAATGGCGCCATTTCAAGTTCTCCTAAAGAATATCCTCACGTACATGACACCTCTCTATTATGTATTGTGTGCCATTATTTCCATAAAACAACTAAATTTGAACAAGGTTGCTGTTTTGAGTAAAAATGTCTGCACTCTGCACAAACACAAGACTGCGGGAGGCAAATGTTTAAAACGAATGCATTAAAACAAAATCTTTAGGGCAAAATTGAAACTGACTTCAAGAGAAAGTTTCATGAAAGGACTTGTATGTTTAATCCGAAAGTTACGACACAAAATGTGCCCGGTGGCACTCGGATTTGGATAGGGTAACGGTGTGCGGCCTCAGAATCTGAAACCATAACCTTAAGAACTCAATTTGCTATTAAACGAGATTACGGGAGGCTTAAAAACAAGATTTCTCTCTGCAAAGGGGGGCGCTTGGGAACGGGAATTTAACATGAAAAGGTGGCATTCGAGGACAGACGTTTATAAGGATCTGGGAGAATGGGATTGGTCAATAAAAACGGGTGTGATTCTCAACTATAGTCAAAATAAAAAAAAAGTTGTCAGGGGTCCGTTGCAGAAAGAGTTGCGTTTAAACGCAAGTCAAAAAATCAATCGCAAGTCCCAAATGCGCGTTGTTGATTGGTTGAAAATCAAGTTGCGCTTGATTTTTAGAGTTACGATTGATTGCAACTCTTTCTGCAACGGGCCCCTAGATCTGACAACTTTCAGACGAAAAGTGTTGATGAAACACCTGGCCTTATTAGTTTACAATGTCGTATAATTATCCAATATTGCTTGAAAATTAAATGAGTGCTTCCCTGGAAAAAAGAGGAGAGATGATATTAGAGAGATGATGATAATTATAATAATGATAATACTACTAATAATAATAACAATGATAATGATAATGATTATAGTAACAAACGTTCTAAATTAAAATAGCTCAATGAGCACTATCGTTTATCATAAACCTACACCTATAGTGGCAGAGACTTTCCTTTTTAACTCTCTTTCTCACGTTTTCTTCTCTTCCCCATCTCTGTCTCCTCCTTCTTTTGCTTCTATTTCGCTCTATTTTCCCTTCCCTTTCTTCCCGTCTCCCTATCCCTTTTTCTGCATATCTTTCTCTGGTTTATTTTCGTCCTATTACTAACTCGTCTACTATCATTTGGTCTACCATCAGTTCGTCCACTATTCACATGGTCTAATTGCAATTCCGTCCACTCACCATTTCGTCTAATATCCAGTTGTTCCAATAGCCATTTAGTCCATATACCATTTCATCTAATTGGACTAAGTGGTAAGTGGGCGAAATGAATGTAAATGAAATGGATATTATAGACCAACTGACTATGAGACGAAATGGTCATTGACGAACTGGTGATTAGAGAAAGTGATGATTGGACGAAATGATTATTGGGCCAAATGGTTGTTGGACGAAATATTGATGGATGGAATGGCATTAGACTAAATGAAGGTAGACCATGTGGTGAGTGGACGAGTTGGCATGAGACAAATTGACAATTTACCCTTTCTCTCATTTCAATATTTACTCTCTCTCTCTCTTTCCCTTCCTTTCCTTCATTTTCCCTTCCCCATTTTTCCTGCTCTTTTTCCCTCCTTCCGTTTTTTTCTTATCCCCTCTACATCTCCTTCCTTTCTTTTCTTGTATCGATCCTTCCTTTTCTTTTCCTTTTCTCTTTATATTCATTTTCTGATATTTCTCCCCCCCCCCCTCTTTCTCTCCTTTCTTTTTTTTTCTTATTTTTTTTTTAAGGTTTCAAAGGAGGAGGCAAGAGCCGGATGTGCCATCCCCTGGATCTGCTATTGGACAGACCCAAAATGTTGTTTGCCTGCTACGATTTGCTTTCGCCAACCAATATCAATTCTTATATAGAGATCGTCTAGAGGTCGAGTTTGTCTACGCAGTCGAGTAGAGTTCGAGTATTGAACAAACAAAGATCGTGTATCGTTCGTGTAAAGATCGGTATGTTCGAGTACAGATCGATGCGGTTGTCGAGAAGGGGAACGGTTGGAATCGTAAATGGTCGAAAGTGGGTCGTAAACGATCGAGTAGCTGTACATAGGGAACGGCATGTGTTTGTCGTGGAAAATGGGTGATCGGGGTTTATCGTGATTGATCGAGTTGATCTGATCGGCAGTGTGAACCTAGCATATTACGACGGAGCAAAGCGATTGAGGCAAAATCAAAAGGTTAGTGAACACTTTTGGTATATTGTGGAAATTCCAGTATTTTAAAGGAACACCCACTCTTCTTCTCCCATGGCCCTGGGAAGGAGGGATGAAGTTGAAGCACCCCCCCCCCCCCCCCCCACTTTCGGGGGGTGTTGTGTTTGTGATCCCCATAGGCAGTTGCATCGCCTGGAATTCTGGTAGCTGTGTCAAAATAGAAAAATGTAACCAAAATATGTTCTTCATTTCCCAGCGAAACCCTTTTTTTTTTTGGGGGGGGGTCTAATTTCTCTGAGCCAAAATTACCTTCATTTCGAAGTGAAACCCTTTTTAGCTTGTCAAATTTACATCAGCAACCCCTGTAAAAATAAACTTTAAAAAAATAAAATCGTTCCCTTCTCCTCGCTGCTAATTGCCCAGAACGCATGAGCAATTACGCATCTCATGATGACAATGTTATAGATTACTCACATTTTTTTCTAACAGAGACAGATACCCCTCCCACATCGGTTGATAGTCGCCTTTCGTCAATCGACTCTGGGCCATGGTGAGAGGATATTCCCATCCAATTTAGAGCGGCAAAACGTCTATAGTATTATCATTAACTTGATCCAGAACGTCATTTCCGTAATAGCCCTAAAATGAGAAGACAGCCAAAATTTTCAACCTATTCTGAGAAGAAAATTTAAAGAGTGGAGAGGCGTAAACACAAAGAGAAAGGCAAATGACTGGAACTTCGATCACGGCTCCTTCGTCTGTTGAAAGAATTCGACTTGAAAGCAAAAGAATAACAATAATAAGATTTCTGATTTTTCTTGGGAAAGTCCCACATAACAGGTTTGAAGGTTGCATTGCATTATACGAAAGATTACTTCATTTTCACTATTTATGCTTCAGGGCCCCGGGAAAGATCTTTTTTTCTTTACTGTGGGTGCTGTTGTAAATTTGAAAACCAAAAAAAAAAGTTTTCACGACAAAATTAAGGTCATTTTGGTTACATTTGTTATTCTTACACATCTTCCAGAATACATGGGGTGCTGCGTATGGAGAATAATACACTCAGCATCCACAATGAATTTTCGGGGGTGCTTCAGCCCCAGCACCCCTCCCCTTCCCAGGACCACGTTATGCTTTGTATTCGAATATTGGGAGATTGTTGTTTTTTTAGCTCGTCACGCGCATGTCACGTGTGTAACATTTCGTAACATGTCGTAATGGCCGAAAATTCATGCTTGAAAGTAAACGGTTATTTTTAAAAAAAATCGTTATTGGAGTTTTTCTTATAATTGTAACCAAACTCCAATTATGATACATATGATTTAGTTTTGGTTACACTTGTCTAATGCATAATGCAACCATTAAAATCATAGCTATTTCATTTTATACCAAAGATCAACAAGCCGTAAGATATAGCTGATTTATATATTTGTAAGTAATAAAAGGTTACTATTTGGTTTCGTTTGTGATAAAATTGGAATTATTAGAATTTAGAAAATGGTATAAAATATTTGTTAAATCTTAAAACCAAACTGATCCGATCATAAGAAAAATAATGCTTTTTTTACCTTTTGTAACCAAGATGCAATGGTAAAAAATTGTTGCTTGTCGGTTACAAAGTTGATGTTCAATTACTATTCTAACCAGTATCCAACGATTATAAAGCATATCCTTTTTTTGTTATACCGTTATAATTATATAAGCCGAAATGCAAGTATCAAAGGGGCAAACAAAATATGACAGCAAAAAAAGATAAGAGGAGAGGGGTCATCATCACTTTCGAAAGCGCTTACCCGTAAAATGAAAACAAATAATTCTGCCCCCACAGAAATCTCACCCATATATTTTCAAAACTATCAAGTTCTCAGTAGAATCTTAATTGAATTTTATTGGAAATTATCTATTTATTATTAAACATTCAATGCTAACTAGGAATCAAATCGAATGAGCCGAAAATAACCCCATATTATGACTGTATGAAAAAGTGGGGTATTTTAATTAACAAACAACATGATAAATTATCAAAATATTCTTATCTACTAATTTTAACTATATTTTGACATCTGACATTTAATATAACTCTGCGTGGTATTACACTGCCTTATATTTTTTTGAAGGAGTGAGCTTTAGGAGTGTCAGATTATGCATCAACAATGAATAGTAACTTCATTATACAATATAGACCAGGATAATCAAAGGAAGTAAGTTTGGGTGATATTGCTCACCATTTTTTTTATTCATTTTTATTTTTTATTTATTTATGTATTTATTACTGGAATATACTGTAGTGACCCTCTTAATTCTTATTTCAACTTGCTTCCTGTTTTCGTTTGCATTTTAATATTATGACTTATTGAAAGATGTATGAATCATTTATTTGTTCATCCTTGCATATCGAACATGTTTGCTTCTCAGACTATCATGAATGAAAAAATTAAACACCATCAGAAAAAAGAGAATAGAACTTTCGGGACCCCGGTTCGGGACAACTTTCTCAACAACTTTTTCCTATCATAATATCTCCCTTAATGTAGTATCCTTTAATGTAAGACATCTAAATGTATCCTCTTAATGAAATACCGGAATTAAACATTTTAATGTAACCTCTCTTAATGCAATCTGTTTGAAGATTTGAGAACTTCATTTGTTGATTTTTTTTTAATGTATTCAGATCACGCAGAGCGCATAATTCTTAAGCCAATTTCACAATGTTTAGTACGCCAAAATCTGGTTGCTTCCAGGGTCATCCTGAAACCTTTTAAGAGCGAGCCGCATTCTTTTTTTATATTTAGAGCTTCAAACCTTGAGAAGAAACGTTTTAAACTTTAACAGACACTTAGAAAAAAAATTATGCGGATACTTTTGTCAATAACTGAGATACAAGACTTTGAAATAATCTTTTTATGGGGGGCATAGCCCGTTGTGTCCCCCACCCTATTTTGTGAGGCCCTTTGCCCCCCCCCCCCTAGTCTGATGTCCACTTCTGCAAGTACATATGCGTAGACGTGTATTTTTGTGATTTTCAGTAGATCTACGTTTTTTTTTTTTTTTGGAGGGGTAATTCATTTTTTGTATTGTCAATGTAATTGACTGATATGAAAGAAGATCGAATTTAATGTTTTGTAATAGTTAGTTTTCTTTGAGAAAAAATATTAATGAGATATTGGACTTCGTCTTAGTAGTATAACCCACTGATCTGTATACTAGAGTATACTCATACTGTCACATATGGACCTACAGGGGCCGCGGAAGCGGGGGGGGGGGGCTGGGGGGCTTCAGCCCCCCCCCCACTTTATTCCAAAACCATGTACAAAAACGCAAAAATGACCATACGATTGTAATTTTTTGCATGGTCAGCCCCCCCCCCCCCCCACTTTGAAAACCGTTCCGCGGCCCCTGACCTATTACGAGTACTAGTGTTCAGATTAGTGGTATTCGGTATTACCCCCATCATATTATTTGTATAATGTTCATATTGTGTCTGAACCGAGACTATTTTATTAGGGGATTTCCCTTAAGCCATAAACACAACATGGTCAATGGCGCTGAGCTGTACTGCACCAAAAACATGAAGGTCGAATCGGTTATTTTAGTCCTGCTCTTCTATTTTATTAATTGTAGTAGTAATCAGAAAATAAAACATTACGAGAAACAAAGTTGCAGCAGACATGGATACTTTGCAACGCCCATTACCTGCCCTGTCAACGATGCCAGCCACGCCGGTGACGGAGCAGAGGATGATTTTGATCATTTTGATTTTGAATCTGAACAAGCTGACTATGCATTGGAAATGGGCCACCAACATTACCAGAGCAAGAAAATTCGCAATACTCTCATCACGAGATTTTCCCAGTGGCATTTCCCCAGTAACCATTTGCTGTTTGGTACGTATTACTTTTAAAATTCATCAAGAAGTTCACATGAAAGTTGGTTTTAATTAATTAGAAATTTAAACAGTTAAAAATCCCAACTCTGGCGTATCGAAGAGTTAGAGGTGATATGATTGAAACGTATAAATTATAGTAAACACTTTAATAATTATGATCAATGTACAAAACTTAATCTAGAAGAAAAATATAGCGAACATACCAGAGGTCACAGTAAAAAATTGTTCATACCAAGGACAAAGACCCAGAAATATAAGAATACTTTTTATGTTAGAATACGTAAGACATGGAATAGCCTAAATAATGAAGTTGTCACTGCGCCAAGTGTGCACAGTTTTGAAGCTGCCCTGGATAGATGCTGGAAAAATGAGCCAATAAAATATGACTACGAAAGCCCTGTTCCCAGAAGTGAGCAAGCCATCTTCAGTTGAGGAAAAACCTAGAACTGAATACAGAGGCATAACATGCCTACATTCAGAAACTTTCCTAGGTATCCCTGGGAATCTTGTAAAACAGAAAAATTGTAGAAAAAAAGGGTGCATGAAGTTAATTTGATGAAAATCTGTCAAGACTCTATGAAATTTTAGGTTTTTCATTTGTGACGTCATTTTCCAGCAGCTCTCCATGCATAGTCCACTATATCCACTTTGAAGTTGATGAGACATAGCAATATGAAGTGATTTCATTTTAATGTGTCTGATATTTGACAATTTGACACAAGTTCAACTTGACTCTAGCCTATAGCATACTAACCTCGCAAAACGTGTGAGTGGCCTAGCCCTAGGCTTAGGCCCAAGATACACAAGATCTATGTCGAAAGGTGGACTGAGGCCGGCCGGCTGCCCGAAGGCGGCTCGACAGATGTGCATATGCTCACTATTTTTTATCGCCAGACTGGACTGAGCAGGCCTACACCTAAAGGCGGCTTGACCACTGAACTAGAAATCGGTAGGCCTATAATAGCCAACAAGAGTTATTGCTAACGAACAATTAAAAATGTTGATGTGAAAAAACAGGCACATGTGTCACTTGAATAGTCGTCATGGATAAAGAATCTCAAAGCAGTTTCGATTCAGTCTACTTCTGGTGTATGTGTATACGCTCCAAATCGCAGGCTTGAGGCCCACATCAATGGCGGCTTCAACCGACTCATGTGTATTTTGGGCCTAATTTGATTCTTTATTGAACAGAAAAAAAAGTAATATTTAACCCATTTTCATTTTTCAGATTCTTTTCCAATTGACCCCATGAAAGAGAATTATGTGAGGCAGGTGAAGAATATTATCTTCTCTCAGGTTCTCCCAACTCCACTCAAGGACAAGGCAAAGCTTGTAGCATACTCAGAAGATGTGTTAGGCAGTCTACTAGACCTGCACCCCTTAGTGACAGAAGCTGAACCATTTGTGGCTTTTGTTGCTGGAAATACATTTCTTGATAAATCCATACCTTTAGCCCATCGTTATGGAGGGCATCAGGTACATAGTTTTAATCATTTTCTTTTATGATAAATTGTGTAAAATATCATACCATTTGCATTTTGTAGATAAAGATTTCCTATGTGATACTATTTAAGTGGGGAGGATGAAACAACAGATCACCCCCCCCCCCTCCCTGAACAAATGGTTCAACGCTTGGATTCATGCCAGTGTTATTACATGACAAGAGAAAGTAAACCCATTATCATGGATCCTAGCAGGATTCATGTCTTTATAGAGATCATTAAAATTGGTATACTAGATATCACATGAGGATTCTAATTGTTTTATATAGCAATCTTCTATTTTGATTGAATCCTTAGAATCCAGTTCTAAAATAATGTTTCCGAGATATTATAAATGTAAATAAAGTTACCTGTAGTTCAATTTCGTGGATGATAACTGGTATATATGTAAAATTATTCTTTATTTATTGAAATTAGTTTGGTAGTTGGTCTGGTCAACTGGGAGATGGCAGAGCTCACCTTCTTGGTGAATATATCAACAGGTATGTATAGGATTATCAGTGCATTATTATAGGGTACCTAAGGGGTAAGTTCTCCATGATGAAAAGATTGTGGTGAAAATACCAGAAAAAAATGATACAAAATATTGGTGAGGATTTAATGAGGATCTATTAAAGATTAAGAAATGGACATTTGTGTCATTAACTGACTGATTGTTAAAAAGAGTCAAACTGAGCAAGCTAAAAGGGAAAAAGATGGTACATGGGGAAGCTAATCCTCCTGTAAGAAGCTATTCACTTTTTCAATATTTTTATAAAAAGTTGACGTACTTGCACAACCTCATCACGGCCAATATACCCTATGGTCTGTAAAATAAACCATAAGATACTTGTAGATAACATGAACACATTATGTTGATAGCCCATCTACAACCCCCCTGCCATTGTCCAATGGTATACAAAATCATAAAATTAAACATTGACAATGTATTCTAAGATCTTGACCAATTATTAATACCCCTGATGAATAAAATTGTTTTCTTTCTTTTATAGTGAGACCTTATATCGAACAAAGAATTCAAGATAATTTTCTCAATCTTTAGCTGTAATTCTCTCTTTTAATCAATTAGAAAAGGAGAAAGATGGGAGCTTCAGCTGAAAGGTTCTGGTAAGACTCCATATTCCAGACACGGAGATGGTCGAGCAGTACTTCGCTCCTCAGTAAGGGAGTTCTTAGGCTCAGAAGCTATGTTCTATCTAGGAGTTCCTACGTCAAGAGCTTTGAGGTAAGATTGTACACATGATGATACAACTGAGATAAATTGGAAAAATGTTTCCTTTGACCTTTGAGTTTGACAAGTTCTAATTTTGATATGATTTTGTGCTGACTCATGGTTGAAAGATGGACCAATTCAGTATTTTACAAGCATGGAAGCTCAATAATTTAAAAACACAATATACTTTGCAAACATCATTTTGTTACTATTTAAATGCTATTTTTAGGGGAACACTATTTGTGTTATGAAGGTCTACCACAACTCACTAAGAAATATGTGAGGTATTCTATGACACAATTTACTCTTGAACATGGAACATGCTGTATGAGTAGGCCTACATACATGAACCTGTGTGAGGTAAATAGCTGGTATACTGTATTTTGCAGTTTAGACCAGATACAAGCTCTTCTTCCCTAATGACTTGAATGTGAAAACATTTTTTTATCAACATACATGTACTTTATTTTATTATCATTGGTATAGATGAGATATGTTTAAAAAAGTTGTTTTTCAAAATTGAATATTTTATGACATTTACAATTTTTATGGATATCTGAGTGATGAATACATTTGTTTTATGCAGTCTGGTTATAAGTGAGGATCCTATATGGAGAGATCAGTTCTATGATGGTAATCCAAGACAAGAGAAGGCAGGTGTGGTCCTGAGACTAGCGCCCTCATGGTTCCGAATAGGATCTTTGGAGATTCTCGCCAAGAATGGAGAAATCAACTTACTCAGGTGTGCATTGTAGTTTGATATTTGTTGGTAAATATTGAATTGTTGTAGAAATATGGTATATCACAGCAAGATCTGTTAACTTTTAGACAGATATTTCAATAATTAAAGGTAATTCATGTAAAAAAAATCTTCTATCCATATTTTATTTTACCGCACATCAGTGGCGTACCTAGGATTTTCCAGGTTTTTCGTCAGGGGGGGCAAAAAGGTCTTTCAAGCTCGTCAGGGGGGGCAGGGATACATGCATGGGTGGTGGCTCGTCAGGGGGGGGCAGATTGCCCCTCTGCCCCCCCCCCCCCCCCCCCCCGTAGGTACGCTAGTGCCGCACATGTTCAAGATCAGAGATGGATATCAGACAATTGAACAAAGAGAAAGAAACATTAAAATATGAAGTTTAATGTTCCCCAAAGTTTAATGCTGTATGTGTGTTATAATTGCATAGAAAAATGTATTCTGAACCATAATCAAATAAATCAAAAGCAGGATTTAGCATGTCACTCTCCTTTCCAAAACTGTTGATCTCTATGATGTATTTCGCTAAGGCGGTCGCTGTATCATGCACTATTTTTTTTTTACTTAAAAAATCTATATTTCAGCTATTGGCTCATCTGAAACAGTAACTTTTTCTCTACCTTCTAATAAAGTATGAAATCATAAATTTGATTTGAAGCCCAGCCAAGAAATAAGTATTTTTGTTGCACCTGTTTAGACCTGCTGAAAATGTCAAAAGGTCTAGCAAGCATGTTTCATACTAGTGTGGACATAATTTAAAACCCTATTTCTGCTTATTTTATGGATATCTTCCCTTATTTTTTTTCATTGAATGAGGTTGTCACGGTTATTCGATTATATCATTTTAAAGCTTAGGATATGTGTTTTATTCATTTAATTTTTAGATGAGAAATTTAAAAAAATGTGGAGTATTCAAAAATATGAGAATGAGGGGGATGACAATTTTCTTTATATCAGTTATATATCACATGCATGTACACCCTTTGTGAAATAATGGAAAACAATATTGTATCTTGAGTTGGCATCTCTTTGATAACTGTACCCAAGAGCATACACCATGTTTATTAGTAAGATCTGATTAATGTGGTGATAACATTATAATTATACTTCTTGCTGCAAATAATTTATGTGCAAAAGTAATTACTCAGATAACTATTCGATTCCTTTTCAGATCTCTGTTAGACTTCATCATTGTGCACCACTTTACAGAGATTGATTCGGAATATAATGATAGCTATCTTGCATTTTTCTCTGAGGTTGTCAAGCAGACAGCTTACATGATAGCAAAATGGCAATCTGTTGGTTTTGCGCACGGTAAGATTTGACTCCCTTTTGCTGTTTATAAATATTGATATCTTATATTTCTTTTGTCAAATTAATTATTGACTGCTGAATACAGGATTACATACCTATACTTGCCTCTCAATAGCGGTGCATTATGGATGATGCCTAATGTTGAGATTTGTGTAGTATTGCAATTCCAAGATTGACTTTCTTTTTTTTTTCTCTCTCTTTGTCCCTAGAGCTGGTCCTGGCATAAAAAATGGCAATCAAGCGCAACTCCAAAAATTAAAAGCATTTTTAATTTTTGTTAATCAATGGGACCCACGTATTTGGGAATTTCATTTGATTTATTTTGTTACTATTAATTGTATCTTTGTGGAGGCCCCCCCCCCCACCGAAGCTGTTTTCATAATGATATGCATGTATAACAATAACAAATAATAGTTTTTCATTGACCAAATTGCTATCAGCCGATCATGTTTTGTAGCTTATGATATGAGATTCTAAGCTTTACGATAACAAGCCTGCTCATTCATCATCGTGAAGGATTTCCAGTCTTACGTATTATACAAAGAATCACTTCCTTAAAATTTCATATTACTATTTTTTATTTCTATTTCTTGCTCTTTTCATATTTCAGGTGTAATGAATACAGATAACTTCAGTCTACTTTCTATCACCATTGACTATGGTCCATTTGGTTTCTTAGATGCCTATGACCCAGAGTTTATACCGAACACATCAGATGACGAGGGTCGTTATAGTTATGAGAAGCAACCTGATGTGGGACTATTCAATATGCAGAAGTTAGCAGATGCTCTGACACCCCTGCTGTCTATGAATCAGAGAAAACAGTAATGCCAAGCGCTTAATCTGTTTAACTGTTACTATTTTTAAAATTTGAGTTTGCTTTGAAAATAAAGAATGTAGCAAAGCATGGATTTCCAAGGATCTCAAAGATTTTATTGTGCGTGTGGCTGGCAATTGAGATTATGAAATGATGATGCCATAGAATTTTTAGGATTCCCCCCCCCCCCATCAGAGTTTTTAAATGCATTTTCATTGTTGAGAAAGTGTTCAATAACTAATGCTCTCTGTATTGTTGTAGCCATCATTGCCTTGTAACACAAGTATACATTCATTACTTTTGCTCTTTGCCAATAAATCAAGTGCAATAAATGTATGAGATCTGCCTATAATCCATTTTAAAGACAAGGATTAAAGATCATGTTTGATGAATTTGGGCCATTGATGATGCTATCAGTGGCTTAATTTGCAAACAACTTTCAGAAGGCTTTTAAGTATTCATGAGTTTTCACAAGGACACCACAAAGTTGTGTTATTCTAATATCATTTATATTTATTGTTCGAACTATTTAATGAGATGTATTGAATTTCCTACAGGTTGCCCACCATCTCTTCTGGATATGTGGATATTTACAAGAAAAGATTTATGGAACTTTTCAAAAAGAAACTTGGACTTATTGGAACAGAAGAACGAGATGAATACATAGTAGCAATGTTATTAAAGGTAAGATTATTGAAAATGATTTCTTTGTACTTTACCCATTTAGGAAAATTTCTAACATCCTTGTAAAGGGTACTTTGTTGTTACAAGCGATGTTGAGGAGGTCAGAAAGGGCCTTGATACAAAAAAAGTTTTAAATTGAAATATCTTAAGTGAGCTCAAGGAAAGATGAATTTAAAAGAAACTGTTGTGGCACTGGTGAAGGGAAGTGATTTGAGATGGGTAGGCCATCTTTTTAGGAAGAAAGATGATGAACATGTGAAAGCAGCATTGAATCTGGGAGTAGATTGCAAAAGAGGAATAGGAAAACCAAAGGTTACATGGAAAGATATGGTGAAGTAGGGAAGTAGTAAATAAGTTTGATTGAATGACTGCCATCTTGAGAGTCAGCAACCCTTTGTAAAACGGAAATAAACAATTATTATCTTGTGCTAGAATTAACTCATAAATAAATTGTTGACACTTTGACATTTTTATCCCTATCCTCTATTTGATGTTCATAACCATTGCCTCCCCATAATAATCCTCTCTGTCATTAAAGGTAGTAGCTTAATTATTGCTATTCATCAATATCACCTCGACCGCTGTCACAATCATCACCACCTCCATCACTGCCACCACCCTCATCATGATCATTTTCCAAATGATTACCGTATCCGCATTAATATCATCATCATTATAACACCCCCATCATGACAACCTTATCTCATTTCTTCTGTTCAATTCATTCTTTCTAGATGATGGAGGACACTCACTCTGACTTCACCATGACCTTTAGGCAGCTTGGGATCATCACCATGGCAACGTTACAGTCCTCTTCATGGGATGCTACTGAGCTTTGGGCTTTGACAGATCTGAGCAGACACAAGATGTTTCCAGATTGGGTCCGAATGTATGCAGAGAGACAAGAAGTGTTAAGTGTGGAAAAAGACTTGGAGAGGAGAAAAGGGATGAATTGTGAGTTGACATTTGCCCAAGATATGGATTTTTATTGTACAGGTTTAGTGTGCATGTACCATTTATCATTGTTTCGTATTGGAATTTCAAGAATATAATGCAAGAAAAGTTATTGATTTAGCCCTGGAAAGCCCCACAAGGGAAGAGAAATTAATTGAAATAAAACTACAGAAAAGCCAAAATCTTGATTATCCTCATTTTATTGGGGCCCACTGATATTTTAAGTTTGAATCATTGTCAAAGTTGTAATATCAATCACAATATTTAAAGTGGAATCATGTCCCATAGATGGATAATGTAAACCAAAAAATCAGCCTATTGAAATCAATTTATTGCGGAAATTACGGTAATTAGCATTATGAAGGAAATACATTGCTTTTGGAAAAATTAAGTGATGGGGTGTCAGTTTTTAGCATGGTCGATGAGGGAGATCTTGAGTGTCTTTCTAGGCATCAAAATAGCCCGGTTTTTATAGGTGCAAATCTTCACTGGCACCTGTACAAATCTGCAAGGAATTATATGAAATATGTTCAAATCTGCCTTAGATAAATGGTGCTAATTGTAAGCAAGTACATTATTAACATCATTCTCATGGTATATTTGTGTTTTTGTTCGTTTCACAGCTGTAAATCCTAATTATATTTTGAGAACATGGATGGCTCAGAGTGCAATTGAAGATGCAGAAAAGGGAGACTTTACTACTGTCAAGAAGCTACTACAAATTCTGAGCAAACCATTTGAAAATCAACTAGAAGCTGATGAAAGAGGCTACGCCAGCAGACCCCCATACTGGGCATCAGATGTTAGGGTCAGTTGTTCATCATGACAGTAGTGAAAAGTGGATAGAATAAATATGGGATGGTATATATTGGTACAGGTTGGGAAGGGGGAGGAAATATGGACACCATGCTTGTAGGTGGACCTTTAACTTTGGCCCTTCTTGCTACTTGTGCCCCCCCCTCCTGTTTCAAAATTCTGGATCTGCCACTGGTATTCAGCTTGTAGTGACAGTGCCCCCATTCCACCCACCACCAGGTAAAGCTCACACAGCATTGTACATTGGCTTTTTTTATTATACTGGAATATCATAAGGCTATTTATTTTTTTTTTTTTAATTGTCAGTGTTCATATAGATGTACCTTTTTGTATATTATTAGCTTAGGAAAGCTTAAAGACTGCCTTGTTACATAAGAACTCATCATAATTACAGGGTTCATCAGAATATTATTAAACAGAAGTAATCATTAAAAGAATATTTTAATAGTAAGTCTTTATGTAAATGAGGAGCAGGTGCATTCAATTGTAGATTTAGTTAGGGCCAACTCTTTTTATTTTCGTATGTGTTGGATTGGGAATAATTGGATATTCTCCGTTCTAAGGCTTTCAATAATATATAGCTTGTCGAGGCATTTTGTTGCCAACTATCAAATTTTATAATACTGTAAGCTATGATATGTCATGAATCCAATATAGTGTATCTATATAGGATTTCAGGATATAAGGTATTCGGTAGTTTAGGTCTGGACTCTTATCTTTCATTAGTTATAGCCCTAAACATTGACTATATGGGTCAAGCTGGCTGATAATATGAAAATGAGTATCTGTTGCCTGAGGAAACAGATTCAGCAGTTCACACCACCATATTGCATGAGGAGCACAGTCCATTGTTCAACAGTACAGCTTATGACAAAAAAAGTAAAGAGTCCTGAACTAGACTAGGTTTATGGTTAAGAATAGTTCCTTAGCCACATGGTTGAGGTCACTAATGTGCAGATTTTCCATGTAAGCAATTATTGTTAAAGGAAATCAGCCGAGAGTTGAGAGAGAGATAAGAAAGTATATTTTTGATAATGTAGTAAGTACTAAATTACATAATTTCACTTTTGGAGAACAGGGTATAATGTAGAGTGCAATAAACTTTGTGCCTTCAATTTACAGTTATGTCATGAGTTGCTTATTGCTTGGTGCTATTGACCTGTTATTTGAATATTCACTGCTTGTAAAACAAGGCCCAAATTCACAAAGGTTTTTTTTTTAACCATCAGTAGAACCAATGGTTTATGCAGATTTCCTGTATGAATTACGCTTATTTACCACATATATTAATTACAATGCCGATGCATGCTTTTGTCACAGTGCGCCAAATTGGCACCTGTATCCATGGTTAAGTTACGCTAATTTCTTCATGAGTCCCGTTTGAAGAGTGGACTCATTAATTAAAAAATAAGCGTGGATAACACTGGTGTCGATCCGTAACGTCATTCTTTTCAAGTGGGAGGATGAAACAATAGATCATCCCCCTTGAATATTAGATTCACAACACAAATCGACACCCATGGTGGATAACCAGTGTAACAGTCGTCAATTTGGCACACTGACAAAAACATTTTTTAATATAGGCAGTAAATAAGCACAATTTATACAGGAAATCTGCCGAACCCATGGGTTCAACCGATGGTTTTAAAAAACAAATTTGTGAATTCGGGCCATGTAGTTTGAAAACATACATCATGAGCCATACATCAAGATTCAATGAGATCACTATAATCACAGCATGTTTATTGGTCTGAAAGAAACGTTGTACTGCCTCAATCCATTTTCATAAATATGCTACTCATCTATAGATACTATAGATAAAACAAATCAATATATTTACATTTCTATACATATATACACTATCAAGTTGCAATTGATGATTATTAGATGCCAATATTCCACAATACATTTTCTGAGCAAAGGTTTCCCTCTCCATATCGCATTGCATACACATCATTATTATAAAATGTTACTAAAGCTAGTGAGAAAAGCTAAAATATAGTAGAGAAAGAAGAGAGGGGACGAGTATGTATATCGATAGAGAAATATTCCTACACTCACTGACGGACTTCTTAATGAAATAAGCTAGATGTATTGACTGTGGCATGAGTGAGCACATATTTGATTCCAAATTGTTGTTTTAAATTCAAAGTTAATTTTGAGCATTTGTGGTACAGTATTTGACAAATTTGGTGAATGAGGTCATTACCGTAAATCATCTATTATTGACACTATTACACCTTCTGGAACTTGATATGGTTCATTACAAAGCACAATTTGATTTCTCCCTTATGAATTTGCAAAGAAATGTAATGTCTATAAATTTATTGACAAAATGGTTAAATTAACATTTTAAAAATGCATCAATTATATTGTTTCAATGATTTGGCAATAATACTTTGATTATCACTTTTGTCTGTATTTATTTATGTTTCAATGATATGTTTTAATTTTTATTGTCTCTTTGTTTGTACATGATCATGATATCAACTTGTATTTTTCATGCATTGGAAATAAATGCTGGATTGAATTTAATATACAGTCACCATATGTTGTAAAAATCTAAGGTATTAAGTCATGATTGTGTAAGAAAACAAAAAAGGTTATAACTTATAACTACTTGGACACATAAAGTTAATTTTGTGACTTGAAATGTTAACAATTTTGCTTACAATGCATGCTCACACATGTAAGCCATATGCTTTTACTGATCAATCTCATTCATCAGAAGTTAGTCAATGAATGTATGATATCCCCAGATAAATTATTTTGGTAGAATTTCTTTAGCTTGTGTTGATATTAAAGCAAGGTAAATTGTAAATCATTTATTTCGTCTTTTATTTCCTTACAATTGTCTTCTTTTTTTTTTGGGGGGGGGGGTGAAAATGGACTTGTAACTGAATCCAATAAACACAAAGTACAGTAGTCTAAACTCAAATTATGAAGCGACTGCATTATCCTATATCTTTTGATTATTTGTAAAATTACATCCTACTTTCTCTATTTGAAATGACCAGCAAAATGGAGATACTAGTATTTCATGAAATGCCTGCACTTCAACCTTCTATCAGAGAATGTATTGTAAGACAGTGCGCAGCATAACCATAACAAATATGTGTTCAAGGGATGTATAATAAACAATTACTGACATTTCATGGTTAATAAGTATCTACAAACTGGCAAACAGGCCCCTTCTCCCCTTACAGAGGGAATAAATACAGTAATATCCAAACAGAATGCTGAAAATTTCATCAAAACCTGATAAAAATAACAGAGATATTTAATTTCAATGTTCAGTAATATTTTGTGAAAATAGTTATATGCATGCCGTCATTAATATTCATAAGGTGGGCCAGTGATGTCATGTCCCCACTTTCCTCTTTCTCATGTTATTACATGACATAATTATTTTGTGTTTTCATACATGTGCATAATCCCTTGCAAAGAAAAAAGTTGCCAAAATTATTATCTTACACATTAAGTCAGCAGTCCATCCATTTTTTTTTAATTCATGGAGGACAAAATTTGAATAAATTTAATTTTATATAAAACAAAAGAATTAATTCATCAGCTTGCTCATTGCATATTCACAAAGACATGCATAGAACTGTTTTACCGCAATGCAAAACTTTCAAATCATAACTCTTGTTATTCCTTGTCTAAGTTTGATGAAGCTTTCAGTGTTTTGTTTGTCTGATTTTTACTTTTTCTGTTCAAATCATATTATCTTCAGCCAGGAGATCCCCTTCAAGGTTTATATTTCCATTTCAATATTGTGACAACTCTGGAATTAAAAAGAGATAAAATGCTTTAGTCTCTGTTGCATGTAAATCTATCAACACCAATGTTCTGCTGACAATTAATTTTGTTGTTTTATCAGATGGCCTGAATTGATAAAACATCCGAATCCAGTCTGATCAACAAGGTTTCCCACATCAAGGCATTAGAGACTTGACCCTATGCACTAATCCTACATCTGGGGTGGTATTCTGAGATCCATTTTATCTCAGATAAAATAAAACATGTTATCTCTGTTAAAATCAGTGAGATGAAATACCCTTAAAATCTCTCCGAATTGGTATTCTGAGAAAGATTTTATCTTCATTTTATCTCTGTTAGACGCACCTATTTTTTTATCAATATCCAATTAGAAACGCTCCTTTATAGCTCTCTCATATCACTCAACCAATGGAAATCCATTCTGCTAGGTGTGGCGAAGGAGTGAGATTGCGTCAATTTATTGACTTCAAATACGCTTGCGCGTCTTTACAGAGATTTTGTTTTAACAAAAATGACAACTCTCGTCTTTTTTTCTAAGTCTATATCGCATGTTATCAAGCATCATTTCAAAGACAATATTAGCCAAGAAAAGTCTTATGAAATACTTCCTGTTTGTACAGGAATAACATTAAGGTGTTGTTCTCAATAAATATATAATTTTTCTTCATTTTCATGTCAACATTTGGAGTTAATTCATCTAGAAATATTGACGAAATCAACGTCGCGGAGATAAAATAGCCCTTCCCTCTTTTAAGTTTATTTTATTTTTTCTTCAAAGTAACTTTGGCGCAAGCACATCACCCGTGTCGCAATGGCCAGATACGCGATGGGTATGTCTACGCAGCCACTGCTCTGTTGTGTATCATCATAGATACGCAAGATAAAATTTATACGCAAGATAAAATTTTACATTTTATCTGAGAGATAAAATGTCACCTCAGAATACCAATTTCATCTTAAGAGTTAAATTAAATTATTTTAAAGATAAAATGACCTCAGTATACCACCCCAGATATTTATTACATGAATTGACAAAATTTTATAATGTTAGTAATATTAGATTAGTATTCTCATTTACATACACAAATTCATTTCAAATTTGATATGCTTGGATCTGTTAAAGTTACTGTAAGAATAAGCCATTTTTTATGATAGAACTCTATGACCGTGTAACTCAAAATGAATTTTTTTGTCGATACAATGCTAACCTGAGCAAAGTTTTTTTTTTCCATCAGATAGTAATGAAAATAATATTAAACAACTAATGGATTTATATAGCACTTTTTGAAGAGACAACAAAGCAAAATTATTGGTACCTCTGCTTTAGCTCTAGGTGCTGGTGAATTCTGGTGCTCGGTACATTCAAGGTAATCCTTCAAATGGTCTTCCAGTTAGGGGACAAACAATTTTGTTGTATAACATTGATCTCTAGAAGCATTGCTCTAATGACCTAAGGGACCAACAGAAATCTGTTTGACTGAGGAGAAATCCAACTTAGAAAAGGTACATAACACATGCTTTGCATTAGCTGGTCTCAAAATTTCTTCGACTTGGGTGAAATAACGGTACAACTTACATAAGGTTGACTTGTGTAAGTGTATCTGCATTACTAAATTAATATATTGGATGTCAAATTTTTGATCTCTCAAATGATTCTTCAGATATTCTGTGATTTTACTTATTTTCTTTTGCCTCTGTAATTCCTTTAAAACTTGTGACCTCACAATCTGGTAAAATCAAAGTTAATCCCCTTCGCATACATGATCGGAGTCATGTTGATCCTTCCAAACAAAACAAGCCATTTTCAAGAAGGCTCCTACATCAAGATTAAACTTGTGACCCAAAATGGATCAGCTCATCATTCCTACTATATGGATACATCTGTGAAACGATTGACTAAATTGAAGACAAACAGATTGCATAATATCAGATGACCCAGAAACAATGCCTCCAATAATCACCTATAGTGAAGCAGGGGAATAAAATACTGACTTCTAATTATCAAAATGAGTCCATTTACTAAAAACACAAACAAGATCTCTATTTCAGTGATGCAATGGAACTGAAGCAGGAGGAGGCATGAGAGAACTAGATGGCCTGCCTGGTCCACTGGCTCGGGAGGAAGGTGGTTGGCTGTCTGTCCTTTGCTGCTTGGCAGGGGGCCCAGGACTGCTACTGCTGGCACTGTTGTCCGCAGGACGTTTGTTACTGGAAGGTTTGATGGCTTCCTTCTCTATAAAGTTCATCAGGAATTCCTTGGTAACTGGATTTTGAATGCTCTGACACACAGCTGTGAATTTATAAAAGCAGATAAACAATAAATAAAGAACTGAATTCTACAGCAGCATGTCTTCCTACAAATGTATTAATTTCTCTTGAAGACTGACCTAATCACAAGCTAATTGTTCTGACAAACTTTTCTAGCTGCTTTTCGCAGTTCATTCCCAAATAGATTAAACAAACTTCAATACCAAATAAATTATATTTAAGCTTTTTGTGTAATGAATTGTGCAGTCCAATGCTACTGGATTATTTTAAGGTGGTGTGAAAAACTTTTCTTTCTGCAGCATGGGTGATCTTATTTTGTGCGTATTCACAAGTGAGGGCAAATATCTGTGACAGCAGAGTTGAATAGGGATTTCTTGGCTTTGGAATTAGGTACAGTGTCTTTTATAATACAATCACATTTTAGACACAAGTATTGTAATAAAAAACATTATAAAAATTTACTGACAGTCTAGGTCAGAGATGGAGAATGTGAATACATGAAACAGGAAATGCATTGTTCTCATGAACTAGCGTTTCTGATTGTCACTAATCTAGCTATTGATACTAAGACCTATTATGCAACAATAAAAATCAATACTTCAATTCCATCCCACCCCTGTACATTGTACATTAATACATCAGTACCAAATGTTGCAGTCTACTTTTAAAAGTTATTGTGACCAATTAAAATTACTCTACACTAATTATTCTTTAAAAGTTTTAATTACAAATCTTTTTAAAAAGTAATACAGATATTTGGATATTGTTGCAGTCTACTTTTAAAAGTTATTGTGACCAATTAAAATTACTCTACACTAATTATTCTTTAAAAGTTTTAATTACAAATCTTTTTAAAAAGTAATACAGATATTTGGATATTGTTGCAGTCTACTTTTAAAAGTTATTGTGACCAATTAAAATTACTCTACACTAATTATTCTTTAAAAGTTTTAATTACAAATCTTTTTAAAAAGTAATACAGATATTGGGATAAAACTTAACATAATTAGCAAAGGAAATTACACCAGTAAACCAGGCCAAAGATTATACAAAATTGTGTAACCTACCAACTGCTGTCTTGTAGCCATTCGGGAAGCTCTTATCCGTTCTTTCCTTCATAAAAACCCATCCTTTCTTAGTATCATAGGCACACTCGATAATCTTATTGTCATACTGCTTCAGCTCCTTGTTGATCTGAGTTCAAGGAAACAAGGTTTAGTATATCAGCATTTGAAATGAGGAAATGAACTGGTTTTGGATAGGGCAGTGTGTCAACATAAAATCTTGGTTCAAGTTTACAGATGTCAACTCGAAGTCATTCCATAAAAAACAATTTATCCAGCAACAATCAAGTATCCTACAGAAAATTTTTGATAAATCTTATGAGAATCTAATGTATGTATAACATGAATTATGTGTCAAATGATTCTGATAGAGTAATGAGCACATTCTGTCAATACAGTGATGATTATTCAGCATAATTGGCTTTCAGCTAGTTTTAATCATCATTTCATTATTTTGGGGGCTGGCTTACTAAATCTGGATCTATGATTACTTATGACCACTAAAAGTGGACTTTGATATTAAAGTATTTTTTCTCAATATGAAAACTCACTACAATTGGTTCGGATTTAATAGAAAAGATTGCTTAGTTTAATCTGACTACTGTAAGTAAACACACCATGATCAAAGTTAACTTGATTCGCATACATTTAGAAATGATAAAATGAAAAGAAATAATGGAGGTATAGTATAACTGACCTTCATTTGTCCAAAGGGTTGCTGTTGACCTCCGACAAAGAGTAGCCCAAGTGTCTCCGGAATACACCTTAACAAAAACATACAGGGTCAATTATTCACAGATGATCATATTTGATCATTATTGCATACACCAAACAAGGTGTCCCAAGTACACATGTTCATATATATAGTATATATTGAACAGTGAAAAGGAATCGTTGATTTAGATATCGTGAAGGAAGTGTTTACACTAAGCCAGCAGCGTGTTGAAGTAATGAACCAAATCAACAATTCGGTGCAATGAGCCCTTTTGCTAGCCGAACCAATTATAGCACTCATTGTATTCTGGCATAATAGTCCAGCCAAAACTTTCTAGGTGTTTCTTGTATTAGAATATTTGAAGAGCAATTATTTGCATTGGGCCTCTTCATTAAATACTAACAGAATGGCAAGAATATGAGTGTACATACATATACTGAAAGATGAACACATCTCATCTTACTAAAAGTCAAAGTCCCTTGAAAGTATGTTATGGCTCCAAAAGTAATGTCTAATACTGCTTAAATTTGAAATTTCTATACAACTTAAACCGTAGTACTGTTATAATACTAATAATTATAACAATAATATGATAAATTTGTATAGTGCAGACACTAAAAATGATGATCTACATAACCTTATTTTAACTGGGCTATTACAGACCAGGATATACTGCGAAAGACTTGAAAATAAAAAGTCAGCAAGCGGCACGGTCAAAAAAAAAAAATTTGCGCTACAAGGTAGTGACGAAATATGTTGAGGGGGGTCAAATTGACATCCCCCCGGTTTAATAAGGGTTAAACAATTCCAAAAACACATGTGTCTTCAATAACGTTTTGTTACTTACCCTTCTCGTCTGACGGTGGTGACCTTCAACCTGAAGTCAACTGAATTCATACTTGGAGGCTTCCATTTTAGTATTAGGTCACATCTTCCAGGTATGTATGGCTAAGTTCAAATAAAAAAAAGTTAGTTTAAAAAAAATAGCTAAAATGTAAACAGAGAAGAAATCAAGTTTGAACACAGTCTTAATGTATCATACCCAACACCATATCAGCAAATTTCCTGCAAAACTTCTTATTCCAACTAGAAGAAACCTGCATCTTACCAAAGTATAATTTATTATTGCTGGAGAAGACCGATAAATCCCTCCAAGGAGTATAACCAATTTAACATATGAGACAAGTGTTTATAAATCAGAGCAAGAAAGGTGCCAAGTCAAACGCCAGGGGTATGAACCAAAACATGTTCAAGATAGCAAATATATCTACAGTGAGAATATTTCTCTAAACTTAAAGTTTGAAATCTTTTAAAAATTACACTTGATGTTGCTTCTCCAGTTTAATACAATATGCAAGCCATTGTCATATAAACTGCCAAGGCCTGGTTCAAGGAGAGTAATGTCCATCTGGAATTAATATTTCCAATATTTCACAATTTTATGAGAAGTTTTGATGACATTAGAATGGGACTTACATCTTTGTGTGGCTGAAAAATAAGTCCATCTGTTTCATGCATCAGTTCCTGGCTGAAACTTCCATCAAGTATCTATATTAAAAGAAAACAAATAAATGAGCATCAATGAGGTGAAAGAAACATCCTGTAAATTATTGGAAAGGGTTGTTCATGTACAGCGTGTCCTGAATGAAATGTCCCTCTCATAGAACACAATTTAAAAATTCAAGTCTTATATGAAATAAAGTTTACATATTTGGGAAGCTTAAACTATTTTGCAGTTCCTATGAAACTTTCACTGGTCTCTCTTCACCGGAATTGGATTCAAAGGGGTTTTTATCAAAGCAGTCAATTCCAAGTTTGAGAATAGGAAACGCACATCGATCACAGTATTGGAGGCAAAAGGTCATGTGATTCAACTGTATTCTTGTTTTCAATACTATTTTCTATCAAGTTTAATACGTCAAATTAATATACATATTTAAATAAAAAACATTAATATAAGTTTAGTCCCACTGATTATGTTCCCTTTTACAGAGTATGATACTCATGTGGTTTGCCCTCCATTGTCCAGCTTAGTGTACTCACTTCCAAATAAATTCATATTACCTGCTGCATGATGATTTAAAAAATAAATATTAATTCAGTTTTCATTGGCTACTATTTTAGCATGCCCTGCACAGTATACAAATAGCGAATAGGCATGAGTGCGATGGTGCGAGATTTCGCATGAGGTGAAAGAAAGATGCTCTATTTAACGAGGCGTTAGCCAAGATGAATAGAGCATCTCTTTCTTTCACCGAATGCGAAATCTCGCACCATTGCAAGAATAAGAATATTCGCTATTTGTGTTGTACAACGCCTCAGAATTTAGTGAAAATATATTTAAAAAACAAGTTTTTCCCTGCAGTAATCTATGAAAAGGGAGCAAAAAAAAGTGAAAAGCAAAATCCCACAAGCACACATGACCTTGGGCAGCATTGCGCATTTGTCCAGCAGGCTTATACGCGTATTGCACCTTCATTTGTACTGAGCGCAATAAATTAAATCGTATTGTGACGTCACCTCCTAAAGCCGTACAACGGTACATTTTGGATGGTACGTCTTGTGTGCTACGTTACGAATGTTTGACATTCAGCCACCCATTTGCTCGCGTACAACAAGCTAAGTAGGCGTTGTACAATATGAATTAATTGGAATACAGAAGGCCACTTTACAAGGTCTTTTGGTATGAATTGGCTGGGAATATGAAGCCATGACCTACCCTTTTGTGTGGGAGGCACTCCAGCCAACCATGCCAACATTTCTAAATATTTGCTTAATATTTATCATTCACTGATTTGGTAAAATGAAGGAGAAAACTCACAAGGTTCCATATTTTAATATAAATACATTAATGACATATTGGAACATTTTACAGTTATCATTTTCAGTCTTTTATGTACCTTCTTTGAAGAAGTGATATCCCAGAATGGTTTCTCTCTGATACCAAATGGTTCTTTCATTCTATCAATGCCACCACGCTGTAGCTCAAGCTCCCTAGGTGCAATTATCTCATCATGAATACATCTTCTTCTCCAACCAAAGTCACATTCACCGACTGGTTTGCTCTGTTTGATAAAGATATTGAAAGCAATTCATTCATACTGATGATGACATTGTTTTCCTCATCTACTTTCTTTTCTTCTTCTCTTCTCTTTCTCTATCTGTCCTGTTCCTTTCTCTCCTTTGGTGATCTAATTATGATAGATGATATTCTTTCACATTGAAATTTATAAATGTATGTGAGTTCGAAGGAGATTTTTCTCTTTAAAATTATATTTTTAATTTATTATTTATCATTTAGTAACATCACAACTCACAAGCAAGAATTTATTAAAATTTTATATAAAAAACACTTCAATGTGCAATGCTGACCACCTTTAAAGTGACATAAAACAAAGTAATCAGGTAGTTGATTGTCATTGCTCAACATTAAGAAGTTTAGGTTCTCTCGCCTTTCAACAGAGGAGGAAAGAAAATCAATAACAGGATGTAAACAACAATTACCCTTTCACTGAGGGAAAACATATAAAACAGATAGAGCTTGGTATTAAAGGGGAATCCAACCCAAATAAAAACTTGTTTTTATAAGGAAAAGAAAAATCAGACAAGTTGATAGGTGAAAGTTTGAACAATATCGGACAAACAACAAGAAAGTTATGAATTTTTAAAAGTTGTAAATATTGGTAATCACTATACTCATGGAGACTTCAAATTGGCCGCATATGTGATGTCACAGTGATGTAAGGCAAGGACTACTCTTCCATGTACTCCGCTACACATTATGGCTAAAATGTCATTTTTCCCAAAATGTTTATTTCAAATTATATTTTTCTTTCATGAGGACATTAAACAATATATTACCTGGGTTATATTTAGATTACTGCCCCAGGGGAATGGGTACTTAGGAGAAAACCACAAATCCCTGATAATAATGTACATGGCCTATGGGAAAGTTGTCCTTGCCCCTTGTCATAATTTGCTTACCCAGTTGCCAATTTGAAATCTACATACTAATAGTGATCTCAATTTTAAAGCAGCTATAACTTTCTTATTTCTTGTCCGATTTCTTTCAAACTTTCACCATTCTTTTAATTATTTTTTATCCTTCCCAACACAACACTTTATGGCCAAGGCTGGATTCCCCTTTAATTCAAAGATTACCAGAGTGTGCTAATATATTGTCACATTTTCACACTTCTAACTAGAATGAACTATTAACAACAAGATGAGCTGATTAACAATGGAACAGGATATATTCTGATGCAGTTTTGTTACTACTATTGGTCTGCTGAGAGAGGGGGGGGGGGATATCTCATCACATGTGTGGAACTAAATGACAAACATTTAGAGTAGCTTATAATCAATGTTAAGTTACCCAATACTTGATGATGTCATAGATCAGATACCTTGCATGTGATTTACCATCCACTGTATCAATAATCATTTCCTGTAAGCAAAAAGAAATACAAGTTGGGTGAATTTGAAGAAGAAACCACACAGGAAGGCAGAGAAAGAACTGAAAGCAGTTTCTGGTCAACACCATAAGTAACAAGTGTAACTCTATGGACCTCATGTCAAGTTAATTAAAGGTGTTGTGGCTCACTGGGTAAGTCTTCGGACTATGAACCACAAAGGTCCGGGGTTCAAATTCCACCACAGCACTCGCGTCCTTTGGCAAGGCATTTATCTAAACTTGCCACTCTTCACCCAGGTGTAGTAAATGGGCACCCGGTAAGAACGAATTCTTTGAATGTTTGAGCGCCCGATCAGGGTAGCTGTGCTAAAGCTGGGGTAATAGTGTGCAGCACTTAAAAACATTTGTAATATGCATTATATAAATGTTGCATATTATTATTATAATTCAATTTTGATTATGAATTTGAACTATGAAGTCTTTTAAAAAATTGTAAAATGTTAAGTCACATTATGATCGACTGTATCGAAATATAAACATTGTTTGCGCCTGCTATGGAAAGGCATGTATCAAATAATGCCAACCATCTTTTATGGCAGAACAAAGAGAAGATATCAAATTATAAATTAATTATCAAAAAACAGGTTATACATGAGAATATTGTGAGAGAGCAAAGATAAAAATAGTACAATAAAAACAATTAATGATGGATTGTGGTAGGGACATTCATTTTCTTTGAACGCTTGAAAGGGAACAATGATCCCAGAATGAAATCACATCAGATCAAATAAAATATTCATAACAATATAATCCACTTGCTGAATTGATACTCATAGTTAACATCCACCCCCTTCTTCCAACAATGAAGAATCATGTGTCACAATCCATACTCACTCCATCGACAAGAGTATCCCGATGTGGCCCCTTGCGATTCGGGAATGAAAGTTGAGGAGCAGAAAAGACAACATGGTCTCTATCAAACAGATACACTTCTCCTGGACCATCTATTAACATCATGTACCTAACAAATTTTCAAAAGTAATTCAAATTACAAAGTTATTGAAGATACCATACATTTCTAACTAATTTCAAACTAAAATAAAGGTCAAAATATCTATCAAAATGGAGGTAACTGTTAATAATTGAGCACAAGGTGGTTCATGAACGAGTCTCACCTGATTTCGCAATTAACAAAATATGCAATATGATCTTTTGACCCCTTGATGACCTTTGACCTTATCATCCTGAAGAACACACGTGTGGTATCTATTACCCACAGATCATTTGTAGCGAGTCTAAACACAATTGATGCATACATAAAGAAATAAGAGCAAGTTGAACAAAAACTTGAAAAAATGATGGACATGACCTCATAATTAACACATATGCGGTATTAACCAATGATCATTTGTATTAAATGTGAACATAACTGATGTAGGGAAAAAAAGAAAGGAGAGCAATTTTAACAAAACTTGACCTTTTGACATTTAGATAATCTTTGACCTCATCATCCTCAACAACACACATGTGGCATCACCCAATGATCATTTGAACCAAGTGTGGTCAAAATTGATTCAGAAATAAAGAAATGAGAGCAAATTACACAAAACTTCAATGAAGGATGGACAAGACCTCATATCATTTGACCTTTTGACCCCAAAATGACCTTTGACTCCATCATTCTCATAAGGTCACATGTGGTATTACCCAAGGATCTTATGTACCAAGTATATACAAAATTAATGCAAAAATAAAGAAATGAGAGTAAGTAGAACAAAACCTTTAACATTTTCTAACAGACCAACGCACCAAGAGGAAAAGTGATTACTACTGTAGGTCTCTGCCGAACTTCGTTCAGGCGAGACAAAAAACGAATGGTACAATGATAATGCATACATATGAATAAAACTGCACTAATTTTTGTACAGCAACTCAAAATATACATTCACATCATGCAAAAGAAATTATGGTTTCATATAGTATGTCTTTGATAACAATTTTTACATAAATGAGAATATTTCTAAAACATCCTCAAATTCCCCCAAGTCAATTTTGAACCCTTCTGTGTTGGTTGATTTTAGCAGTGGAAACTAATCTGGACTAAGAGACTCACTGAGAGGGCTGTTAGTTTCTACCTGACCACACCACCAGATAGAACATGCAAGATGGCCCATTTGTTTATTATCAATCTTGATATCCATGAGCATGAAAACTGAATCCCTATCCAGCTATGTTGACACCCCGCCCCCACCCCCAACTCACTTGGCTGCAGGAGTAAGAGCAAAATACATAGTGGTGCAAAATGAAAACAAAACAGGTGTGCACTGGTGAGAACAAAGGAATTTATCTACCTGATTCCATCTGCTTTCCAGCTGACCCAATAGTAATTCTTCTTGAGGAAATTGACATTGTTTCTATCCATAGAAACAGGCTGACTACCTGGGAACTCCTGTCTGTGAAACCAAATATCATTTTAGGCTTATGTAAAAGTATGACATAAATAATCAATGCTCATGTCACCCGCAGGCAGCAAAAAGAATATTGAAGGCATGTGTCTGATTAGCCTGCAACATGTGCTAGTCACTTAGATCAGTAAATTTCCATTTTACAACTTCCCATTTTCTCCCATCAATGTAAATGCAAAGACATATAATACTGTGCTGTACGTTAGAGGTGCCACCTACACAGCTCTGCAACATACTTTGAAATAATCACACAAATATTTCAGGATGATCATAATAAAAGCTCTGATATTATTCATGAATTCATGATCACTACATGTAGATTGAAATTGTGATAATAATTAGAGGGAATGAACTTATAATGAGCGCTTGAGATCATTTCATTTTGGCTATCCATCACTGACGGATATGAGATGGTGTATCATCATAGCCAAGCTCTGCACAGCCATATGCCATCAGAGCTGACCAGCATGCACATTTGGTGTCAAACAGTGTAGACATAATAAGCCAATTTTTTCAATCAAATCTTGAAAAAAAAAATGCATACTCCAAGTGGCTAAACAATAGCTTTTCACAAACACAAATGGAGGGACCATGCATTCTCTGTAATAGGACCAAAGCTATAGAATCAATTGCATTACGCGGCTTTTACGCCAAATTTCATCAACAGAAAAATTCAAGTCCCAACTGAAAACTTATTTGTTCTCCCATTAACAGTTAATAATGTTATTAACTGTTATTATTATTCAGGAGAATTCAAAATTCTATTCTTTTTTGTTTTCTATTATTGCTTGTGGCGACATGAGCACCGAAAGGTGGACCTATGTGCTATATAAGAAGCCACCATTATCATTTATTATCATTAATTACAGGAATACCTTCTTTCATAGCAATGTATGTAGAAATGTGTATAATCTCATCCCAAATATGGATTTTTAATCACATGTAACTGAAAAGGAGCATCAGGAATCTCACCTTCTCCATCCAACCATTTTTTCCACTTTTCTTCTCAGATGGTTGGCTTTCTGGAAATCTGTGACAACTCGAACTCCCTCGACACCTTCCATGAACTAATTTTTTAAAGACAAAATAAAAGAATCAAACTCAAAACATTTCATTATTTTCTGTTTCTAAAACAATTTAGTTTTACTGCTTGGTGAGTCACAGACCTAAAGCATGCTTTATAAATATTTAAGTGACAATACAAGGTAGTGTAACAAGAGAAGAATATGGATATTTGCATGTTTTCAAGAATGGATTGACAATGAACTCCTAATGGATTAATTCATGCATCTTCCAATTTCTAAAGGAATACACAGGAGCACTGTAGCCTTTGGTGGTGACCTATGATGCCGCCAGTTTCATGGGAAGTGGTTTGTGTTGAAAACAGATAATTGTGAAAATTTCCTATTTTATTTGATCATAAAACATGGATATTACACACATGACATAATAAATTTATACCTTAAAGCTCAATTGTGTCCTAAAATTGGGCCAAACAGTGTGTAACAGTTTCAAAATTTGGAACAACCCGAGAATTTGACAAATTGCATTACAGATTTATTGCGAAAAATGTTGAGGGGGGGGCTTGAATCAGCCCACCCCAGTCTTATTAGGGTTTAGGCTCCATGGCACTTCGAACATAATAAGTCAAGATAATTTTGATATGCTATTGTGAAAATTATCAAATGACACGTAATTTTAGACTCCTCAAGGGGGAAAAGCTATTGTTTTTGTAACTAACCTGTTTATCATGTTGGCTTTTACTTTTGCCTCCTCCTCCCTGTTTCTTTGAAGAACCTTCTATTTCATCATCATCCCTGTCATCAGCTCCTACAATGTAAAAAAAAAATTAGTGAATATTGGGTGAATGTTTACACTTTTTTGTTCAGCGATTGTATCAACAAATAGGAGACTATTTTTTTTCTGAATAGCCAATGTAACACATTTTGGGTTTTACCAGCATTTTCTGTAATTCAGATAACATTGAATAAAACTATCAACAGCAGTTGTGGCATGCACCATTGTAGCATACACCTGTAATACAGCAATACAAGATGAGTCATAAACTGACGCAGTTTTGTATTTTGGAAATTTAGTTTCATCAGTTATTGATAATCATATTACACTGGCACACTTCTGTGAAATAACCACACATGCACACACACCCACTCACACTTCAACTGAATATGTAAACGAGATAAGTTCTCTGGAACAGTGAAGATGTCAATAGCAATTCAGTTATGTACATGTACATCATCACTAGCTCAATATTGTTTCAAATTTAAAATCAAAATGAACTGTTGCTATCCTGCTAAATACTCTTGAATTGCCTTCATCAATCAAATGGATGTGGGGGCACAGTACAGATAAGGGCAATTTTTTATGTCTGAACCCATTTTTCTCCATTTCACTTCATTTCATTTCCTATGATAATTTATTTTGTTATACTATTACCTGAATCCTAAATGCTATATTAAAAATGCCCACCAGTAAACTGTGATAATGTTGAACTCACCAACACACCAGTCGGGTAGGTCAGGAGGGGGAGGGGCTTCTGACACATCACCATAGCGATGAAAAAGTTCTTGGATATAGTCTCCTTTGTAAATTCCTGGAGGCCTGCCCTGAGCAAACAAACTTACTGCTGCATCCACACTGATAAGCAAAAAAAAAGTTAATGACCGTTTCCATGAATTATCTTTTAACGAAAAATTATATTTGGGCACACCAATATTATGTGTTGCCACTTTTAATGGTACTGAAAGTGATCAAAGTGACCATAGCAACAATCAGACACACTACGCAAATCATAAGTTA
The DNA here is from genome assembly GCF_037042905.1 of Lytechinus pictus. Taxonomy (NCBI): domain Eukaryota; kingdom Metazoa; phylum Echinodermata; class Echinoidea; order Temnopleuroida; family Toxopneustidae; genus Lytechinus; species Lytechinus pictus. Next base: position 10,971,299 of record NC_087245.1, on the reverse strand, counting down.
GGAAAGTTGTTAGATCTGACAACTTGTTGGACAAAAGTGTTAATAATAGGCTCCAAAGGTGACTATGATACCTTTGTGATAGATCATGGCAAGAGGAAATCCAACATTCATGGCTTCATCCTCCCTTCATATACACAGTTGTATACATTTTGATCCTTAAATCCCCTTGGAACACCCACTAAATGAACTTGAGCATCTGCCTATGCCTGTTTTCACACTCCTCCCTGTACACAAACCCCAGATAAAGACATGATCATCATCATCAACCTCATTCAAATTCATCTATTCCATCCCAGAGATACAGTTAATATAACTGATGAGGCATCCCTGAAAAAAACAAATCTAACAATAAAAAAATTCAGAAAAAAGGAAAATGAGGTGTGTGTAAGTTTCACTGGCTGAACCTACCTCCAGTCCAAGTTTTCTACCAGGTAGGCACAAATAAGGAAACCAGTCCTGTTAAATCCATGAGTACAATGAACACCTATGATCTGATCAGGATTCTTGCCTACGAATGTACCACAGATCTGGATGAAAAGAGATGTCTGTTCTCGGGATGGGCATTCACCACGCCTGTGGGGGAAAAAGAGTAAATTTTTTAAAACCTAGATCTTGGGTTATGGAACAGACCTACCTATAGTCACAAATGATGAGTTTTAACCATTGGCATAGGACCAGTTACACAAAAAAATGCATTTAAATAGAAAACACATGTCTGTATTAGCCAATCATTAGCCTACAATGAGAACTGTATTTTAATTTGGGGGAGATCATCAATTACACTTTTAATACAACAGGCCAAAAGTCTAGGCAATCTGTTCATCTGTGCTGATATAACATTTATTCTTCAGAATGATGGATTGAATCTTTGTACATAATATTTATGTTTTAAACCATGGGCACACATGGATTTATGGGGGTCATGGTTCCTCAATTCAAATTACAATCTAACATGTATATCATAACTATTCTTCTATCCCACTCCCAAAATATATAATTAACACAACTATTAAATCAAGAAATGAATAACTAATAAATCACAAATGTGACAAAAGTTGCCAAAAAAATTAAATGAAATGTGAGGTAAATACATATAATAGACTGACCCCTTGCACTGCAGCTTGAAGTGTCTTGCTTCATTCCCTTCAATTTCTTCCTTGTCATAGAATCGATGTGTATTGGTCAGATCAATGACTAGTCCAAGTTTGACCTGCCTAGATGTCATGTAGGCAAACAGCATTGACACATCAAAGCGGTTCTCTTCTGGGATGTTGTCATTGTATGTTGGACCAAGTGGAGTCTTGAAGGGAAGAAACTTTCCTGTTTGAAAAAAAAAAAGAATATATTAGGTAGTATCTTAATATATTCTCCATTGCCATTGTTCATTTATAGGACTGCATCTCCTTTCATGTTTCATTGTACCATAAAAAAATTTCAAGAGTTATATTTGAGTTGGGTCTTATTCTTAAACTACCAAATTCAAAGAAAATCCATCCACGAGTAAGTTTGTCCACGGACTGAGTCTGTAACACCTATTTTCGGTGGCATACTTGGTTCCACATCAGAATTTTTATGCCCAAATGACTCTACATGGTCAAGTCCAACTCATGGCGGCTTCATCTACATGTGCATCATTCAAAGCTTTGCAAAAACCACTTAAATTTCAATTTTTTTTTTATATTTCAAGAACAGAGCTGCCAACCTTTAAAAGTAAAAAGTAGTAATCCAGAAGCTCAAAAGTCATAATTTCATATGTGCTACGCGGTATTAACTTTTTGAAGAGGTAATATAAGGAACATATTCTTTAAGAAATGAATCCTCTTTCTTTTTAGGCTAAGATTCAAGATTCAGAATCATCTCTGGTATTCTCTTTTTTGCGTAAATCTATGATAAATCCAAGTGAAAAAACCCACAAGATTGAGTCAGTATTTAAACATGTGATGATAGCATTCTGAGGAATGTAAACAAAGATACTCGATCATGCAAATAATGAGAATTATTGGCCACCTTCAGACGAGTTCACCACTGCCCTATATATTACCTTATAGTATTAAATGTTAACATATTATTTGCCCTAAAACGAGTAATAATTAGGGTCAAAAGTATATTGGCATAATTTGACATGAAAATCCTAATAATTATGACTTTTCTTTAATAGTTGACAGCTCTGCAAGAACTTAAGAACTTGAGATTTTGATGTAGCTGCAGCTATTCGGTCACTCTCACTGATGTAGGGTAAACTTCTTCTTTGCTATGCAGTGAAGACAGATCTGAATTAACAGGAATGACTTTTTATCTCACGTGAAAGATCAGAGGGAAATGGAAAAAATATGCAAGGCTCATTTACTAGTATTTGAATAATATAATCCGTTCATCATGCAAGCCCTCAGGGCTATTAAAGCCAATTAAATTTTGGACAGCATCAATTTGACAAAACATGGATTGTCATCTACTTTGGATAGTTGCCGTTCTCATCAACCTAGGTCCTAGACTCTTCTTAACAAATCTCATGATTGCTACCACCCCCTTCCAATCTTGTTTGTTTACCTAGTTAGCCTATTGCTTCCTAGACATGCCAGTGCCACTTACATGTACATGTGTAACACCCTTCAGGCATGGTTACAAATCGATCCATGCAATGAATGATTGATTTCTCATTGCATGATATTTAAGATAGGCCTAAAGGAAATAACATTGGCACAAAAAATATAACTGATTCTTGTAACAAACATAAGGTGGGTGGATGACTCCACTTCCTCCCTTTTTCAAGATAGGCCTGCTTTACCCAATGACTTCTCAATTTGCCTACAAACTAAAAAAACAAAATTAAGACCCTTTACCAACAAGTGATCTTAGATTTTGGAGCATGGTGATGACGTGTACATTTGTAGATTACCTGCAATCAAGGTTCCCTTGCGAGGACAGTTCAACCAACGCTCTGGTACAGCCATTCTGAAGTCACTCTTGCCAGTCTTTCACACAAGTTGTCACAAAATTCTTGTAACGAATAAAAAAAAAGATAAGGTTCGCATGTATTATTTCCAAGTTATTAAAGGGATGGTCCGGGCTGAAAATATTTATATCTTAATACATAGAGTTGAATTCACTGAGCAAAATGCTGAAAATTTCATCAAAATCGGATAACAAATAATAAAGTTATTGAAGTTGAAAGTTTAGCAATATTTTGTGAAAACAGTTGTCATGAATATTCATTAGGTGGGCTGACGATGTCACATCCCCACTTTCTGTTTTCTTATGTTATTACATAAAATCATATTTTTTTCATTATTTATACTTGTGTGAATAATATGTCTCCCTTATAATGAAATGAGTTGCAGCAATAAATATCTAATGCAGTTGTCAATCCAATTTTTCTAGTTCTTGGAGGAAAAAAATTTAAATAAACCTAATTTCATATAATAAAATACAAAAGAACAAGTGGGGATGTGACATCATCAGCCCACCTAATGAATATTCATGACAACTGTTTTCACAAAATATTGCTTAACTTTAAAATTCAATAACTTTGTTGTTTGTTATCCGATTGTGATGAAATTTTTGGCATTTTGCTCAGTGAATTCTACTCTATTTATTAAACTATACATACTTTCAGCCCGGACCATCCCTTTAAGACTTTTAAAGTCTTAATGCACATTCAAATTTGTTTATTCAAGGGAACGTGAACAAGGATTATGCAAAGGTTATTATTAAATGAACAGCTAGCGATGAACATCGTATTTGAATACTATAGCATGGAAACACAATATCCACCCCATGTAACACCTGTCCACAAGAGTTGCACATGCCAGTAACGGTAGATGGAAAGCTCCAATCTAAAGTCTAGATCTATGTCAAAAAGCATTTGACCACACAATAATTTACCATCCAAGTTTAAAACTATGCATGTTGGCCATACATGTACTGTATATGGGCACTTTCACTCGTCCGTGTAATACAAGACGGACATATGCTCTCCAAAATGGGGTAGAATGGGGTCGAAATAGCACTCAAAATAAAAGTATGTACTTACCTCAATTTATATGGATGAAGGTCATTTTGTTTTCAATTTTGACAGGAGAACGAGCGAGACAGAAATTTTCCTTTTTTAAGGGTCCAGTTTGTGCCTCGACGTCAGGATTCTGTGTCTTACGATAGACCTTCATCCATATAATCAAGGTAAGTGCATAATTTATATTTTCCCCTTTTATTTTGAGTGCTATTTCGACCCCATTCTTCCCCATTTTGGAGAGCATATGTCCGCCTTGTATTACACGAACGAGTCCTGGGCACCCGGCCCTCTAAGTGGGCCGGAGCTACCTGGGTTACTGTGTAGGATGAGGACTGAAAACAAAATTTTAAAATGTTAACAAACTTCTAAAAAAGAACGGATTTATCAGTCTACCCCTTGTATACCTCGAGCGAAATTCGTGCAGGCTCCACTCCACTTCACTACTACTACCGCTACACTACGCTCCACCTACCCGAACTTCGAGACCGTGAACTCCTTCGGATACTCCAAGAGAAAAGGTGGGATAAAAAAGTTATTTATTGTAAAAATTATAGAAAAAAAATATCACGAGAAAGAAAAATAGCTTAATTTCTTACTCTACACCCTTATTTCACTCCATGTCCATCCTCTGGTTATCCTCAAAATTGGTGATTTTGGGCCAGTATCTAATTCCTCACACATATTATTCACGGCCGATTTCAAAACATCGCATGCGATTGGTCCAGGGATGCCACTAGGTGTCCTCCAAAAATACTGAAACTTATCGCGGGCCGGGACAGTGTCCAAGAAAGAAAAAAATTTAGGGGGTCCACCTTAAATTTGGGGATGGACACAGGTAAAAAATTGGACAAGCAAAAAAAATAAATAAATAAATAGGGGGGGGGTCCGCCCCCACCTCAAATTTAGGGGAGGGGGGGGAGGACCAAGTGGCTTCTTGTATCTTGTTGTGATCGATGACTTTGAAGTCAATTAGGTTTGAAAAACTGACAGTAGTTAGTTGTTGTGTGTTTCTCATAGAACGCTAGACCAAAAGCTTCAGTCTCTGTAGTTTGGTTGTTCAGCTGAACCGCGTTGGCTCCACTCACCAATACATAGACTGAAGAGTTGTTGGCCCGTACATAAAGACAATGTATCAGCTAACCCAGGGAGCTCCGGCCCGCTTTCCGGGCCGGAGCTCCCTGGGTTACGTATCAGCATGCAGCAGTAACGTTAGATATAACATTCGGCGGAAACCCGATTTTCGGAACGTTTTTGGTACATAAAATGTCACATTATAAAAAAATGATTACATCCAAACTTACGAGAAAATATATAAAATTCAGAAACATCGTACCTTAGACCGCAGTTACCGCTAATTCCTTTCAAATGATGATAAAAACTTAGTCATCCACGATTCCTTAATTGGTCATCGTAAGTTGCCATCTTGGATGACGTCATCATCTTTACAGACGTATTTACCAGTCGCTATTATACCGCGATTCGTGCCGCTGCTTTGCGCTTGTCTATGTGCATGCGTTCGGAACTTGTCGCTCGCATTGATTGGCCAGGATTTATTCTAATCGGAAAGCCTCGATAAAAGGATAGCTCAATGAACGTAGTGGGTAGTGCGCGCGTTTATAATAATAGCAAATATCTCTCACGCGGTCGATCGACATGCATGAGAGAGAGGGAGAAAAAGGGGGACTTTCCGTTTTTTAATACACAGAAAACAAGAAAAGTCAGAAACACAGAAATAAGACAGATAGCAGGGAAAAAGCCGGAATTCCGTATAAAGACGAAAAAGTGGCATCCCTGGATTGGTCGCAGGTCAAACAGCATGAATATTTATATTGGATGGCTCAGAAAATACCAGAAATATTCTAAGAGTTTGGCAAAATACTCCACTGATTCGTGGAATATTTTCCCAAACTCTTAGAATATTTCTGGTATTTTCTGAGCCATCCAATATAATATAAATATTCATGCTGCTTGACCTGCGACCAATCACATGCGATGTTTGAAATCGGCCGTGAATAATACGTGTGAGGAATTAGATACTGGCCCAAAATCACCAATTTTGAGGATAACCGGAGGATGGACACGGAGTGAAATAAGGGTGTAGGGTAAGAAATTAAGCTATTTTTCTTTTTCGTTATATTTTTGTTCTATAATTTTTACATTAAATAACTTTTTTATCCCACCCTTGCCTCTCGGAGTATCTGAACGAGTTCACGGTCACGAAGTTCGGGTAGGTGGAGCGTAGTGTAGCGGTAGTGAAGTGGAGTGGAGCCTGCACGAACTTCGCTCGAGGTACCCCTTGTACTATCTTTATATCACACCAAAAAAAAAATGTTGATACAAATTTCAATTTCATTTTGTAAAATTAAAAGAAATTTTATATTAACAAGTCCAAAAAACAAAAAAGGAAGAATAAATTTAACATTTGAATCTCAATTTCTTACTTGGGCAGGTTACCGTAATAACGGACTATAAACCGCACCCGTGGATTAACCGCACCCCCAACTTTAGACTAAAAAAAAAAATCCTTCTCACATTATATTTGAGGTACGAAGAAATAAAAACTAAGTTAAAGCTTTCAAAGTATCCAAAGAGATTACCGGTATGCGGAAATCTGCTTTTCTTGATCAATGCATCTACAAATGATAGCAAGAAAGAAAGGTCCCGACAATATTGGCCACTTACACACTCAGTCACTCACTCACCTCACAGTCACAGTGTACACACACACAGCACTGCCGTTCTTGTACATTGCAAACTACGATACGGTACCACTAGTACATCTTATCAAATAATGATCCGTGTCTTCCCCGGCGTAGGAGGAAGAAACATTCACATTTCTTGCATCACAAACTCACAATCACTTTCAGAATTTGTCTAGCATTCGATGTCTTAGCATGAATTTTGGATACGGGATTACAGGAAGGTTCAAGAAACAAAGAAATTGGCATTTTTTACAGTTGTTTTTAGTGTTTTTACGGCTTCGTGCAGTCTCTCTTGTGCGTGGACTAGGTTACAATGTAATTCAAATCACTAATTCCATGATTTTTATTTTTTTGTCACATACCTACTCTAGAGTCGACTCTCAGTCTAGTCTAGACCAAAAGCTTCGGTCTCTGTTATGTTGGTTGTTCAGCTGAACTCCGTTGGCTTCACTCACCAAATACAGAGACCGAAGTTCTAGCGCGATCTGTACAGGGGACTCAATGGCCATATGTTTATGTACTTAAGATCGGATAAAACGGGGAAGTGAATTTGCGTGACAGCCGAGGTAAGTCACTGTTTTTGTTCCTTTTAACTTGATTTTTCTCTGTTTTTTGGCAATTAATGCCAAGATGGAATATTAATTTGTATTTTAATTTGGTCGCGTTAATTTTCAAAATTTTTATTCATTAAAGACAAAAATTGAAGAGCCCCGACGGGGGGATTTTGCATTGCAAGTCCCCTAATGGTGGCTGCACGATAGCGAGCCGTCTGTGTACGAGGAGAAATTTAAAAAAAAAAAAAATGTTAAAAAACTCCTCGAAACAGACGGCTGCCAGCTGTACTCTAAGTCTAGTCAAGTTCTAAATAACTAACTCACTCACTGTACATGATTATGATATAAAAGTCTTGAGGTCTCCAAATCAAAAATTGGGCTTGGCCAATTGGGAAAGTGTTACTGTTAAAACTAATTTACTCTACCAGTCCATGCGTCGACTTGGCTCCTGTGCAATTCGATATATTACAACAAGGATTCGTGATATCCCCATTGGATAAACGTGCATAAGAATCGCATGCATTAGTGTCCGCCTGTGGCTATGGCATTGATTGCGATTCAAGCACTAACGACAAATCCACTTATCTCTAAATGAATAAAAAACAATAAACAGGATCCTACAATATCATTTAGGATATATAAGAAGCATATCAATAATCTTTTTCAATACATACCGGTACCAGAAAAGTATTATTAGACCGCGTTTTGTCACAAGATCATGATCGACGCAAATTCGCTTCTCTTACTCTTACTCTTAGAGTCTTAGTCTTACTAAAATACTAATGATTATTTTTACGGTATCGGCGAAACGCAATTTAATAATAACCGTGCATGCATATATGCAGCGCAGGACAACAAGCGGGGGGGGGGGGGGTCCAAAATATGGGGGCAGAACTTATTTGTACTATTTTAGAAAACTTTCTGCCCCCTCAGTCCCCGTTTATAAAATATCAATGGGTAATTTTAAGATAAAAATTTTAAACGGCATACAGCGTATAGCAGCTGATTTGAGTATAAATAGAATGAAACAGAATTTCATGAGATCTTTATAATTAAGTTGATATATTTTGAAATGTGTTTAATTTCACGAAACATGCATAATCAGCATATCAAAAGATGGTTTACATGTCCATATCCAAATAGATTAGAAGCAATTGCAGGTCTTTATCAATTGCGAAACATAAACATAAGAAAATACCTCACAGAGAAACTTGAGTACATTTACTTATTTTTCCCGGCTCGATTTGGGTTATGAGCTTCTTTTCCAACTTACCAGATTCTCACATTGGGAAACTGAAGAAGCTACAAAATGCAGCTGCATGAATTATGACTTCATCCAGCAGATACATCAGTCTGGTCTTAGGGGCTTAGGGCCTATTTTTGCTCTTGAGGGCCGCGCGTTCTTCCAAATACAGTGTTTTGGTCTTCCATAAATTATTGTCAAAAGAACTTCCCCTATAGTTAATAAATCAGGCATGCCTGAACACTTACGGCTTTTGTGGGGCAAAATCTTCAAGGGGCACAATTTTGTGACAGTTTGAGTTCCTGATGAAAATACATACACCACAAACACTGAAGTTCTCAATTTTCTTCAGCTCACGCACCGGGCTTACGCATATCCTACACTCTAAAAAACGAAAAGCAACGAAGAGCAAATTTTAGCCCTTATAAAGAACGTGTATTTGATAGTGACTGCACTTCGAAGTGCTGATTTTTCTCGTTCAAATATGAAGTAAACAAAATAATCAGCGCCTCGTCGTAGCTCTTCGTTTTTTAGAGTGTACCCATATCCTGTTTCACCGGGAAAATAAAAAAAACGGGAAAAAGAGAAAAGGGAGGGAGAAAGAAAGGGGAAGGGATGGGGAAATGAAAAGCGGAAAAGGAAAGTGAAAGGGAAAAGTGAAAAGAAAACGAAGAAAAAATATTTTTGTTTAATGAAAAAGGAAGGAATTAAGCGGGAAAAAGAATGAAAGAAGAACATTTGAGAAAGAACAAATCATTCTGAAATAGGCCTATGTAATGCAATAGCATGATGGGAAATAAATCAAAAGGTGACAAAGTGGCAAACAATAGCGGGAAACGAAGGTAGAATGGAATTAGTCAAGAGCTAAATTGGAAAACAAAGAAATGGGACAAGAAAAAAAAATAATAACACGACCGGGCTGCCGAGGATTGAAAGTAAAGAGCGGGAAGAAAGATGGACAGTATACAACATTGTGCTATATGCTTGCTAAATTTTATGAAAATAAGCTACCGGGCCTTTGCCCCAGACCCCACGCAGTAGGGCTCTTCATCTATAACATTCAAATGGCTCTATAACGCCCCCCCCCCTGTAGGGACCCTTCCTACATTACATGCAGCGGCGTAACAGGGGTCGGTGGCCAGGGGGGGGGGGGCAAGAGCAACAAATTTCCCGGTCATATCATGGTATGAACAAGCGTAATGAGGCAACGATTTTAAGAGGGCCAGATATTGCGTATCGGGCAGAATTTATCTTTAAAAAAAGTTGCGAACGAGCAAAATTTTTGACATTTTAATACAAAAATCCAATTTTGTGATAGATTTTGACATGATATCCAAAGAATAATATATTTTATTCTTCTCTCTTTCCATTCCTTTTTTTTGTGTGGTCTGTACCCCACTGTGAACAGGATTATTTGCGGCAGTTGCGTGAAGAGTACAAAAAAAACGATGGGTACAGTATGGCGCATGTGCTAAAAAGCTGCTTAATATAAGTCCTGAGCGAGCGAAGCGACCGAGAAAAATATCACCTTTTCATGAGAATCTAACTTTGAGATATTTTTTGACATTATATTCAGTAAATAAAATCATATCCTTCACTTTTCCTTTGCTTTTCTTTCCTCCTTTTTTTTTTTGCTCTTGTTTGTAGAACTTTTGGGGCCATGGCCCAACCCTTCCATACTCATATACGGCAGTGTAATGCGGATGGGGTCTTGATATCAAAGCCATTTAAACCTCGCAGATTGCCGCTATTTTTAATCAAATCGCGGGTATATACAGAATGTAGCTTTTACACAACATTTTATTCAACCCAGTTGCGTAATGAACCAAATATTTTGAGGGGGCAAAACAAAGCAATGTGGGAAAATTTGTAAAAAGTTGCCAGCGAGCAAAGCGAGCTGCAAAAAGAGTGCCTATTGAAATTAAATTCTTATTATGTAATAGATTTTTCCATTATATTTATTCAGCAAATAACACATTTCATTGTTTCCATTAATTTCATTATACGTTGTCTCCTATAATAATTCCTCTTGGGTGTAGAACCAAGACCCCCCCCCCCCCCCCCGCGCCTATATGCCAGTGATTGAACGCAAAGCTTAATGTAGGAAGGGTCCCTACAGGGGGGCGTTATAGAGCCATTTGAATGTTATAGATAAGGACCCCTACTGCGTGGGGTCTATATAATAGGGCAAAGCCCCGATAGCTTATTTGCACAAAATTTAGCAAGCTTATAGCACAATGTTGTATACTGTCCATCTTTCTTCCCGCTCTTTACTCTCAATCCTCAGCAGCCCGGTCGTGTTATTATTTTTTTTTCTTGTCCCATTTCTTTGTTTTCCAATTTAGCTCTTGACTAATTCCTTTCTACCTTCGTTTCCCGCTATATTTGTGCCACTTTGTCATCTTTTGATTTATTTCCCATCATGCTATTGCATTACATAGGCCTATTTCAGAATGATTTGTTCTTTCTCAAATGTTCTTCTTTCGTTCCCTTTCCCGCTTAATTCCTTCCTTTATCATTTAAAAAAGGATTTTTTTTTTCGTTTTCTTTTCACTTTTCCCTTTCCTTTTCCCTTTCCTTCCCCTTTCCCTTTCTTTCTCCCTCCCTTTCCTCTTTTTCCCGTTTTTTTTTTATTTTCCCGGTGAAATCCGCCAGGGGGGCAGCTTGCCCCCCTGTCCCCCGCCTGTTACGCCACTGATATCATGTCAAAATCTATCACAAAATTTGATTTTTGTATTAAAAATGTCAAATTTTTTGCTCGCTTGCTTCGCTCGCTCGCAACTTTTTTAAAAGATAAATTCTGCCCGATACGCAATATCTGGCCCTCTCAAAATCGTCGCCTCATTACACCATTACGCCTGTTTATACCATGATATGACCGGGAAAATGTTTGCTCTTGCCCCCCCCCCCTGGCCACCGACCCCTGTTACGCCACTATGTTCATGGTAACATTGATTCGAATGTCATGTTTTAGGCCTATCTGAATAATAATCAGCTAACACTTTGCGCTCTAATATACGTTCTTAATTAAAAACATGATAGAACTGTCGAGTTAAGTTCAGGTCGTCTTAAAAATGTTAATCTTAATTGATATAGCGTTTTTTCGGTTACTCGCTCGCATCAATATCCTGCATGTAATTACTAAAAATGCAATAATATTGTTTGATTGAAAACCATTCATGGTAGCATGGCCTGGAATATCCTTATTTTTACACTCTAAAAAATATGGGTAAAAATGCTCCATGAGGGTAATTGTGTCCAACCAACATTGGGCATTTCTTTTAGGCATTTTTATTATTGTAATGAAAATGTGCCCACTCTTAAATAGCTGGTTATTTTTTAACCTTACTGGACAATATGCTTCCCGCATTGGATACTGCCCCAAATTGTTGGACTTATTTTTTTTTTTTTTTTTTTTTTTTTGTAAAATAACCATTGCTGGTCTTCTTTATTCATCAAACAAAATATATTCACAGTGCTAACATTTGCCTCCATTTCTGGAGGGAAATACATGGTTTTCTGGATTTCACATTTTCTTCTATCTGTAAACGATATCTTAATAGGTAAAACAAAATATTAAACAGCCTTTGAATCGTTATTTTCCTTTTAGATTCTTTTCCAGCGAAACATTTATAAATGGTATATAAAGCATAATTCAAAATTATATCTACATCATTTTTTTCTTTTGATCTAAATGAAATTCCTGATAATATATAACATGGCTGGAAATGAAAATTTGGCAAAATATATTTCTGTACATTTTCTTCAACTTTTTTCCAAAATATTATCATTATGTTACAAGAGAAAAACATATAACTGCAATCACCTTTTTGATCACAGTAAAAACATTGGTCATTTTCTTTTAATTTCCATCTAAAAAGGTTAGCTGGTGTTGCCAAAATATTATACATGAACTTAAAATTAAAATTGACCAGTACATAATCCTTAACTAACTTTAACTTAAATAACCAAACATCTGTCCAAATTGGTAAACAGTCAAATACTAAGGTATTACACCAAAATTCCTCTGCTCTAGATTCTTCAGTTTTTACTTGGATCAATTCATAATATATTTTCCTAATAATACTATCAACCAATCTAATATCATTATATACATTAACATTGGATCTAAATTCCGAATACTTCTTTTGTAATAAACTTGTATTAGAAAAAAGAGACATGTTGCCACATAACTCAATAGCCTGTCGTATACGAGCATACTGACTGTACCACCTTCCGTCCTTAACTACTATTTTAGCGCTAATCTTATCTATAGGTATAGAAAACCCTTATCATCCATTAAATCCCCCACAAACAAAATATCAGAGTTTATCCAATTCATATAAAATAAAATTTTCCCTTTGTATAAGATTAGCCAAATCATTTCTTTTTGATAATTATCCTGTATATCTGCTTGAATATTTCTTGAATAGTTATACCTTTTTAATAAGAAAAACGTTGATAGCAAGTTATAATAGAAATAAGGCATCCTGTTTTCCAAAAAACATTTGTTTTTAATATTATATTTACAATTCATAATAAATTTTATACCACCCAGTTGCTGAAACCAGTAATCAAACATACATTTACATCCAGGGTTTAACTCATCACTCAAATATTTACAAAGCCAAAATAAATTCAACGACGCAACTTTTGTTTCAACATCTAACATATTTAGGCCACCTTCATCTATTGTGCTTACTACATTAGTCCGTTTAACCTTTTCATAAGAAATTAAAAAATAATTTATCGAGCTCCTTTACTATTTCTTTAGGACAAGAAAGAACTTGTGATGTATAAATTATTTTCGACATAATCAACGATTTTAATATTAAAATTTTCCCTCTTAACGTAAGGTTTCTCTGTTTCCATATTTGTAACAACTGTTTAATTTTTAATATTCTTTGTTCAGACTAATTCATTTCTAAACTTAAATGCTTCTTTTTGCAAAAATGAATACCAAGAGACTTATCATAAACGTCCTCCCATAATATATTTCCAATATTATTTGTCGGATTGTCGTTTCCCAGCCAAATAGATTTTGTTTTGTTTTCATTTAAATGAATTCCAGAATATGTTTCAAAGTTTCTAATGATATTAATAGCTGTATTGCCTGATATAACTGTCCTAACAAATAATGTCATATCATCTGCTAACTGCAGTATCTTAAAAGTATTCTTATTTTCATGTTTGTAACCAATGCTCAAACCTATGATATTATTATTTTGTCTTATCTGATTTGCAAGGGTTTCAATGCAAAGTATAAATATTAATGCGAATAAGGGACAGCCCTGTCTTATACCCCGCGATGGCTTTATATCTCTTGTTAACCATCCATTCGTTAATATATTAAGATGGGGATCATTATATATAACTGAAATCCATTTCCTAAAACTATATTTAAAACCATATATCTTTAAACAAGCATCAATAAACTTCCATTCTAACGTATAGAATGCTTTCTGAAAATCGGCAAATTATAATTGCACCATCGGTTTTGTTAAAAATGCTATAATCTATAACATCCTGGATTATTCTGGCATTATAAATACCACTCCTGCCCTTGATATAACCTACTTGGTCTTCATTAATTAAATGAGTTAAAACCTTTTGGAGTCTGTTTGATAGTACTGTAGCAAGTATTTTGTAATCAGTATTAAGTAATGTTATTGGTCGCCAGTTACCCAATTCCATCGAGTCTCCACCTTTAAATAACAAAGTTACAACACCCTTTCTCTGCAAAAAACTAAGCTTACCTTTGCTATAACCTTCATTTAAACTATTTACAACAAGATCTTGTATATCAACCCAAAATTCCCTAAAAAACTCTACTGTTAATCCGTCGATACCGGGTGTTTTATTGAGACTCATTCCCTTTAACGCATTTGTGCCATGGCATCTTTAATTGAGATCAGTCCCTCGCATTCTTCGGCTTCACTACCACATAAATGAGGGTGATTTATTTCTTTAAGATACGCTTCGATCAACAACAGATCGGGATTTTGTGTTGTGTATAATGTAGAATAAAACTTTTCTACTGACTTCATAATTTTGTCCCTATGTGTTACTACTTTCTTTCCTATCTTTATCCCTGATATATATTTTTTTGTACTATTCCTATGTTCTAAATTTAAAAAGTATGAAATATTGCTCTCACTTTCTTCAAAATGTGTAACTCTATACCTAACTTTTGCACCATCGCATTGCTTTTTGTAATACATATTAACCTTTCTTTGAACACTAATCATCCGTTCTTCTATATATCTCCGAATTACCTGCATAAAGTTGCACATGTAAACATTCTAATTCTTTTTCCAATGAAATTAATTCTTCCTTCTCGGCTTTCCTAAGCTTCTTAGCAAAAGATATAGTATAATCTTTAATTCTCAACTTACATAGGTCCCAAATATAATGAGGATCACATTCTGCTTTAAATTCATTTTTAGTATGAGTGATAACATTAATGACACCAGTTTTATAATCGCCGTTTTTTTCAGGAGTGAGTTATTCATTTTCCAGAATGAAAAAAATTGTTGGACTTATAATTACCCTCGTGCTAGTTGAAATTTTACCCACTATTTTTTACAGTGTAGGTCTAAATCTGAAAAAAAATCAGCTCGCGCTTCGCGCTCGCAAATTCAAGTTTTTAATCAAAACTTATATAGGCTTATGCATAATTTGTCCAGTTTCTAGGTAGGAATCTTTAAAAAATTCAGCTAGTTCTTTGTGCTTGCATTATTGAGTAGTGAACTATGCATATTTTTATGCACTGCAAATTCGAATTCCTTTGCATATGTCAGACAGTATACTGAAAATTTCAGCTCGTGCATGGGTTTAGTTATTGATCTGCAGTCATGATTTAAAAACTGCTCAGAATCCACTTAATAGTGTCTTAATCTGCGACCAGGAATTGCAAAACAAGTCACACTGCGTGATTTTCAATAGAAGGCCTTCAAGAGTACGTGTTTTTGTTAAAAAACAGTGGAATGGAATTACAGTTTTCATCAGTTATTCTTGAAGGAGCATACCTTTTCTATTCACTGTATTGGACACTTGGATCTCCCTGATATTCCATTTATTTTGAACAACAAACAAAATTTAGATCAAAGCTCTTGCATTAATTCTTCTCTGTTATCATGAACAGGATGTGCCTTTAGTGGTTTATTATACAAATTAAAAGTATTTTTTAATGATAGGATATTATTATATTGACATCCAAGGTGTCAACTATCAATATATTAATATGCAAAAGAAAGCAATTCGCAAAATTATGTAATGGGTCTGATAAGCAAACCCATTATTTGTAAAACTTAATTTTGCTTGAAGCTATATATATATAGATTTCTTTTTTTTTTTGCAAACGGCATTATTTATGTTTCGTTTTAATGCCAATATGCTGCCTGACTCATTTTTAACAGTTAAAAGAAGAACACTAAAGTAAGTCAACATTTTATAAGTTTATTCCTCCTACATACATATGTAGTCCCGGTGTCTTTGGACCGATAAGAATTTGCACAATGGTATACAGTATAGTCTTATGTTTTTTCCCGTGACACCTAGCGGATTAGAATTATGTGTATTTATATTTTTTTTATATACATTTCTTTTTTGGATATTTATATACATATCACTTATAGATACCTATTTACACTTACCTTCTTCTCTTAGTTTGTTTAATGCTTTATCATATATACTTATATGTCTTTTGCACATTATCAGTTGTTCCCCATTCTTTTCCCTTTTCCCCCCCACTCTTATGCACCACTTTATTATGCCTTTCTTTGTAACCTGTTTGACCCACCTCTCACTAATTCTCTTGTTATTCATCTCTTCCTCATACCCTAGCTCTATCACTGTTTTGTTCCAGATCCTGTTTGATGTTGCCTGCCTCATTATCTGAATCCCTCTAATTGGCTTGAGGTCTTTTACTGGCCTTACTTTTGTAACTTACCTTTGTGTCTGCCTACTCCTTTTCTTTCATCCCCTTCACTAACCTGATTGGTCTTCTCTACTCACTAATGCCCCTTTTGTCTCCTTGTTTCTAGTGTTGCTGTAGCTTGTCTGTGGTCTATATTATGGTTGTTCCACTTTATAATTTATGTTTGTCATTTGCAAGGATCGAAAGCTTAGGCCCCTTTTGACTTTCTAATGGTAGAAAATGTCAAAATCTATGGGGTTTCAATTAATGAAAGCATGATTTTAAATAGGGCCTTCTTTATTTGAATCAATTATGCAAATTTTAGTGCATTAAATACAAATTTGGTTTTAAATCTATAAATAAAGCCCTTTAACTGCTTATTTTTAAAACTTAATTCTGATCAAATGCATATTAGAAAAAAAATCAGTATAAAAATGTTTTTTTAATGTTTTACAACTCATTTTTGTTTAATATTTCGTACCGGTATGTACATTTTTTAATATTGTTTTTTAATATTTGCAATAATCTTACAATCACTAGCGAAAAGTAAAAATAATGATACAGTTCAAGCACTGGCGGATCTTCCAGGGGGCACAGCCTGGGCCCTTTTGAAAGGGATGGAGGCCCTACATTTTTAATGTAAGTATGCCAATTTCTGTAACACGTGTGCCCCCCCCCCCCCCCCCCTGAAATGGAGGACTTTCTTTTTTTTTCTTTTTTTTTGCTTGTCAATTTTCCTGGGGAAAATATGCACACCCCCCACCCCTCCTTTAAAAAATGCTGGATCAGCCCCTGAGTTCAAATTTGGCGAGAAAAAAAAAGAAGTCTTTTCGCTTGATAATGGCTAGCCCGGCCTCCTCGGGACGCTTTAGAGATAGGCACGATCGCGATCGATCGGCTCTGTCCGGTAGGCTAGCTCTGGCGCGGCGGCCGGCCGAAGTAAAGTGTCGCTGGTAAAAGTACCTCTCAAGCGCTAAATACACTGCCATTGGCTTACAGAATCTTCGACTTCGCACAAAATCTTTAACTGGATTCTGGTAATCTTCTCCGGGCTCATAAAAAACACCCCGGTTTGAACATGTATCGAATGAAGATACTCAAGCAGTGCATGTTTCTTCCTTTAGAATCTACGAAGTGCATTGACATTAGCGTCAAAAGGAAGTTTTCTGTGATATCGGAGAAATCGGCATTCAAAAGAATACACAGGAGTTTATGTCTGGGACCGTTCTTACAAAGTGGAAGGAGTTGTGATGCATTGCCACTGCTGGTAACAAGAACTCCAAGTCCAACTGCAGCTTCGGCCACAACTTGTTTATTACACAACAGAAGGAGCATGAGCACGGATGATAGAGGAGGATCTGAAGGAAAGATCAAACCAGTGTTTGTTGCTATTCCTAATCCTATCAAAGTCATCAGAAACAATATATTCTATTGGTTAATTCGTTCATATTTTGATCCAGATTTTTCAATTGATGAATTTACACAAGGAGCTAAGCAGGTATTAAATAAAAATAGGATTGTTTTTGCTTTCCTTTTTTAATAACAGAGATCAGAGTGTCATCAAATTTGATTTTATTGCTTCAAGTAAGACCAATTACAAATCATGCAAACTGTTTTTTTACATTTGCCCACATAGATTTCTAAATCTGCTGTACAGTGCATAGCTAACGTCAGAGAATGTACGGTACATCTTGTTTTTTAACGATGTTTTTTCCCCAAGAAAGGTAGACTAGATCCATTTGAAATTATCAAGCATGTTTCTAAACTAAAGCAATAGATAAATTAATTTGTAACTGACTTACTGTGTAAGGCCTACCTATGTCATGATTAACTATTTTCCAAACTTTCTCTTGAAACTGCTTTATATGCTAATTTATCAAACTACTTTTTCACAGAATCACACTGTCATCTGGGGTCCTGTTGCCGAAGTGTTTTGTTTAACTAAAAACATCTAAAAAATTCAAGTGCAAGTGCCTGAAGTGCCTCATATTCGGAGGTTGAATTCAAGTTGCAATACATTTTTTAAGATGCATTTGATTGCATTTTTTTTTTCTGCAATGGGCCTCTGCCTTCTGGTCAGGTTAATATTGGGTTACATGTAAATGTCTAATGTGGTTCCAATTGTCTTCCATGTATGCATTCCATAAAAGATGACAAAATTTAACGCACAGTGTTATCAACTTGCTACATGTACATTGTGTCTACCTAGTACCATGATGGCTAGAAATCTAACCTGGGTTTTGGGTCATCCATCTGTTAACAGCTTCATAATGGACATTCATCTGTCTATCACTGTCTGTATGTTGTTCGTTGTGGGTGTTCCCTACAGCTAGTCAGCTACAGTAGGTATTGGCCTAGTGGATCTGTCACAAAGACGATAATCTGCTAGCTAGGTGCAGTATTCTATGAAATAAATACCATTCCAAATCCACGGGTCAACTCCTTACTTTTTTTAATGGTCTGATTGCATGGCCCTGGGAAGCGGGGGTGCTGCGTGTATTTTTCTCCATAAGCAGCAACCCCAGGAATTCTGGAAGGTGTATAAAAATAGGGGGAAAAGGAACCAAAATGACCTTGATTTTGTAGTGAATTTTTTTTTTTTTTGCTTTACAAATTACCTCAGCACCCCCAGTAAAAAAAATCGCTTTCCATGGCTCTGTTTGATTGGTTTGGGGATTGAGGTCATTGGGCACCTTACTAAAAAGTCATAGCCACATCTATTCCATAGGAACCCAGCTTTTCATCTCAAATCCTTATATATCATCATAGACAATTCATTGAATAATTCAGGAAAGCAGATACTAATTAAAGTGGATTCCTGCTAACAGACACAGCTCAGACTTAAAATTGGTCATGCTCATTCTTGTAATAACCTGAGTGATGTTATTTGAAATTAGCGTTAAATGATTGTAAACATTTTTACTTTTTCATGTCAAAAAGTCTTTAGTCAATGAGGTCAATAATGATGTATATTCTCACAATGAGATGTTGATTGCATTAATTTTAGATACTTATAATGTTTTATTTTTGTTTTCCAGGCATTGGTGACAATATCAGAGACAATAGCGGAGGGGACATGGGACAATCTTGAAGGTCTTCTGTCTCCAAAGGTAAAAAAAAATGATCTGGAACATTTCATCCTTTGACACAACCTAATTTGCATATTCATGTAGATAACACCATTCCCCTCAAAATATGAAATGTTGAGTCCATTTCCCAACTTTTGTTTAAATCTCATTAGTTTTGTTTTGATTTTCTATGATTATTTTCATAATTGTCCCATACATAATTTGAGGTGCCCTGAATTAGCATAAATTTGCATACATCACTAAATTTTTCCTAATTTAGTTTTAAAATTTAATACAAAAATTATACTTTCGACTCCCATCAAAGATTACTTCATAAAATAAATATGAAATTTGTCTTCTAGGGTGACCTTTTCTTGGACTTGCCAGACTGTTAGATTGATTTTCAATTTTGATCTATATTTTGAATTCGGAATTTGAAGAGTACAAAACTGCATCTTATATAAATTTACTAATTTTGCAATGTTTTTGTAACACCTGTGTATTTAATCTTTTCCACAGCTTCTTAGAGAAATCCAGAACACTTGTCGAAACTTCAGTCTGAAGGAGATCAGTTCTATATCGTTATCATCAGAGGAAATTTTGCACACCTTTCCCCATGACATTGCTATACACTATGATGATAAGGGTATGTATGATTTGGACATACAAGGACTCTGTAATGATATTATAACTTTGCAAATTTTGAAACACAAATGGGAAAAAAAGCACAACTCCGGATAATAGAAATGTTTGCAAGAACCCCCCCCCCCCCCCCCCGTACTTCTGCAACAGTTGGTGAAGCTTCCTAGTGTTCTGAATTTTTTTGCCACAAATACATCAGTTACACTTGGCCATTATTTCATCAATATCATTTGCTAATTGTTGGCATGTTGACAGTTCACATGTACACATTTCATTTAACTGTTTTGAAAAAAAGAATAGATGAAGACTAGGTTTGTTTTTAGCTCATCCGGCCCAAAGGGCCAGATGAGCTTATGCCATGTTGTGGCGTCCGTTGTCTGTCGTCCGTCCACAATTTCAAAATGCTTCTTCTTCGCCATTTCAAGTCCGATTTCAATTCTGTTTGCTTTATATGATAGCACTAGGTGGGGGATTCAAAACTTCTACACATAATTTTTAAAACTCATTAAATATGCTAATTTATGCGTATTTTTAAAAATTCACATTAAATGCTTCTTCTTTAATTGTTGACCGATTTTGATTTTTTTTCTTCCACCTGGTAGAACTTCATGAGGTTCACCAAAATTTTACACAGAATTTGAAATTTTCAGTAGAAGATTATTTATGCTCCTTACATGAATGCAAAATTTATTCATAAATCACAGAAAATGCCTCTTCTTTATTTGTTGACCGATTTTGATTTTTTTTCTTCCATCTGGTAGAGCTGCATGAGGTTCACCGAACTTGTACACAAAATTTTGAAAATTTGTCTCGAAAATAATTTATGCAAAATTTACTCATAAATCACAAAAAATGTTTTTTCTTCTTCATTTGTTGATCAATTTCAATTTTGTTTGCATTAAATGATAGCTCGAGGTGGTGATACAAAATTTCAACACAGAATTTTGAAACTCATTAAATATGCTAATTTATTCATATATTTTCTAAACTCACAAAAAATATTGATTGATTTTGATTATTTTTGTTCCATCTGAGAGCTACATGAAGTTCACCAAGGTTCTACACAGAGTTCAGAAATTTTACTAGAAAATTATTTATGCTTAATTTATATGAAATTTATTCATAGATAAAAAAAAATGCTTCTTTGTCATTTCTTCATCGATTTCAATTCTTTATCTTCAATTTATGTCGCCAATATAACTCACTAGTGTCAACTGGGCTGAAATTAAAATTGTGTTATATTTCGTTGCGAGATGGTGGATGAGCTCCACGTCATTGATGTGCTAGTTCACGTAGGCCTACTTTTTCTTCTTTTTTTTTGTTCATCACATTGTTTCTTCATTTCGTTGTTTTTAACATTGATATGCAGAATTGAGAATAAGATATATAATCTGTGTACTACATTTCAGGAGGGAAGTTCCTTTTTATCTTGATGAAGTTTTGGTGTCACTCCACTCAGTCTGGAAGCAGTGATCCAGAAGTTAAAGGGTTTCGAATTGGAAGACCGCCCCCAGGTGTTTCGCAGGAACAATTTGACAGTCTTGGAAGTGTCTACAGTTGCACATATGAGTAAGAATATTGTGAATCCTCTTTGTGTAGGTTCAATCAAGTTATTGGCTATGAATAGGTTAGAGGAAATTCTAGGCACTATTGTGTACTCTGGTGATTTTGTAAAGTAACCAGGGTTTTGTCCTACTTCTGATATTAATAGTAGAATTTATTGGATGATAATTAATTGTAAAAGCAATATTACTGCTTTTAGAAACTGGTTCACCAAGATATTTAGGAGCAATAGGCTATAGGCCTAACGATTGGTTGATATCCACAAAAAATAAATGGTGATGATTTAGTGTCCAGTTAAGGCCCAGTATGAAGGCTATTATAAATATGAAATTGAGTAATTTACAGGCCAAGAAGTTTGCAGATGATTTTTAAGCTGCCCTGCTTGCGGCAGTAATCTGACCATGTTCTGGGCTCTTTTTTGTTATGTCTTATTCAATGTTTAAAATGTATCTGTATTGTTACACTGCTCCTTTATTGCTTTTCACACAATAATATGATGCAAAAAAAATGCTGTCTACTAGAATCCATATTGCATTTCCTTTTGTTTTGTCAGGTTTTATGAATAGCCTAAAAGTGATAAAAATAAGTCTGAAAGTAGGAATAAGCAGGTGTGGGTTTGGGAATGATCCAATAAGTGACAAGTATGGAAATCCATCTATGTAATAATTTTTTTATTTGAGAAGCATATACTGTCTTTTTGTGAAAATAATGGAGCACAATAACTTATACTATAGTCAAAGCAATGACTCATGCATTTACTTTTATATTTAGAGAATAAGACAAATGGATACCCAAATTCCACTCTGTCAAAAATATTTCCTTATAATCATGAGATTGATTGGATCAGTTGCAAATATTTGTAAGATGTGGTCCTGGCCAGTAAACCAAGATATTGCTGTTAGAGAGACCCTGTCACAATCAAAATTGTTTGGATTAAAAAGATTCAGAAGCAGATGTGAAGGTCATATTAGCACTGCTATTAAGGGGAATAAACATTGAAATTCTAGAATTCAAGATAATGATGGCAGTTATAATTACGTATTCAATTCATTAAAATACCCAGTCATCAAGAACAATCCCGAGTTCTCGACAGATCACAGATCTTGATTGTTACTAAGTTTGTTATGTAAAGAAGAAACCTTTGCAAATTATTCAAACATCCAATCATTAAACAGTCCTCAATTCATCAACAAACCAAGAGCATTTTTTTCCTCAACTTTCCACTTCCTTTAGATTTCACCGTAATATCTCACCTGGTGCCAACCCACAATGGATGATCACATATATGCAACATGGCCAGCTGATTAATTCAGAAGCTAGGGGTCTACCTGAAGATGAATGAGTGTTTCGTTTATTTTATACTTCATAGAAATGGGCATGTTACCGTAATCACCTGTTCTTAGATATTTTCTATAATTAGCAAGTTTTCACACAGCGATGCAGAATGAATCTGACAATGCAGGAAATGTATTTGAAGATGCACGTCAAATCACAATGAATTCTTTGTCGTGGGTCAGCAAATTGGAATAGCAGTTTCGTCCAACCTTTTTTAAAGCTGAAAAAATTATAAAACATGTCATTTGTTCATTCATGGACAAAACTGCTGTTTTGACTCACCAACCCTTGATAAAAACTTTATTATCATGAATGGAATTGACGAGATTGTGTATGTTCCAGAAAAGCTTCTGCATAGCTTTTGCAAGAAGTCCCTAATAACATGCTTATTTCATACATGTACTCATGCTTTGGGCTAGTTGATGAGAATTGTTCAAAGACAATCTGAAGATGGATGACTGTCATGCTGTGCCCATACATACAACACTTCTATTCCATCAACCTTGTTACAGATTACAAGCAGATTACTTGAAGGGGAAAATCATGCAATTTTTGTTACTTGTTATATAACCAGCAGGCTAGATTATTCAGCATTAATCATGATCTTTTGGCAACATATATCTGGTTCAGCTTTCATGCAATAGCCTTTGCACAGCCAACTGTGAGAACATCGCACAGACTCTCAAATTATTCCCATTTGGTCTTTGGATTATAGTGATATTAACATCAGAAAAGACTGCAAATTAAAGCCAGATCAAATCCCTGATCACCTCGGCCAACTCAGTTAGTATATGCACACCTCAAACGTGCAGAGGAAATACCATCAATTTTTTATTTTGCAACATTTAACCTGTGTAATGTTATGCAATAAAATTATAAGTATTTATGAATTATAGTCATACTCTGGTCATGTAACCTCGGGATTCCTAATTGTCTGCCTTTTGACTCAATATTATGCTTCGACTTGACAAATAGCAATATTTCTTTGACTGTTGCTGTCATGATTTGTTCAAATACCATGTGGGTGTCTTTCCTTACATCACAATGGTGTAGCGTGAATCTACTTTGGCAGAGGAATATTACTATTTTTTTTAAAGAAGCAAGTGATTGTTGTTTATTTATCTTGATATATTTTCAGATTTGCCCAATGAGATCTTTATTGGACACATTTTATTCATGGGTCATACCATATCTTAGACAGATGTGCTCATTGACATCAATGAATGTTAGATTTGGTTCTTCAACTCTTGTTACTTGCTATATTTTCAAAGTAGGGCAGCATTAGACTCACATGTCGATGTGCCCTGTTTATAGATTCAGTGTAATGTTCATATTGCTTATGCCATTACCAAGCTTCAGTTCATTTAGTTGAGTTTGATTTGGTTAATCTCAACCTTTTGTAAGACAGGGCCCAGATCAATACAATACATGTGAAATGTACTGTAGGACTACCAAAGAATCTTGTTATTGCTGAAGTCCTGTTTCATTGATTTTTAGAATGTGATAAATTGTAAAGAGGTAGAACCATAGTATTACCTTTGGTAACATATCAGGAAAACAGTATTGTGATCAATAACATTGGCCTGTAAATACAGTTACATACTGTAAAATCAGCACCAGCCGCACAGAAATGTTGTGGTATTAAAAATAACCCTAATAGTAAGTCCAGTCCCTTCTTTTTTATTTTGATGCCGAACATTGATCCAAGATGTACATACATGTAACTGATTGTTTTGAAATGAAGTATCGTTGCGGTCCTCGGCTCATTGTTAGTGCTAACAACGTTTTTGTGCGGCCGGTACAGATCATAGATGTACATTCACTTTGTAGTAGACCATAGACTTACAATTGAACCTTATCATCCCACCCATTTCATTTTACAAGGCCCAAATGAAAATTGCATAAAAAATTTGTTGATTGCTCTATGCTTATGGAAAAATCACAAATCTTAAGTAAGGGTGAAAGTGTGTTTACATAGCTTGGCTAATAATCCTAAGCCATCTGTTAGTCTATTCTTAAAAGGGATTCTTAATTCTCCTGGGGTATCAGGTGACATGTTGCACAGCTTCAGATAAGATTAAGCTCAATATTGAATTGACATTTGGTTTACCAAAGAAATTTGAAGATAAACTCTGAATTACAGTTTAGATTTCTAGTATATCTCACTTTGATATCAGTTCCTCTTTATTTCATATTTGAACTCATTGAGGGGTCTTTATTTTTGGAATGAAATAATTGCCTTGATCGCCTGAAAAGCGACTGATGGGCAGCAAGCAATGTTGCAGCCAAATAATTATACAGGCCTACATGTACATGTAGTATTCACTATGTTGCCTATAGTCTATAGATACATTATTCAAATCAGTGTGCAAAACTCTCATTGAAAGCAATTCTCATTGTGAGATACTAGACTGAAGAGCAATGCTACATGTATGTCACTTGTTACAGTTAAATCCTTAAAAACGAATCATTGAACATGCTCGTTTTAACTTATTATCCCGGTGGGTGTTTCATAAAGGTGTTCGTAAGTTACAAATGACTTTACCAAAGCTAAATTCACACCATTGAAATAGTGGTGCACATAATTTACCTCAAGAAATGATCACTAGTCATTCGCAATATCATTCCTAACTTACTGACACCTTTATGAAGCACCCACCAGATCGTGTAGATATATATAAATACTATTTTTGATAATGAAACCTAACTTGTTCTGTTTGAAATGTATTGCTACCTTCTCAGGGGCTACGGAATGGGGGGGGGGGGGGGCTTCAGCCTCAAACTTTTTTCCAAATCTTAGTACAAAATGTAAAAACTTAACATCTGATATATTTTGTTGTGTATTGTCAGCCCCTCCCCCTTCCCTTTCAAAACCATTCCGCAGCCCATGCATTCAAGCAAACTACATACTAACACCCTGGCTTTTGCTGTTGGAATGAGCATTAAAAAAATGTTTCTTTAATTGTAAAAATCTTGTGTTTGTTGTTATTCAGAAAACTGAGCTAAACAGACACTGATCATGAGGGTCACCAATCATAAGGACCACTACTCATAATACAAAATGAGGGTCACAAGTCATGATGAAAAAGAGGGGTCATTAGTTTGATGTTTTTTTTTTTTCTTATGACAAGTGACCCTTTTATTTGATTATGGCCTGTGACAACTTCTTTGATTATGAATAGCGATCGTTCTGAATATATTGAACCTTCTGAATAATCAACCTATTCCCATTTGATTAATTGAGACTTTTATCATTACTAATCCTCTACGACCAGATACTTTTTTCTCGTGTTTGAATAGGCAGTCCAGGGTTCTGCCCCCTATGATTTATCAAGAAGTGAAAAAAAAAGAAAAATAAAGAAACCAACACTAAGAAATAATAAAGTAGGACTAGTATTGAAAAGTGAGATATTAGTTATGAAACTATAATATCCCTATCTGGATGATATGGATGAAAGTTTCCTCTGTTGACTCCCAAGCTCCCATAGCCATCCACCATGCACAGGTCTAGTTGCAATTTTTACAATGTTTATGGTATTCATAAAGGATGAATTTATTTTTTCTCTGGGAAGATCCACGAGGCTAGTTTTTCTCATAACGTTTGTTTATCAGGATGTCTGTCTATGGCTTAGCCTATTTCTTAATACAGAGTTTTTGAAACGCGATGGACAAATTCTACAACATAGAAAATCTATTGAAAATGCCCATCAAATCACTATGCGCAGCTGAGAGGTCTTTGTCGAACATTGGTGAACCGAGACAGCTTATCTATGTAAGATTCTGAGCAGATGAAAAATTGTAAACATGTCGTTGTCTAGAGTCCAGGACAAAACTGCTGTTTTGATTCACTAATTTTCAACAAAGACTGCTTTATCATGAAGGGCTTTTGAGTAGATTTTCTTTATAAAATCCCTCCCCATCTTTACTGCAAAAACAGAGAAAACCATTTCATTAAGTTACTGTCATCAATTACTCATGAGATAAAATATAGTTGATACTAGAATACGCTACTTACTCATAAGAATATAAGGAACATTATTAGCAGGACCATGGGAATGATTTTATATCAGGGGGGTGATGGTTTCTAACAAGCAAAAAAAAAGAGAAATTATTACCAACTCTGTGTGTGTGTGTGAAATAAGAAAGAAATCAATGTTTAATGTTAGGTTGAACGACAAGTCCTCCCACACAAAAAGTTAATTTAAATGAAAAAAAAAATATCTAACAAGCATAACACTGAAAATATCAAAATCACTGATATGTAAAATAAGATTAGGTTACTAGTATTTGAAAAAAAAACAGTTGTGGTCCTTGTCAGTATGCAAATGAGGGGACTCATGACATCCACTCACTATTCTTTTGTATATTATTGTATGAAATGTGTAATATATAATTTTTCTCTTCATTGTCATCTGAAACCATAGAGAGCTATGTCTGGAAACAAAAGTCTTATGGTACCCTGTACATGTGGAATTACCATTTTTTGATATTTGTGGTTCAGTCAATTCAGTTGGTCCTTATTTTCAAATCTGTAAAATAAAATAATAGATATTGTATTCAAACAAAAACCAAAATAAAAAGTGAGAGACATCACACACTATCTCATTTGAATATCACCGAGTTGTATATTACTGCTTTTTGAGAAATAAGATTTTTGTCTCAATTAACTGAATGTATAGATTTTTAGTATCTCTATAAGTTGATACAAAAGAAAAGTTGAATTTCTGATTAAAAATTGAATAAAAATGACAAAAAAAATCACTTTTTTTCAAAAGGGTTGGATCTGTATTTTAGTTTGTTTGCGAAAGGGGTTAGATCAACGGAAAGGAAATTTTTGGAAAGGAAATTTTTGGAAAAGAACATTTTTAAAAAATATGAAGACAGGTTTTTTGTATACCCAATTTTATGTTCACGTGGTAGGGTATCATGAAAATTTAGTTTTGCATAAGAATATTGCAATATGGGAGAATGAAAAAAAAAGATTTTCTCGGAGTGGATCTAACCCCTTTTGCAAACCCTTCTGAAGAGCTCATTTGTCAAAAGGGGTTTGATCCATTTTTGTCTCGCCTGCATAGCAGAGCGAGACTATAGGCGCCGCTTTTCCGACGGCGTCGTCGACATTGAAATCTTAACCAAGGTTAAGTTTTGAAATGTCATCATAACTTAGAAAGTATATGGACCTAGTTCATGAAACTTGGGACATATAATAAGGGTAATCAAGTATTACTGAACATCCTGCCTGAGTTTCGGGTCACATGACCAAGGTCAAAGGTCATTTAGGGTCAATGAACTTAGACCATGTTGGGGGAATCAATATCGAAATCTTAACCAAGGTTAAGTTTTTGAAATGTTGTCATAACTTCGAAAGTATATGGACCTAGTTCATAAAACGTAGACATAAGGGTAATAGTGTATCACTAAAGATCCTGCCTGAGTTTCAGGTCACATGATTAAGGTCAAAGGTCACTTACGGTTAACAAACTTTGGCCATGTTGGGGGTATTTGTGGAATTGTCATCATAACTTTAAAAGTCTATGGATCTAGTTCATGAAACTTAGACATAAGAGCATCAGTGTATCCCTGAATACCCTGTATGCATTTCAGGAAGATCCTGCCTGAGTTTCAGGTCACATGATTAAGGTCAAAGGTCACTTACGGTCAACAAACTTTGGCCATGTTAGGGTTATTTGATGAGTTGTCATCATAACTTTAAAAGTTTATGGATTTAGTTCATGCACTTGGATATAAGAGCAACCATGTATCCCTGAATATCATGTGCGAGTTTCAGGTCACATGACCAAGGTCAAAGGTCACATAGGGTCAATGAACTTTGGCCATGTTGGGGTTATTTGAGGAATCATCATAATTAACTTTGAAATTTTATGGATCTAGCTCATGAAACTTCGACATAAGGATAATCAAGTATGAATGATTGTTTTGCACATGTAGGTCACATGATCATGGTCAAAGGTCGGGGTCAATGGGCATAATGTTTTATCATATTAGTGTTTTCTTCTGTGAATAATATTCATTAGCTATTTTCAAAGGAAGCACTGCTGCTATCAGTGTTGTAGTCAAGGCTCTAACATCCAAGGCCAAGGCTTTAATACCCAAGGCCAAGGCTTCAATACCAAAGGCCAAGGCATGGAAACCCAAGGCCAAGGCCTGAAAACCTCAAGGCCAAGGCATTTCAAACTTACGATATACAGAACAATGAGCTAACAATGCTTAGGCGGCAGACATCACACATGGCAAACATGTATGTGAGCGAGCGGACTGAGCGAAAAAAGAATTTCACCCTTGTACATTTAAAACAAAAATAATTTCATGATAGATTTAGACATAATATTAAAATAATAATATAGTTACCTTTGTAAATTTAATACATAATATTTCTATGCAATTTACATTGCAATAATTATTATTACCACGGTCATCTGATCCTGGCATTCTCAATGTACCGGTATGTTTTTCTTCACTCTCTGAGACAGGGGCGGCAGAACCTATTTGTATTTGGGGGGGGGGGGGTTCAAAGCCAAAAAGGCACTTATATACCAAAATGGGGATTTTGGTGCAAACAGATACATGTATTTTCAAAATGAGATTATCAACTACGTGAAGTTGTTGTGTGTTTTGTAGAAATTAAGTTGAGCAAAGCCTTTTTAAATTGATTTCTAATTGATAAGATAGATATTTTGATTTAGGTTTTACTTCTCAGCGAGAAAGCGTAGCGAGCAAGCGGTTTTGGAAAAAAATCAATTCTGAAGTTGTAAAACTCGATTTTTTGTCAATTATGGGGCTAATGACTGTTAAATCATCACTGTTGCGTGATGTTGCCAGTGCGAACCACGATCCCAAACTTCTGGACATGTGTAATAAGACATGAAAATTAAATATTCTGAGCTGTTTTTGTAATCATGAAAAAGATGTTTTTCTAACTAAAGAAATAATGCTGACAATATACAGATCAGAAAAGGAAGCAGTTAAGGACTGCATTTTTGATAGGATACATAACTCACCAATCAAAGTAATGCGAGTGCAAAGTGCGAGCTAAACGACCTGAAAACTGGACATTCTGAGCATTTTTTGTGTGTAAACGGGAATAGAATGAGTACAATAATTGATGCAAGTGTAGAAAGCGAGCCAAAAATTTGCGATATTCCAACCAGAAAACACCAATCTATACATTTTTGTAACCATGAACAGGATTAGTACTGTACTAAACAATAACTGATGTAAGCACGATTCAAAATTTGTGATTTTTGAACCTAAAATGTATTATGTTTACTATTAAAGAAGGTATTTCTTTTTGAAAAAGGGCATAATTCATTCTGAAAAAAAGAAGGCATTTTCGACTTTGGAAAAAGAGGCATTTTTGCTTCAGGGAATTTTTTTTTGGGGGGGAGACAAGAGAGCACATAGCGCAAGCTGAAATTTTCAAATGCTGACTTTAAAATGTGTCATTTTTAGGACTCTTGCCAGTTTTCATGTTTTTTCTGCTTACAACCACTTTTAAATTTCAATTCTCATTTCTTGTATCTTCTACACCTATTTTACCTCAAAAGCCAGAATAAAAAATACTAACAAAATAAAGTTATATTCAAAAGGATACAAAATAAATGGGGCGCACCCCATACCCTTAGTTTGGGGGGAGGTAAATCTTGATTATTTCCTGAAACATTTAATTAATTATTGATAATTATTAATAATATTAATAATTATTAATTATATATTATACAAGAGATTTTTATTTATCATTATTTCTTGAAACCATATTGACATAAAAACAAATACGTTATTTCCTTGAAACTGGAGAGAAATTAAATTCACTGTCGAACCATATGATTAAAAAGAAGTAAACATTTTTTCCCTTTGTTTTGTCAATCTGAGACACTAGACCCAAAACAAAATGTATACAATTTAGAAAAGATGTACTGCCTATCATTATTAACTAATTCTGCAGTATGTTCTGCCTAACCAGCCACCCCCATCTTTCTTACGCCCTTACATGTTTCTCCTTACAATTTAGAAAAGATGTACTGCCTATCATTATTAACTAATTCTGCAGCATGTTCTGCCTAACCAGCCACCCCCATCTTTCTTACGCCCTTACATGTTTCTCCTTACAATTTAGAAAAGATGTACTGCCTATCATTATTAACTAATTCTGCAGTATGTTCTGCCTAACCAGCCACCCCCATCTTTCTTACGCCCTTACATGTTTCTCCTTACAATTTAGAAAAGATGTACTGCCTATCATTATTAACTAATTCTGCAGTATGTTCTGCCTAACCAGCCACCCCCATCTTTCTTACGCCCTTACATGTTTCTCCTTACAATTTAGAAAAGATGTACTGCCTATCATTATTAACTAATTCTGCAGTATGTTCTGCCTAACCAGCCACCCCCATCTTTCTTACGCCCTCACATGTTTCTCCTTACAATTTAGAAAAGATGTACTGCCTATCATTATTAACTAATTCTGCAGTTATGTTCTGCCTAACCAGCCACCCCCATCTTTCTTACGCCCTCACATGTTTCTCCTTACAATTTAGAAAAGATGTACTGCCTATCATTATTAACTAATTCTTCAGTATGTTCTGCCTAACCAGCCACCCCCATCTTTCTTACGCCCTTACATGTTTCTCCTTACAATTTAGAAAAGATGTACTGCCTATCATTATTAACTAATTCTGCAGTATGTTCTGCCTAACCAGCTACCCCCATCTTTCTTACGCCCTCACATGTTTCTCCTTACAATTTAGAAAAGATGTACTGCCTATCATTATTAACTAATTCTGCAGTTATGTTCTGCCTAACCAGCCACCCCATCTTTCTTACGCCCTTACATGTTTCTCCTTACAATTTAGAAAAGATGTACTGCCTATCATTATTAACTAATTCTGCAGTATGTTCTGCCTAACCAGCCACCCCCATCTTTCTTACGCCCTTACATGTTTCTCTCCCTTCTCCTCTCTCTCTCTCTCTTCCCATTCCTCTTTCTCGTCTGTTTAAAAATATATCAACCCCCCCCCAAAAAAAAAAAAAGAGAGAGAGAGAAGAAGAAGTTCCACCACCAAGACTAGACTTAGAATAGGGGGATAAAGGAAAGGAAAAGGTGGAGTAAATTTGATATAATTTTCTAAATATATTGTCACAATCATTCAACAAATTAGCTTTTCTCATAGCAAGAGGGTGACAAATTTTGTCCGCTCGCTCGCTTCAATCGCTTTCAACTTTTTTGGCAGAAATTTTGTTTTATATGCCATATGCTTGGCCCCTCAAATTTTTTGGCTCATCATGCCATTGACATAGCCCATTTGGATATAACAAAATTGAAGATTGTGTTCAAGTTTTCCAAATCTTTTCAGAATATCATTAAGACTTAAAGCATTCTTGTTGGCTAAAGAAAATAATACAAGAAAAATCCTAATGGAATAGAAATCAACCTTGTTATAAATCGTTCTTTAGAGTTAGCTATGTTTAAAGTATGAAAGTTGTTGTCAAAATTGCAGTCAGATCTGTCAGAATTATTCCTTTCATCAAAGCACTATAATCTTGATCATAATCATTATTACTGTCATTATTATCATTATTATTAATATTGTCATCACATCATTAGTCATGATTACAACACACTACCAATTAATAGAGTTATTTTTCATCACTGCTGTTTTCTTTGTTATGTGATGATAATTCTTAATAATTACAATTGATGACACTGCTAGTACACTTACTGCTGCTGCTACTGTTACTGGTGACTGGTAGTTTTGACCATTAGTACTATACAGAACCGTCATAATGGTTAGTCGCGTGCATTTGAGTGTCCGAAAGTCCCCACACACAGCTTCAACACAGTGAACAGTGGTTTTCATGAATGTAATATTGCAGAAATCCGGGTATATCTTTATAACTATTGATAATCTCACACCAGATTGATAATAGTGTGAAAAATTTGTCCAATTCCATTAATTTGATGTAAATATTATTACAATTAATTCATTATTTACGTCTCGCTGTTCATTTGAAAGTGCCCATGTTCACAACTCTTGCTATGGCAAACGGTTTAAAACCACCTGTATTTTCGAGACACTGGCACCTTTGTTTTCCCATTGGAATATCCCTAAGGGTCAAAAGGTCGAGATTGATTGTCATCTCAATGCTAAATAGATTACCTACAGTTTGATGTATAATACTTTATGAATGGTATAATGGTTACATCTCATTTTTTCCCCAAACTTTGAGATCGAGCAGGCAGAACATGGCATATTTCTGTGTACAACATCACGTGACTAACGCATGATAGTTTCCATTTCTAGACCCTTTTCATTTGAAACAATTAATGCAGTCCAAAGAAACTGAATTAAAGCATCTAATGTTGAAAGTAAAAATGTTCTTCTACTATAAAACTTTGCCTACTAATATTTATAATATAGCTACAGTTTGAGGAAGCAAATATCGAGTACGGAATTGATTTTGATTTGCAATAGGGTCTGCGTAAGTATACTATATACTAGCAGGCTAGCATCGTCTGCTATGTAAACCAAATGAGCGATAATGACCGAAACTAACCATTATGAACGCATTTAATGTTGAAAGTAACAATGTTCTTGTACTATAAAATTTTGCCTACTGATATTTTTAATATAGCTACAGTTTGAGGAAGCAAATATCGAGTCCGGAATTGATTTTGATTTGCAATAGGGTCTGCGTAAGTATACTACATACTAGCAGGCTAGCATCGTCTACTACGTAAACCAAATGAGCGAATATGACCGAAACTAACCATTATAATTTCTTATATGAAATGAAATGAAAGTACAAAATACAAAATGCCTTGAAATTTCAAGGCTCAAAATCCTCAAGGCCAAGGCCCTCTCAAGGCCAAGGCTTGAATGTTCAAGGCCAAGGCTTTGAAAAAATAGGCCTTAAGGCCAAGGCCGGGCATCAAGGCACTACAACACTGGCTGCTATATCGCATTGTGTAATGCAGGCGAGACTGTCAGAGGCGTTCCACTTGTTCATAAAATTTATTGTTTTTTGTCTCAAAACCTAAAGATTTTTATTTGCTCTGATGATACCAAAGAAAATTTGAAATTCCCATTAAAACGTGAATAAAAGTGGCAAAGAAAAATCACTTTTTATTCAAAAGGGATGGGATCCATTTCAGTTTGCTTGCAAAAGGGGTTTTTGAAAAATAATATTTAAAAGAATGGAAGACAGGTAGATTCCTCTTATACCCATTTTTATGTTCACACGGCAGGGTAGCTACATCATGGCGATTTCGTTCCTCATAAGAATATTGCATTATGGGAGAATAAAAAACTTGTTTTTCTTGGAATGGTTCAAAGTCATAGAGAATATCTGTTGATCTAACCATGATACCCATTTTGCAACGAAACTCTTCATATTACAGGTCGCACGGGCCTAATCACAACTGGCAGGGCATAGATATTCATTCGAGCCAACCCATTGCTCAATTTTTAAATTTGATATTGCTGATTGACAAAAATGAATGAATATATGACTGACAATCTAACACTGATTCTAGGGAGGGTACCTACTGAACTTACTTTTTCCAAATTGGAAAGATATATCACCATTATGGAACTATATTTTTACTGGCGGAAGAATTAGGGTCATTTTACTCTCTCAAGTGATGAATTTGGTCCCGGCAGGTGTAGTCTTCATAAATATGGATTTATTTTTAAAATGAGCCGGTCGAGGTACCCTTTTTCTGGTCAGATATGGAATTAATGTCAGACATTTATCCTATCCACTGGTAGTAAACATTCAACCCTCGAATTTCCTCCTTATTTTTTATGAATTCTTTTATGGGAAATGAATTAGGCCTGTGAGCCCATCGGCGCGCGCGCGTGCGCTCGTACATACCGTACGGTGCGAATTCTGCGCTCGCGCGCACAAGTATAATCAAAATTGATTTTGACAGCAACCGAGTCGGACGTTGAGCGAGCGCTGTTCACGGTTCCACAATAATTGCCCAGCTGCAAAATGTTTGCTGTGAAGAGAATGCTGAGGCCAAGTCGTGCCGCTGCGCTGGCGAGGATCTGGAGAAGCGCTAGTACTGCTGCTGCTCCACAGCCTATCGTGACGCCCGACATCCACTTCAATAAGGTAAACAGAGGGTTCATCCCCGGTTCAACATTTTAAATTTCGATTAAAGGGGTACCGGTACCGGTAGATCTATATTCCAGAATGAAAGTGATATGAATTATGATTTAAACAGATATTTGGATAAAGAAAAATCAGACAAACACAGCACTGAAAAAAAATTGAAAATGTATCGATTTTGATCAAATTTTTTATTTTACTCGGTCTAAGTTAGACTCTCTCTAACTTTACGTCTAACTTAGGCTTAGCCTTAGGCCTAGTGTTGTGTTTGTCTGATTTTCAAATGATAGCTGAAAAGTGAAACCGAGTCTGACTCTCAGAATGAGAATGAGACGGGCGGATCCAGGGCCTGGCCTTACTGCGGCAGCCCGAACACCTCTTGATTTCGCCGCCCGATGTACTAGAAGGGGTCCTAAAGCTACGCACTCGATTTATCATGCAAAAAATAGTATTTCCTGTGCCTCAATTTCTAAAATATATTCAAATTATTATAGGATGAAATGAAATTAAAGCGAATATAACTACAAAATTCCAAACAGTTGTTGGTTTTCTCTGCATTTAGTATTTTAGAGATTTACTGCAGCCTCTGTTGAAAAAATTGAATAGGAATCGTTCGTCACTCTGCAGTCACAGTTCCACACACAGAGTGCGCATTTGCCATAAAAACTGCATGCGCGATGAGTGGTCCGTAGCTTTAGGACCCGTGCAGCTTTAGGACCCCCTACCAATACCATACCACTGCCATGCCTAGGGCTAGGCCCTAGTAAATAGTAGGCAATGGCATACAACAGTAACACACTCCTCAAAAGTTTTATGCAACCTTCAAACTGATGCTTGTGTTCATTAGGAATAACCCAGATGAGCTCTGCCAGAAAGCCGAAGCTAGCCAGCCAGCCAGCTACCCCAGAACACCCTCTAAATTTATTTGTGTGTGTGTGTGTGTTAATGCAAATATGTATGCACCCACCTTGGTTTATTCTTTTAGACTCTAAATCTTAAAAGTTAAAGGAATCCCAACAAATTTGATAACATTGTTTGGACTTGGAGAGCTTGTGAAATTAAGAAAAATCATGGTGCTTAAAGGAGAATGAAACCCTTGAAACCAGCTGAATCCATATCAAAGAGAAAAATCAAAGAAACATATTGTTGAAAGTTTGAGGAAGATTGAATGAATAATAAGAAAGTTATGAGCATTTGAATATTGAGATCACTAGTGCCATGTAGATCCTCCCATCGGCAATGCGACCAAGATCTGTGATATCACACACGTACAACTGCCTCATTACTTTAGTACTTATTTCACGTATATTCTCACTTTTATAGAGTCTATCACAAGGTGAGGTGTTCTCTTTATGAGATGACAAGTACAGAGGTTTCACAACATTATATCATTGATGAATCGTTTGTCATATGATTAGAATGAGCAAAAAGATATGTTTTGGGGTATATTTTCAGTGTCCAAATGGGAGAGTTGTACGTGTGTGACATCACAGATCTTGGTCGCATTGCCGATGGGAGGATCTCCATAGCATTAGTGATCTCGACATTCAAATGCTCATAACTCTTTTATTGCTAGTCCTATTTTACTCAAAGTTTTGTTGATCTTATTCTTTGATTTTTCTGCTTTCACAAAAGCTAACTTGCTCCAAGGGTTTCATTCTCCTTTAAAGGACAAGTCCACCCCAACAAAAAGTTGATTTGAATAAAAAGAGAAAAATCTAACAAGCATAACACTGAAAATTTGACCAAAATCGGATGTACATGTAATTGTAAAATAAGAAAGTTATGGCATTTTAAAGTTTCGCTTAATTTCACAAAACAGTTATATGCACATCCTGGTTGGTATGCAAATGAGGAGACTGATGATGTCATCCACTCACTATTCCTTTTGTATTTTATTATATGAAATAGGGAATATCCTATTTTTCTCCTCATTGTCAAGTGAAACGACGATTGATTCCTCCCTGACCATGTGGAATGAGCATTGTTTAATATATGATTCAGTCAAGTTGGTCCTTATTGTCAAATCTATAAAAAAATGAAATATTGTATAATTCAAACAATAAAATACATAATAGTGAGAGGGACATCGACTGTCTCATTTGAGTTGTGCATATCACTGTTTTGTGAAAAATAAGCAAAACTTTAAAATGTCATAACTTTCTTATTTCATATCCGATTTTGACGAAACTTTCAGCATTATTCAAATCAACATTTTTGTGGGGTGGACTTGACCTTTAAATCAACTCATGGTTTGAAATATTGATGAAGATAGATTCCAATTTACAGCAGTCAGACTGCAGGTCCCTATGCAAATGAGCAAATAAGCAAGATTTATCCAAATCCTCTTGTGGCTGAATTCATCTCCATGCAAGAAAATCACATGATTTGTGAGACTTAATTTTCCAAAGAATTTAACACTTCAAGTTAATTTGAATATTATTGCTCCATAGGAAAGAGTAAATATTACTCTTTTAATATTGGTTATTTATTTTGAATGAAATATTTTGATTAAGTAAATTTCAGGTCTGAAATTATGTCTCCAAATAGAATTTTCTTTCTCTGTTTTTTTATTGCAAATTATGCAAAACTTTTTATGTTGCTAATTAAAATCCATTAGTATGAAAAAAAAATATATTGTGGGATTGTGTTTTCGTATTATTATGTTTCTACATGTTCTTTTGGAAATTGACACTTTTAGAGATGTGTCCACTGCATACTGTTTCAACAGGGCTCCATACAGTGTTAATTATGTTTTAATGGGGGGGGGGGGGGGGGGCTCATTTACTC
The DNA here is from genome assembly GCF_037042905.1 of Lytechinus pictus. Classification (NCBI taxonomy): domain Eukaryota; kingdom Metazoa; phylum Echinodermata; class Echinoidea; order Temnopleuroida; family Toxopneustidae; genus Lytechinus; species Lytechinus pictus. The sequence continues at coordinate 10,933,343 of NC_087245.1, read as the reverse complement.
CATCGGGCAAGTTAAGTTCATAAGCTTCCAGTCAGAAAAAAAGAGGGAAAGTGGTGAATTTTACTACAGTACCGGAGTGTACATAATGCCTTACAAAAGTAAACTTTAAAGATAAATACACATTACTGGGTAGGTACAGTACCTGCCTCTCAATTAACTGGCAATGCCAGTTGCCACTTTCAAAATTTTGATTTTGAGGTGCTGCTAGGTTTGTGTTCCTCCTGGCCATCAGCATCAGCTCAAGATCTGATACTAGTACCCAAACAGCAATCCCCTTGACACTGGTAAACCTGAGCACTGAGCTAAAAACTAAGTGGAGCCTTATTCACACTAGGGCCTCAATTTCCCCCCACTCTCCCCTACTTGTGTTCCATGGGTGCAGATACAAATTATGAAAGTAGTATTTAACTGATCTCCTTTCTTGATTTTATTTGCTCGTTTCCTACCATCGAATCCTATATTTAAGAGCATAATGTCAAGAAACTAACAGCTCACAAATAACAATTTTCCTTTTCTGATTGTCTAGTTGTTCATCAACAATGAATGGGTGGATGCTCAAAGTGGGAAGACTTTTCCAACCATTAACCCAGCTACAGAGGATGTTATTACTGATGTAGCAGAGGCAGACAAGGTATGTGTAATATTTACCTGATTTTTTTGTTTCATACAAGGAATTTCTAAGCATCTTTTTCCTTGTGTTATTACAGATGATCCAGATAGTACTAAATTATAGATAAGGCTTTCCTTGTATGTACAGTATCAAGGGCTAACTCAGCTAGATTTTTTTGAAAGCTTTAAGCTTTGTTATGCCATGAATGAACAACTTGTACTGTTTAATACATTATAGTTCTAATGTGTTTATTGTGTTTGCAATATACAATTAATTCATTTCTTATTGAATTATATGCCAAGTTAAGCCTATCTAGGCCGCAATATTTTCACCGCCGCTCGCTGACTTGTTACTTTCAAGTCTCGCGCAACTTTTGAGACCAATTTTGCGTCACCCGGGTACGTGGTTCTGAAATTACGCAACATTATCTAAGTGCATGTCAGACCAAAAATTGCTCAAAAACATGATTTTGTGTACAAAGTCAATGCAAATTGTGTTTTCAACCAAAAATCATATATGTATGATTATTTTTAGTTTTGCAGGTCTAAATGTCATGCTTTTTATGATCTCAGAAGAGTCCCCAACAAATTTCATTGAAAAAACAATGAAAAGAAAAAGGTCAAAAAACAAAGAAATACATCACAATTTTTTTTCATGTACCCTTGCTACAAACACCACAAAGAGTTTCTATACCAAAAATTAAAACATTTGGAGCTTTATTTAGGTCGTTTGAGGAAAAAGTATGATTTCTCATATTAATTACGCATAAATTAGCGTGATCACTTAACAGCAATTCATATGAAATAAATTACTATACAGTTTTGTAGATCATGTCCCAGACATCCCGCATGCCAATTTTCGGTGCGGCCGATGGCCGAGATCTCAAGGGGGGGGGGGGGGCCTGGGAGGCCCCCGGCCATATGAACTCCCAAAATACCCTGGCCTAGAATACCAAAACATGGCTTATAAAGTTAAACAGGTGTGCAGACAATGGGTGTGTGAGTTGTTAATATCAGTAAAGCAATATCTTCACCAGTGTCACTGTGGTCAAGGGAAGAGGAAATTATTAAAGTACATTGTCCATATATGTAGGCATCTGCCCTAAGAACTGGCCTTCCCATACCCTTGAAATAAAAAAATAAAAAAGCACCTCAACTAATCATCTCTTACTACACCTTTCCCTTCCAACTCATTAGATTGATCTCTTTAATGGTAATGTCTTACATGGTATAGAATGTTGTTGTGCAGATCAATTGAGAATAATGCTTTTACAGAATCTTCAGCCCTATTCAAGAGCTTAGTTTGTAGTTTTGATATGACATCAAATCTCATGACATAGACATCAACTTTATACATGTACTATATAACTAGCATGTGACTTTTTTTTTTAAACTCCCTTGAACAAGATAGCGTGATAATTAGTGAACTTCCGTTTGCTCTTTGTTATCTTAGTAAATAGTAAGTGCAAAAAGGAAGTTAATGATATTGGCACTGAACTTTAAATCAGAAGTGAAACTTTCATTCTTTTGAAAATGTTTTTTTTTCTAACAAACATACACACAGTTTTGCAAATACCTGGTTCAAATCTCTAACAAGTTTTAGACATTTCATTTATTTTATTAGGCAGATGTTGACATTGCCTACAATGCGGCAAATGAGGCCTTCCGTCTTGGCTCACCTTGGCGTACTATGGATGCCTCTGAGAGGGGGCGCCTTCTCAATAAGCTAGCTGATCTGATCGAAAGAGATCAGGTCTACCTTGCAGTGAGTATAAAATCTTTTGAAAATTATTCCATGCAACATGCTTCATTACTAGAAATTCCATCAATACATCCAGTGATTCCAGTCAAAGTAGAAATAGAGTGCAATATCCAGTAGTTTTTTGTAAATATGATGAGCAATCCTCTAATAAATACATGTATCTGAAAATTTCAGGAAACTTGATAAGACTTTATATGTAGAGGGAGGACAAGGTAAATATATGGTAGGCCTACATGTAAATGTAGGCAATACATTCATGTACGTGTACTTCATTCAAAATAAATTGCACATAATGTGCATGTGGAAGCATTGTTATGACGCAGTTGCTTTGTAATTAGAGGGTTGTTTTCTTGAATCCCTCCACAGCCTAGCATTCTTTGGCAATCCACATTTTTCCACTCTCCACCCAGGTGTTAAATTGGTACCTGGTAGGATGTGAAAGCCTGTGTAGTATGCCTAGCAATTGAGTCTTGGAATTCTTGTTTGAATGCTCCCCAGGGAGTAGAGAAAGGGCATACATTGTGTGTGGGGATGCCAGAATTCTGATGATTAGGGTAATAGTATATTTGTAAAGCGCTATAGACGTCATTCCAATGTATAATATGCAAAATATTATATACAAAAAACCTATAAATCATTGCTTGAGTAGTGGAGTAAATGAAAACCTTGCATGTTTCTTTCACAATTACAGAGCTTAGAGACCCTAGATAATGGAAAGCCTTTCAACGTGGCCTTAGGTGCAGATGTAGCTCTTACTATAAAATGCTACAGGTATGTAAAGGAAAAGATTTTCATCATTATAATCCAATTACCAAGATTCTGGATATAAAACTTTTAGTCTTGAAATATGCCAAGTAACTCTCCAGTCTGATTATGGAATGATAGCATGTTTTTTATTAAGGTTTTTTTTTGTCCATTTTCTATTCTTCCACATCCCTCTCCTACAATTTTGATGGATCTGCCCATGTGTAAGATAATCTCCCTTCTCTGCCCATGTTGATAAATTTCACTCATATCTGATAAGTGGACAAGTTAGGTAATTCTTTTTATTTGCTACCATGTCCTTTTTTTTTTGGGGGGGGGGGTGCCGTGACTGATTTTTAAGTTTCAGTGGTTAAATCCAGAATCCATGGGGGGTTTGGGCTCTCAGGTTTAGTTCTAATTTTGTGTGTGTAATTGCATTGTAAAATAAGTCAAGGTTGCCAACGTGTGTCCTCATAGTCATAATGTTATTGTTATTTCATTGTTATTTTCAATTTCATCCACACCTCTTGGCATTTTTATTTTCTTTTTTAATGTACAAGCTAGAAACACATGAATGAATGTACTGGTATATACAGTACTGTTCTGTTGGTTAATAATATTCAACATAATTTCATGTTAAATAATTATAATTTCTTTATCATTCGTACATACAAAATGTACAATATTAACAGACTAAGGCTGCACAGGATTTTCTATCAATGTACCTTTGCCTGCCTAAACTGGATGGAAGCATGTTAAGATCTAGTTTAATTCATGTTTTTCATTTAAAGGTACTATGCAGGCTGGACAGATAAGATTGAAGGAAAGACCATCCCCATTGGTAAGTGAACAAATCTTTTGTTATATTTCAATTTAGAAAAAAAATCAAAATCATTTATTCAACATTAACAACATGATCTGAAACTGTACTGAGACTCAAATCTTGAAATTGGGCATCTCCTAGCAGAAAAACCATGCATCTGATTGCGCTAAAGAAATATTTGTGCATGGGCCATGTCAAATTCCTTATACCAAAAAAAAAAACAAATTCAGAGACGGTGCAATTTTACTCATTGGGTGAATTGACATATGAAATCACCCATTGAAGTATTATTTTTTGGTGTGTAGACTCTTGTTAGATCCTGATCATATGCACATCAAAAAAATAATTGGCATCCAAATATTTTATTTCTTTATTTTCATTGTTTTTTTTAAGTATTTCAATGTTTTTCTAGACTACTCATGATTTTTATTGATTTTTTTTCATTGTAAATTGTCCACAACACTTACGATCTTAAAGAAAATGAAATTAGTTTATTTTAATCAGTACTAAAAGTAAAAATACAGTCGTGAAATTTGCCAGAAGCAGAATTTTCATTGATCTGTACATGATTTTTTTTTTTTTTTGCTTTCTGAAATCTGACATGTTTATGATTTCAGAACCGCATACCTAAAAAAAGGTCATGATACAATGAGGAGCGAACCTATCATGTTGAGATTTATCACAAAAAAGGGCCCTCTCCCAGTTGTTTTAGGATAGAAAATAGCGAACATACTATATCCACAAAATTATGCCTTCTTAGATATTTACCATGATGTACAGTGGATGAAGAAACCACACCCTAATCTTTCTTTTGAAACTATGTAAGTTCTATAAAATATCGAAAATATACGTTACCGATGAGTTATTCCCTGGGTTATTCCTTCTTTTTTTATTTTCTGCCGGAGAGGAAAAAATGGCAGCCGTCAACGAGTTGTGCTTTTATCAAGGCTTTCCGATTAAATTTTCGATATCCTGGCCAATCAATGCGAGCGACAAGTTCCGAACGCACGCACATCTACAAGCGCAAAGCAGCGGCACAAATCGTAATATATAGCGACTGGTAAATACGTCTGTAAGGATGATGACGTCATCAAAGATGGCAACTTACGTTGACCAACGAAAGGATCGAAGATGACGATGTTTCGATCATCATTTGAAAGGAATTAGCGGTAACTGCGGTCTAAGGTACGATATTTCTGAATTTTAAACATTTTTCGTTAATATGGATGTGATTTCTTTTTCATAATGTGACATTTTATGTACAAAAAAACGATCGGAAAATCGGTTTTCCGCCGAATGTTAGATCTAACGTTACTGCTAATACGTTGTCTGTACGTACGGGCCTCCAAGCTCTTCAGTCTATGTATTGGTGAGTGAGCCAACGCAGTTCAGCGGAACAACCAAAATACAGAGACTGAAGCTTTTGGTCTATTGCAGATGATGCTTGCATGCATAGACTATAATCCCAGATTGTGGTACATATTTTTACCTGTTTATTTTTTCTTCTATTGTTAACATCACCCAAGGCCAAACTGTCCTAAGGTATGGTGTTTCAATCAAGCATAACACCACAGACTAGACTACAAGTATTTGTACCATTGGATAGAGTACAGTGCACACATACCGACTGCAGTCTCTGTGGACTTTTATGTGTAGTTGGTACATGTAGGTGAACCCCCCCCCCCCCCTTCTAACTCAGATGTTTATTCTTCTGTTTTGCCTTTTCTTTGCTTTGTTTTTGTGTGTAAATTGTCCCTTTCCTGTTGTACGGTAATTACATGTAGGGGGATGGACCTCAATAGGCCAATGGATTTCTGTTGTTCCCCCACATCCGCTGTACACGTACATCTGCTGTACATGTACATGTACAGCGGTGATCATTGCTCCTTGTCTGTTTATTCTTCGCAATACATGTTCTGTTGTAGAAGCATTTTATTTGTATTTTTGTGTTTTTTTAAAGAGTTGTGAAATAATTGAATCTGATTCTAGTTGGTAGAGAATATTGGAAGTACAGTAATAGATATGATGAGCTCAACTGAAGCCTGTGTGTGCACTCAAATATTCTAATGCACTCACTCTGTTCAAATCAAAATGTATACAAAGGAATCAATCATCTATATTCAGTGGTGGATCCAAGAGTTGTAGCTACATGTATATTGATATTATGTCATTTCTAAATATAGAGGAGGTATGCTTCCCATGTGCCCCTACCTGGATCTATCTGCCTCCGTACTGTGAACTGATGGCGTTAATGCACTTTCGTACTGGCCGACTTCGAGCAAATTTCCCCACCAGAAATTGTTCACAAATGTCATGGCAAGTCTCTCAGTCACATTTCAAGATCAATAAACAATATGCCCACTGTTTTTCCAAATATCGTGATCGGGAACGGCTGTATTTCAGCTCCGATCTCGATGTCATCGTTCAAATTTTCAGATATCGCTCCGCTTTGCTTTGCCATAATTTTGATATGGACTGAAGTTTTACGACCAAATCATATGAACATGCAGTGAACTAATTGGTGTGCTGCCACAGGCAAATCTTTTGGTCGCTAACTTCAAGGGGAATCCAACCTTGGTAATGAAATGTTGTTTTGGAAAAGAAAAAAATAAGAAAAACAGAATGGTGAAAGTTTGAAAGAAATCGGACAAGCAATGTTAAAGCTGTGGCTGCTTTGAAATTGAGATCCCTAAGACTATGTAATTTTCAAATTGGCAATTGGGTAAGTAAATTATGACAAGAGGCAAGGACAACTTTCCCATCTTTTAGGCCATGTACTTAATTATTAGGGGTTTGTGGTTTTCTCCTTAGTACTTATTCCCCTGGGGCAGTAGTAAAAATACATCCAGGTGGCATATTGTTTTATGTCCTCGTGAAAGAAAAACTATCATTTGAAGTAAAACTGTTGAAAAAATGACATTTTAGCCATTTTATGCATTGGACTACATGGAAGTGTAGTCCTTGCCTTACATCACTATGACATCCCAAACGTGGCCAATTTGAAGTCTCCATGGGTATAGTTATTACCAATTTTAACAACTTTTAAAAATTCATAACTTTCTTCTTGTTTATGCAATATTGTTAAAGCTTTCACGCATCAACTTCTCTGATTTTTTTACATCTAAAAACAACTTTTTATTTGGGCTGGATTCCCCTTTCAGTCGATATCAAAATTATGGCGAAGCCAGGCGGAGCGATGTCTGAGAATTTGAACGATAACGTCGAGAACAGAGCCGAAATACAGCCAGATTGCGATATTTGGAAAAGTGGTGGGCATATTGTTTATTGACCTCGAAATGTGACTGAGAGCTAGACTTGTCATGACATTTGTGAACAATTACTGGTGGGGAAATTTGCTCGAAATCAGCCGGTGCAAAACTGTATTAGCGCCTAAACTGAGTATGCCTCCATGAGTACATGTACATTTATCTAGAACAGGGGAATAAAACCTTTTCCACCCATTGATTCATTCATAGTATACTACTAGTATAAAAAGGGTAGTTTTTATTCAACACTTATTATTTTCCAACTCTTATCTCAAATCGTTTTTAACTCATGAGTGACATGATAGTGACCCTGTGGTACTCTGCAAATGGGGATAAAAGGATAGTTTTTATTCAAACACTTCTTATTTTCCAACTCTTATCTCAATCTTTTTTAACTCATTAGTGACATGATGGTTACCCTGGGGTACTGTGCAAATGGGGATGCTTAGGAAATTAGAGTCTTGAGGACTGATGCCTGAAATAAGGGCTTTAATATGCATGTCAGCAACGCATTGAAAACCAAGCCAGTAAGCACATACTATTCTCATTCACATCCGCAATAGCCCCTAATGCTCATTCCCGAGCTGAAAGGCTTGGGAATGGGATATTTTTTAATGTTATTACTCCTTACAAAACAAGCAAGAAAACCAGAGAAAGAGATTTCAACTGCATACATCTGCGTACATGTACCTTTGGAACAGGGGAGAACGGGTTGGTCAGTGAAAGGGTGGTAATATCAGTTGATGTGAAATGGGGATTTTACAGGGGCCGCATACACCCTTTATAGTGTCAATTTACGTGAGTATCGTGAGCATCTCAGAGCTGCCAAGTAGTACTGATTTTCAGTAATTAGTACTGAAAAGAAAAAGAATACAGATCGTTTCATTCAAAATACTGATTTTTTAAGTTACAGTTGTATATGTATGTATGTGTTGTCCTGTGGATTTCTTCAAAAATACTTATTTCCTCACCAAAATACTGATTTTTCAGCTTTTATAATACTGAAATGGTCTTTTTCAGATTGGCAGCTCTTACATCTCTTAAGACATTCGAAGGTGCAAACTGCTATAAAAAAAAAAAAAAACTTTGATAGCATATATGTGCCTAGCAGATACATGGATTAGTCTTGAATTAAGCTGTGTGTGCTCTTGACCTGAATGTCAATATCTGGAGGAATGGAAGGAGGTCCCATAGGTCAAGAGCAATAAAGAATAATACCAAGGTCTCTATACCCCTTGAGATCTACTTCACTTGAAGAATTAAGTCAAATGGAAGAAGGGCATGGTTAGCCATGACACATATCCTGAGGCCTACTGTGAATGGCTTTCAAAATTAGGAAGAGACCTTGAAATCAATTCTGTTCTTGACCAGTAGACAGTGCAGCTCAGCTTGGACAGTGAGCAAGCATTCTGCTATGTACAAATATGTACTTCTGCACTTGTCTGTTCAAGATAAAAACAGAAAGAAGGCCAAATTAATTAAAAAAAAAACTGTATACCTTCAATATGGAGTGTAAGCCATATATTGATCTTTAAAGTGGTTACCTTGTAGCCACATGAGCCATGAACAGACATAATTTTAGAGAGTTGCCATGTTTCAAGAGTTCCCTTGAATTCAGGATGATCAAAGTACAAGTAAAGGTGTGAAGGGGTGCCGTGGCAGTGATTACTTTATGAGTGGAAGTTCCTATCGAAAAGTATCATCTGAAAATATGTTTAAGTTGTCATTTAGCACAGTAACTGCAAGGGGTGGGATACAGAGCCTTCCTGAAGGAATAAACACTCGATATTGTGATCATGTTGCCATTAGAGGGTCTAAGTTTAAAATGTTTGTGACTAGCTACTAATGGGTATACATAGTTTACAGGGACTCTGTATCTAGAGTGATTCAGTTGTGATACATGCATGCATAATTATATCCAGTAGGTTGCCTCTTGCAATTAATAATTTGCCAATATGACCTCATTGAGACCTTGACAGATGTGCACAAACAGTGCCATTACACCTCGGTGTTATGTTTGGATCTCATCTTGTGATGAGCTCTGGAATAGGAATACAGGTGGGGGATGAACTTATGCCATTTTGTTATGTTGTTGATGATTTGTATGAAAAGTAGGTCCTGAATATCAAAAGTAAAAAAACAGAAATGGGAGGTAAAGGAAGAAAATAATAGGGAAAGAGACAAAGAAATACTTAATCCCGCATATGGTTAGTTTTTCCCCAGCCCCTATCAAAATACAATAAGGCCACCCATGCATTTATAATACATGCACAGTGATTGACTAGTCATGGCCATTCTTTTATTCTATTGAATTTATGCCTCTCAGTATTCAAAAGCAGAGGTATGCAATAACGATTTTTATTGAGGGCACAGCCCTTTGCCTTTGCAACAAATCTGGCAAAGAGTTTTGGGATGAACTGTGGTTTCATGTAGTTAATTTTTTGATAAATTATATGGGATCATTGGAGTCATTTGCATCTCTTGCTTCAGCTTAATATTTTGAGATACTGTTTTTACATTTTATTTTAACAGATTGTCTTAGAGATACAATGTAAATACATGTAGCTAACTCACTCACATGCCCATTTTTTGTTCTTAATACTTTAAAAGTAACTTGAATTTATGAGGGACCCATGTCAAAAAAGACTATCCCATATATTACAATCTTGTACACTAGTTACCCAGTTCTTTCAGTGATTTTCCTAGATACATCAATGATGTTCCCAGATTAAAGGCATATGTAAACTTTATATCCTGATTACCAGTATTCATTTTCAATTACTTATTCATGTCACAAATGTGGTGTTCAAGTAATTTTGGGTCCCCAAAATGCATGATTCCCCCCTTTACTTTGGTATAAATTATAGCCACAACTCAAGCATGAAATTGGATGAAAGATGTTGTATCTTTCTGAAATGTTTCAAGTACCTTTGTTAAAAACACTTTCTTGTGATGCGTTTTAAGTTAACCAGCCAAATCTGTGGTTTATTTTAAAATTTACAACCCTATATGAATTTCCAGGGCCTGTTCCTACAAATGTAGTCTTCCAGGGTTCTTTTGAGCATTTCCAGGGCAACTTCTTCCCCCGCATCCCTGTTTTGGGGTTTTTAATGCCGAATTGATAAAAGGCAAAAATCAAAGAATTCACTGATCAATGAATAGGTTAAAGGCAAAATCAAAGAATAGACCAATCAATTTAAGGTGAAAATCAAGAAAAGACTAATCAATGAATTGATAATGAGGAAAAAGAATCAAAGAATCGACTGATCAATCAATATATAAAATGCAAAAAAAAATTGACCAATCAGTGAATAATGATATAGTTACAAGTTGGATTGCTTAGAATAATAATTCAATATAGATCAAATTAAACTATCAAAACTCTACACAGGCTTCATACACAAAAAAAGTTAGTCAGAAGAGTAATGCACAAAATTCCTGAACATGTTGCCTTTTTCAAGTAGGGCTCATGATGTATTTGTACATGTATTTCTTTCAAGATAGTATGTGGTGTGGGTGCCATCATTTAAAAATGTTTTTTATTAACTGTGCTGTAATTAAAACCACAAGGCAGGAAGATACTTTTGCTGGTATTGCTTCCAAACGAACCTTTTTTTTTTGTCCCTCTAGGTTTGGTTTTTATTGTAATAAGTTTGGGTGTATTTGCAAGTGGAATTGGAATATCAATAAAGGATGTTTTATGGTACCACATCTACCATAACGGGGCACATGGTGTGAAATAAAATGGGGGATCATTCACAATATGCTTATTTGTAAGAAAATATTGAATAAGCAGATTTTTTTTAATTGCAGATCAGTTTGGTATAAAAGAAAATGGTTTATGTATATCATAAAGATTTTCTCCCCTTGCAATTTTCTAAGCCCATGATACATGGGTATGCTGATATGCTCGTCAAAGCTCTCGCCACACTTACACTGTTTATAAAAACCAGTCGAAAGTGCATCCCATACACTTTTTATTTAAAATTCAATTCCATCCCAGCAAAGAGATGATTGAAAAAAAATAGAGTAAATCCAACTACACTGTCTTAAAAATAAAATTCCATCAGAATCGGATGTAAGAAAGAAAGGAAGCGATGATTTTTTTTGTTTTTTATTATTTGCAAAAAATATGCACTATCACACTTGATTTAAGCAGATTAGAGAGCTGATGATGTATAATACACAGCCAATAAACTTGGTTTACTGGTGTATGTGTTTAAAATTCACAGTGATGTAAAACATGGTTTGATTACTCTTAGAAAATATAAAATCAACTTTCTGAATAATTTTGCTTTGGTGGGATCTCTTTTTCAAGAAAATTGAATCATACATGTATATCAGTGATTTTATTTTCTAAAAAGATTGGCATAGTTATACAATGTAGTCAATTTACAAATAATTCTGACAGAGACAAATATGCACAAGCGGAGAGTAGAGCCAGACCCCGGGTCAAGGAAATTGAAATAAGGTATAAAGTTTGACAAAAAGTCACAATAATACTTAACATTTGTAAGGCTCTTATAGGCGTTTCTAAACACACTGTGTTCTGTTTATGGTTAACACTTGAGGGGAAAAAAGAAATTTAAATAAAAGACACAACTAATACTTATAAACAAAACTGGTGTGCACCTCCAACTGACTGAATCATCTTTGAATCATCTATTAAACTGGTGGATTTTGAAATAATGAAATAACTAAGAAAATGTTAGTGTATGGCATCATCCCTTATTTGCAAAAATGTCAGGATGTACATGTTTTAAAATGCTGTAATTTTCATATTTCACATCTGATTTTTCTGAAGTTTAGATGAACTTGGCCTTTAAAATGCATTTAATACATAGGTGTTTACAGTAATTTGTGTTCTCAAAATTCCTGTTAGTGACCTACATGAACCAGGAAGTTTTCATCAAAATTGTGCAAAGAATCTAAAACGCAGATGTAGCGTAACTCTGAAGAACATTTTAGTCTGCATCTATGTTAGAACTTTAGAAGTAATCTTTTTAATTTTGAGAATGGACATGAATATTACCCTGTGTATAGTGAGCCACTGAATAGGCAACTAGATAATATGTGCCTCATGTCATACATGTACATGTAAATGCTATACGGTTGTATAATCATACCATCATTTGAACTAGTACTCAAGCAAAGAAGCTTTGTGCTCTTGCAAATAATGAGTATAAAGATTTGAAGAAGTTATAAATCTCTTTGTATTGAATATAAGTAGCTCTTTTTGAATATATTTTTTTTAATTTGCAAATTTTCATTTTGCTATATTAGATTGGAATGTCTTTTTTTGTTTCCAATTGCTAATTGTAATCTATATGCATATCATTTGTATATTTTACATGTGTATCAGGATCATGATGAAATTCTGTTTTGTTAATCATGTTTTGTCGTGTGTGAGTAAATTAAAAAATTTAATAGTATCATACTTTGATTTTATTCCTTTGGTTATCATTTCTTGAATAGATGGAAATTTCTTTGCCTACACCAGGCATGAACCAGTCGGAGTATGTGGGCAGATTATTCCAGTAAGTATTTATTTTTATTTCATTGTTTATTTCATCTTCCTCACATTTCTTTATCCCTATCTTGACCCAGTTCTTATGTAATATTACAAGGGAAGCTTGGTCTCAAGGTCCATGTACATGTAATTGTCTGGCTTATTTTTAAGCTATTATGAAGAAGCAATAAAGCTTCTCTATTTTATCAATACAAATGTGCATGCTCAGATCATGTTTTTGTCATGCTCTGAATAGGGCAAAGATGGTTTGTCAGGCGGAGCATTCAATCATGCAACATCAATAAAATACATATTATCCTTGAATAAAAAGGATTTTAAAAAGCAGGAAGAAAATCTGCCATAAAAAAAGGTTGTGACCCTTAATCATACTTTAAAAGTGTATGTCTACATCTACATACATGTATGTCTACATCTACATATTGCGAAAGCAAGGCCGAGTGTCAGTGACATTAAAGTCGGGTGGCAGTGGGGGGAGGTGATTACAACAATTTCTCCTTTGTTGTATTTGCCTGTAGGTAATCATGCTGTCTGGAACGAGGATGAATGAAGATATGTTGCTAATCCTCACAACATTTATCACATGATAGCAACCATAGAAAACATTACGTTAACATTTCAGTATGAAAACCCCCAAATAATAATGGTGACTGTAACCTGCCAGCTTTTATTCCACATGTACACAAAACTGTGACAATGATGTCTGGCAATTTTACATTCTATTTTTACATGTATGCCAATTCATAGTTTTGATTACTGAAGCAATAGTCCAGTTATTCTCTTCAAGTAAATTATATTCAGATTTAGAAGAGAAACTAGGGTAAAAATCATAATTTCTGAGTTACCAGGTTTGAACCCGGAAACTAAAAGTTTGAAATAGCAGTATCTCGTGTAGGATAACTCTCCTTTAAAAACTCCATTATTATAGCCTGCTGTACCTGGGAAGGACAAAATGACTCAATCTCAATGTTTCTTCTCTGTCCCCTCATCTATATACTTTCAAAATGTGGAATGGAATTGTGACTTTAGTTTGACAATAAGTGTGATTCCAACTTCCCACTTTTTTGCCACATGTATATGATGTACTAAAATTATGTGTGTTACTGGAGCGTGCATGTACATCATAAAGGTCAATCATAACAGATTTAAGTTTAAGTATAGGAATGATGTAATCAAACACTTCTCCAAAATCAGGCACAACATGAACCAATCAGCAGTGTGCATGTGGGATCTGTATTTTGATCTTTCAAGTTGTGTTCAAATGCAAGAGACCCCTGACACAGTTATGGTTATATTTGAAAATTTGATTAGGATGATAAATGTGTGATATAGTTCAGGTCAGGAGGTGTGTATTTTGAATGCATGTGGTTTAAAACTCAATTGAGTCAAATATCATTTGATGATTTCATTCATTTACCTTCACAGTGGAACTTCCCTCTGTTGATGCAAGCCTGGAAGCTTGGACCAGCCCTTGCTGCTGGCTGCACTGTCGTCATGAAGGTTGCTGAACAGACTCCGCTGACAGCTCTATATATATCTAATCTGATCAAAGAGGTATAATCCATGTACTTACACATAAGATATAACTACAGTAGAGTTAAGAGTCACAAACCAGCAGAACAAAGTAGCCATGTCCACGCAACTAGAATGGTACAGGCTGATAAATTCAAGCAAGGAAATTGTCCTGCATGGCTATCATCTTTCCATGGCCCAATTTTGTTAATGATAATGGCATTCTATTGCAAGATTGATCTGTAGCATGAGCTAATTTATACAAAACTTTTGACAGATAAACTAACCAAAATCATAAATAGAGTAATAATGAGAAATGATATTGCAAAAATATATCCAAAGCATGAAGAAATATAATAATCATATGAAAATTTTCAGAAATTTAGATCTTAATCATGCATGTATTAATTGTCATAATTTTTTACTCTGTATATTCCCAATGAATTTCTTTTTTTCTGCAGTCCACTGGTCTGGCAGAAATAGCACCAGTGACTGGCAGTATCGGTCGGTCACCAGTCGGCTCAACTCAAGCTCTTTTCATTATATACCTGAAAATATCTTGTTCTTGCGATAACTAAAGAACCTCCAGATGAAGCAATTTCAAAATTGCCTCATTATGCATTTGTAATTGAAGTTCATCTGATTAGATTTTGGGGTCAAATTTTGAATGTCACAAAGTTCATTATTGGAAAATTATAGATTTTGGGGTCTGGCTGACCGCATGCCATAAGAAATACTTCTAGTTCTTGATGTGTCCAACTAACATGCCTTCCTGTCTATTTTATTTGTCGATTTAGGCTGGTTTCCCACCGGGTGTGGTCAATGTTCTACCAGGATATGGTCCTACTGCAGGAGCTGCTGTGGCATCTCATCCTGGTATTGAGAAGGTTGCTTTCACTGGATCCACAGAGGTAAGAAAGAAAGCTGTCTTGTATGCACTTCAAAGTATCATAAAGAGTGACTTAAAAACAAAATCGTAATAGGTGGTTTCTTTTTCTATATCTTTAACCCTTATTCTTGGGGGGGAGGAGGTGCGTTATATCATTCTCTACCATCCTGGAAATATTCACCTTGATTGTGTGATCAGCGGCTGTAGAACTTTCTTTTTTCTTGACAAAATAAATTCCATCAAAACATCTCTAGTGTGAAAATCAAACTTTCAACCTTGATCTGTAATCAAGACTCAACCACAATACCATGAGAAGATGGTACTTTGAAGAATATTTTATACAATGCAATACAATTCTTCTCAGAAATGCTTTAAACTTGATCAGTTAAAAGATTTTAACCACACAAAGGAATTATGACCTCTACTGTACTTACTTGGCTCTATTACTTGAGTATTAAATGGAATAAAAGACTAACTGGCTTTGTGTTGCAATTTAATTGCTCACAACAAATCAGTCAAAGAAGTAGTCAAATTTGGTCGAGCAATGCAAAAATTATCCACAAATGGATAGTTAATCCTCTTCACATTTGGATGTGTATATGGCATCTACAGCTGAACACCTGTTTCTTGTGTTCTTGGCGAGTATCCCTAGCCCATCTACATGTATATGCATGCCCTAAAAATTGTCACTATTTTCAGCTGTATCGGTTTCTGCAGCATGTCGTTTTTTGCAGGGTAGGGTGGCTAGTCTACGCCTAACCTCTTTTTTTAAAGGACAAGTCCACCCCCAAAAAAAGTTGGTTTGAATAAAAAGAGAAAAATCAAACAAGTGTGACACTGAAAATTTCACCAAAATCGGCTGGAAAATTAGAAAGTTATGACATTTTAAAGTTTCAATTTATTTCACAAAACAGTTATATTCACATCCTGGTCAGTATGGAAATGAGGAGACTGATTACGTCATCCACTCACTTTTTCTTTTGTATTTCATTACATGAAATATGAATGTAATTTTTTTCCTCATGATCATATGAAACAAATGTTTTTTCCTCCCTGAACATGTGGAATTACCTTTTTTGTAACATTTTGTGGTTCAAACACGAGGGTCCTTATTATCAAATCAGTAAAACTTGAATTATTGTATGATTCAAACAATAAAAAACAAGAAATAGTGAGTGAGGGACATCATCGATTCTCTCATTTGCATATCACTGAGTTGGATAACTGTTTTGTGAAAAATAAGCTAAATTTTGAAATGTCATAACTTTCTCATTGTACATCCGACTTTGATTAAATTTTCAATGATTTGCTTCTCTGATTCTATTCTATTGATTCAAATCAAATTTCTTCTGGGTAAACTTGACATTTAACACGGATTGGGACTGGCTATGGTAGAATTACAAGTGGATTAGTATTCCATTAAAGTCTAAAAACTTATGAATATATCTATATCTCTATAAAAAAAAATATTAGCAAGATGTCATTGTAATGATGGTCTTCAGTCATTTAGACAGAGTCAATTCTAATCTTGCAACAAATCAAACAAAGAATTACAATATCCCAGAATTCCAAAAAGAATGTAATTCCAACCCTGATTGATAAATTTGTAATGCATGCATGAATTTAGCATTGCCCTAGGAATTATTTCAGTTTTACCTCTTTTCCTTGTATATTTTTTTACTAATTACTTAATTTGAAGACCACCTTTCTTGTTTTTATTTTATCTTGGTAGGTTGGTAAAATCATCCAGTCTGCTGCAGCAGATAACATCAAGAAAGTCACTCTAGAGCTGGGAGGCAAGAGCCCAAACATTGTCATGGCTGACTGTGACTGTAAGTAATGATTGGAGAAGCTTCAACTATGTTGATAGTGTTTTAGATAATCTTACAATTAGACACCATTCTCATTACAATCCTAAAAACTAGTTTATTGGTTCAGGAAACCAGTTTAGAAGATCGCGATGCTAGCGTTCCCATTTGATCACCCAAAAGTGGTTTTCAAAACCACTTCACAGCTGATTCACTGTAAGCGATCTTGTTGCTATTGATACGCTCTCAGTTTCGCACGAAAATTTGAAACCGCGGCGTAGACATTCTACACACATGTGCAAAGAATGGTTGTGTCCTCGTGCTAAAACCAGTTTAGCGAGGCAAAGAGATCTTGAAAACTACATTGCGAGGTGGTTTTCCAAACCGGTTTGGAAGATCGCTTCCAAGACTGCTTCAACCGTTCTCATTACACGTTAAACTAGTTTCCACTAAAATAGTTTCTAGTAAACCAGTTTTAGGACGGTAATGAGAACGGGGTCCTAGTCTTTTATCCCTGTGATTTCAATGGGTTCAAACCTAGTGGCAAAAATAGACTAAGTTTGATGTAAATGAACTTTGGGCTATTTTCTCTAGGTGTTTTTATACTTAACCGCTCATAGCACTCTCTTTGAGCACCACCTCCAATTTTATCTTTGTCTTTCTTCTAGTATCTGAAGACTGTTCATCCAAAGTATTCCTCCATGACTACACCGTCTCTCCACTTTTCCTGTCAAGGCAATATATTCTAGGCTATATTTTGATAGCATAAATTACGCTCCTTTCATCAAAAGTGTATGTTCATTTTTGGGACCTGTAATGTTTGATAAATACTTATTCAACTCTGAATCTATTTGTTATTAAAGGATTATGTCTGATATTTCTTTAAGGTTTGGAATTCCTTTCATCAACCAATAATAACGACAGGGGGGGTATGGGCTTCAAGTTGAGACATCCTACCAGTAGATTACATTTATGTGCTAATGTACATGTAGGAACATACCTGGCACATTGCATTATCCTTCAAAAGGGCTTTTGTTCTTTTAAGGCCATAATCAGTTGCACTTCTCTTAATTCAAATTCATATATAGGGTATTATTAAGATAATACACGTTTTATTTTCAGTTGATTATGCTGTTGAGCAGAGTCACTTTGCTCTTTTCTTCAACATGGGACAGTGCTGCTGTGCTGGATCAAGGACCTTTGTTGAAGACAGTATCTATGATGACTTTTTAGAGAAAGCAGCAGCTCGTGCTAAAGCACGCACCGTTGGGAGTCCATTTGATGCTTCAAATGAGCAAGGTCCACAGGTATGCCTTCTATCATCTAATACACATTTCACCCTTAAAAAGTTGGGATTGAATACAGATCAGAATAATGCAGATTCAGCATTAAAATTGCATTTTTGAATTCAGAGTATTTGAATTCCAGTTCACCGTGATTTAGCCATGAACCAGAATAGCCTGGTGGTTAAGTTGCTGCCTGGAAAGCAGTAGATGGCAGGTTCGAATCCCACTGGTTCCAATTTTTTCTGACTTATGATTTTCATTACAGATCGAGCATGCGATCTTAAACACATAGGAGTAATGCTGAAAATTTGTTAACAAATTATAATTTCCTCCTATTAAAGCATCTTTATTTATGGTCCGTATTATTTTTTTTCAAGTACAAGTGCAGCTAGGAAATACTGTGGATTATCATCATAGTAAAGTTGGGGCAGAGCTTGGCGTGGGAAACAAAACCTTTTACCTCAGAACTAGCTGCACTATTTGAAAGTCCTGTTTATGAATTAAAAATGAGATTGAGTGCAGATGGATTGCGGATTGACTTATTCAGATTATTTTTGTCCTTGACTTTTCATGAATAGAAATAAGCTGTATTCATTTCGATCTGCATCCACAAATCTTGAAAGTGGTATAACCTCCATCTAGTGTAAGTGGAAATTTACCCTGATCCAACATTGTAAAAGCAGAAACCAAAACAGAAGAAAGATTGGTCAAGATTTGCTGAAAAGCTAAAGAAGTTTAACAGTTGTGATCTATTAAAGTTTGTTTATTGCTTTTTTGTGATGTCACAGGCGAGCTGCTTCCCTATATGTCATGGGATATAAATTCCACAAAATGAAATTTTCTCACAAAATTGTAGATGGCTTTACCTTTGCATTCAATTTATATACTTACAATTACACACCCACTCCTATAAAAATAAAAAATGAGTCCTGATGTGTTTATAGTGGTATGTCATTGCTTCATTTTGATACAATTAGGTTGACAAAGAGCAGATGGATAAGATCCTTGGCTACATTGATAGTGGGAAATCTGAAGGAGCCAAGCTTGTATCTGGTGGTGCAAGAATGGGAGACAAGGGATTCTATGTTGAACCTACTGTCTTTGGAGATGTCACTGATAACATGAAGATTGCGAAGGAAGAGGTAAGAAATGGGAAACATTGTTCTATCTTTCCTGATAATTGCAGTGCTTGTCACCAATCTCAAGGCCAATTTGCTTGCACGTTTGCACAAAATTGCTAATTGACAATGAGTGAAAATTGATCGTAACAGTTTCTAAACAAATTAGCATATAAATGTTTGTATGTATAATTGAATTGTTGTGCTATGTGATTTTAGTAAATTCCAAACATGTTTGCCAGTGATAGATTTCATGCAAGGGAAAGATGAAAATGTGGGTATATGATTAGTGAAACAAGTTGGTCTTGTCCTCGATATATCTGAGCTGAATTCAATAATACTTTTTCATGGTAGATCTTCGGACCTGTTCAGCAGATCATGAGGTTCAGTCAGATTGATGAAGTGATTGAGAGAGCCAATAACAACATGTATGGTCTTGCAGCTTCAGTCTTTACCAAGGACATTGACAAGGCTCTTTACATCTCCAACAGCATGAGAGCTGGAACTGTGTAGTAAGTAGATCCCAAGGGATGTTTCATAAAGCTCTCTTGAAGAGTTACTCTCGACATTGTAATATGAAGTGTCAAAATGTGAGCCAGGCATTTTTCTATCCGTGTACTCTTCTTCTTTTTTGATTGGTACACAAATTTTGAATGGTATAAAAAAGAAATATATTGACCAAACCTATTTGGTTTGCCATTCTTCAGTAATTTGTTACATTGTTGTACTTTACAAATTGCTTTTTGACAGCACCCCCCCTTGGAGTTTCATATGCATTGGAGGGAGGGGCGAGCAATGATTGCTCAAGTTTGAATGAACTGTTACAGGTTCATATTCACCACTCATGGTTGCTGTCATCTCTATTTTCTCAAGGGATGTAGATCATGTTTCCTGCTTTATTTCATAGTTGTAGAGTAAGATTAATTTAAGAATTGAATGTCTTTGTTATTTGTACTGTAATTAGCCAATAGGTTTAATACTTACGTGTCAAAGTTCTTTTGGATTTATTGTTTAGTGCCAGGTGGTGACTTTGCCATGTGAAGAATCCTATGAGGGCTGTCTTTTAACCATTTCGTGACTTTCTCCATACAGTGTCAACTGCTATGACATCTTCGCCGCCCAGGCTCCATTTGGTGGCTACAAAGCATCTGGCAGTGGTAGGGAGCTAGGAGAATATGCGATAGACAACTACACAGAGGTCAAGTCGGTAAGTCACGGTTACTTTTTACTTTCTATCTGTTTGTTGATATAGATAGGAAGTTTGAAAATTACAAGATGATTCTGCCAGAGGAACTTATCCTAGGAAATATATAGAGACTTCAGGTAAAAGTGAGTTATAAATAGTTTTAAAAAAATACAAAGTAAAGGGGACATATAGTTTTGATATATGATTAGGAATACAATGTGTAAGGGATAAACAGTACAAAGTATGGTGACTATTTAGCAAAATTAATGCATTTCTGCTAAATTATATGTAGTTTGACTAGAAGTTTGAGTGTGAGGTCAAGTCAAAATGACATAAAATATGGTTCCTATGCGCATTGCCATTGATGTATGTTTATGAATGTACAAAATCACTTATACTTTCATGCATTTTCATAAAAAAATTTCACAAGATGAAATAACATGGCAATGTCAACAACATTTGATACTTGTGACTAAGCCTGAGTCGAATCGATTTTAAAATCGGTGTTCGATCGATGTCATCGAGCGCCGGTGCAGATTTTGCAAAATTGGTGCATCAAAAAAAATAAAAAATAAAAAATACCTCGGCCGGCCGATTCGTTTGGTTCACACAATCAATCATCAAAAATCAAACTTACTTGATTTACATGTATATTGCCCCCCAAATGAAACCGATTGTGTAATTATGATGCCTTTTCACCATTAATTTGAAGTTTATTTCGATCATAGTTCGAGTCTTGTTCGTCTGCTCGTGCCGAGATAATTTATGCACGATGAATTCATGAAAGGAAGTCGCCATCGATAGTGCATGCGAAGTACTGTGCTTTAATCAACCCATAAAATGGCCGGAAAATTGGCGCGATCAACGTAAAATAAATCTTGCTTTCATAAGCAATATTAATATCATGACCATAGAACACAATTTAATCGTAATAATTAACAATAATTTGCATATGATAATCTTTAATATGAATTTAGAGCTTGATGTGAAACGTTTGTATTTCGTATAAATTTTCAATGACGGACATCACATGACGATCGACTTGAGTGCACTTGTCTAAAAAAATAATTATCACGTCAGGATTGATTCTTGAACATTGTCAACATGCAGAAACTCTTTTGAAGATCGTAATATCACCATATAATAACATTTTACATGACAAAACAGAGAAAATTGCGTTTGATATTTTTCCCCATCAATTTGAAGCTAGTTTGTGCCCAACTTTGGGCTCTGATTTCATGAATGGAAAATATGTCATACATCATCGAACGCGCATGCGCATTGTGCTTCTTTTCTCAGAGCTCGGAGACGTCGTCCAGAGATGAAATAAAAATAAAGATAATGCCAGTATAATACTATTAATTCTTCCATATGAACATAACATACTTTGCTGACATCGTCATTATTTTTACTAAGGCCATAAAATCTTATTAAATCGTAATTATTTAATATCCAATAATAATTTATATGAATTCAATTTAGAGCTCAATCCGAGACATTCGTATTTATTTCGATCGCATGCTCTTGTGTCAGACTCTAAAATAAAGAATGGATTACCAGTATCAGGATTAATTCTCGAACATCGTCATAACTCATATTCTACAATATTTCCTCACAATCGTTATATCAGCATTGAATACCAATTCAAACGACCATCCAGAGAAAATTACGTGTTTATTCCCATCAATTTATTTGGAGCTCATTTTGGATCCAACTACCCCGCCAACTACACAATCTCAGGCAAGTTACAGCGCTCTCCGCTGGTCGCACTTGTTTGCTGGCGCTGGCAAGCACGCCTGTCGTTTCGGGGCTGGTGTGTGCGAGTCTGGACTGCGAGTGCTAGTTGACCGAAAATCATTTGGATCGACTCTGCGTGATTCATGTCTTTAATATTGTTTCATTTTAAACTTATATGTTGTCATCTGCAAATATCATTGTTGGAGATATTTTGGGAAGAATTCTGCATTGGTCCCCGGCCTTTTTTGTGTTTTGTGATGATGGAAAAATACAAACGAAATTTGCTCCGTCATCTGCTTGTGCAACGCTCACCCGGCCAGCGCATACCGTCAGTGCGTGCATAGCGCATCGACGCGACCGGAGCAAAAAATGACTCGATTTCCCCGCCTTCAAAATTCGATGCATCAATGTTCGATCGAATTAAAGCTGTCGAACACCGGTTTTCAAAATAATCGATATGACTCAGGCTTACTTGTGACACTACAAAGATGCCCTTAAAATAGATTGAAATCTTAGCATATGGGGGTTATTTATTGTCAACACAAGTGCTTTCTAACTTTAGGTGCAAGTCTTTCTGCTATTATGATCTTTTAAAATGAAAAAAGTTGTCCTTTATTATCTCCAAGATACAGAACCAAGACAACTTTAGATGCCTCAATTTTCAGAGATTATTGAATATTTTTATTTGATTTTACCACAATATGAAAGAGCAACCCCTGAGCTTTCTGTTGATACCTTGTACCTGATACACCATGCATAACTCAACTATTTGACGGGGACAACAATACAAATACAATTTTCCAAGTTTTGGCAAGTAAGGGTAAAATGACACATTTACTCTTGCCTCAGCTGAGTGATTTGCTGGACTTTGGTTGATAGGATAGTATAGTGGAGTATTTGTTTTTAAACTCTATTTTCTGAACAGTTCTGTTGGTTAATGATTCATTTTGTATTTCTCGTATCTTAATCTGCAGGTAATAATCAAGATCCCGCAGAAGAATACATAGGCTATCCAACCCACATTCATCTTCTTTGCGCCATTTACTCCATGCTTGTTTAAAAAAAAAACAATTTCAACTGAGGATTAAATGTATGCCAAATACAGGGTATTGAGCACTATTTTAAGGGTTCTTTTGGGTGTGTTTTTTTTCTTTATATTTTTTGTTGGCTGGTGGGACTTTATGTAAAGCTCAGTTTGTATTTTATTTTCTTGTTTATTTGTTTTGTAGATGTATTTTTGTGCATGTTTACTCAGGGATTTTGAGGTCTGTATTTTTAGTAAGATTAGACTATATGCCTTTTCAAATTATGTATCTTCATGTATTTCCATATCCAACTTCGTGGCTCCCTAGTGACTCATCAGTTGTAGAAATGATTCTTTGTCCAAAGAAGTGAACTGTTATAATTTCATTTTTTAGCTCTGTCTTGCAATCAAGGCAGTGAAAATCTTGTGTTAACACTTAATTTTTTTTCCTGCTTCTAATTCTAATTGAAATTTATTAATTTTTCATTTTCCAGTCTTAATGTCATTGTAACAATATTGCCATAATAGCACTCTATTTTTATATGGATATCTCTTCTTTCATACTCAGAGATGATAAGATATACTTTGAGGACATACGCAGATATTTACAAAGAAGTTATTGAAAGATATTTGTAGAATTCAGTAGAATCACTTGCTTTGCTGCTAAACTATCTTTTTAATAATCTATACTTTTGATATTTCAAGTTATGCAATATTGTATAATATATGGGATTTTTAGAGTTGATAAACATTTCTTTCTACATATGTAGAAAAGGATCAAAGAAAACAAATTTACAGCCCTATTCATTTTCACCAAAAATTATAGGTTTTCAATTTGAAGATAGTCATCTTCTTTTCTGCTGAAATTAATTGATAACATGTTTTAGTAGCAGTCTTGTTACCTTTGCTCTATAAATATATTCCTTTGATTATTTAACACATTTATCATATTGTCATCCTGAAATAATGATTTATATTTCCATTTCTTACCGTATGGAGCAAACATCAATCTGAAAGAAGAATTTCTTTAATGTTTATTCAAGATTTGCTGCACATTATATGTTCAGGTTTTACATTTTAGTATCCTTAACCCTAATTTAACTTGGCTATTTCAGACCAGGATATTTAGGGGAGGGGGGGGGGGTGACTCCTTCCATTCATATTTTTGCCGCTGTGAATTTCATATGTTTTTCTTTGGTTTTTTTATCGTTGAAAACACAATTTGCATTAACTTTGTACACCAAATCATGTTTTTTTTTAAAGCAATTTTGAGTCTGACGTGCACTTACAACATGTAACATAATTCTGGAACCGCATGCCCAGGTGTCGCAAATTTTGTCTCAAGAGATAAGCAAGACTTGAAAGTAAAAAGTCAGCAAGTGGCGTGGTAAAATTAAAAAATTTTGTGGTGTTGTCGTGAAATCTGTCAGTTAAATTAGGGTTAAGGCAAACAAAATGAAGTAATTCTCAAAAAACTGGAGAGAATAATCATGGTCCGTGTGTGTCAATGTTTTTATATTATTATGTATCTATGTGATTTTTAAAAACAGCCATGGCATGCCTTTTGCATCTCTTTTTTTTTTAATTATAATTTAGATGAAATTCAACTACTGTGACCAATTAGAGTGTATTTCTGTATATATTTTTATGTGCTCCCCACATGATTTTTCACATTTTTGTTTTAAGAAGAGTATTTTAAAAAGAGGTACAGAGAATGCTATAAATCTGTAATCATGACTTTTAAATTATAACTATATGAATTTTGCTGCACACTAAAAATGAAATAAAGAAAAGTACTGAAAACTTATATATCTATTAATAGGCTAAAGCTCTATATGAATATTGATTACCTACATGGTATTAAAAAAGGCATCATGAATGCGTATTGTCTTGCAGGATTTTAAGTAAATATGGCTATATTTTTCTGATGTCACTTGTGTTTTTAGTATTATGCGAGAGTTAAAAATATTGGAATGAGAGAGAACATGATTTTTTTTTTTTTTTTTACATAGAAAAGAAAAAAATCCTACATTTGAATCATACATGTATGTCAAGTTTATAGGAATATCTTTTGTACAAAAAAGACTCATTCTGGATCATTTTTTCAAAACTGGCATATTCTAAGTGGCGATTGCTGAGAGAAAGAGAAATGAAAAAATTATAAAAAATAATCAATTTAAGAAAGATGACATTACATTTTAAAGAAATGGTAAGGCCTGGAAATTGTTTTTACCGATTGATTTGCAAGGAATGAAAAGAAGAAATTAAACAAGCGTTATGTGCCAATAAGTTTATCAAATTAGTAATGAAATTGGAAAGTTTCACTTAAATTCACTTAACAGTTAAATGCACATCATGGTCAGGATGCAAATAAATGACCAATGATGACACCCACTCGCCGTTCTTGGCGAATTAGACCAGGCTCTTACCATGCCGATAGCTGGCGCTGGTAGCTTTCACGTTTTACTACTGCTTAATTTTTCGACAAGTTAATCATTTTGATAGGCATACGCCTTTTTCGCCCAAGGAGGCCGCCTTTTCCTTCTTGCCACCAATCCCAACATTAGATGGAATCCATTCGAAGTGCATGTTGATCACCTCGATTTGATAAAGTTGTGCGGAGTTCGAGGATACGCAACATACTGTACCTTCCAAAATGGCGCGCAGTGTTGGGAACAAAACGATGACGCCACTGGGAACGCTCAGCTGTCATGAGTGGGAGCGATCGAGATCGATAAGTGGGAGAGAAGAGATAGAGGAAGATGGAAGAGAGAGTGAGAGAGACATACAATCTTGGGACTCGGTAAACAGTTTCTTCCTTTAGTTTGATACATTTGGATTCATCCAAAGTTTTCGCTTATTTTCTCGGACCTGGGAAACGGGGGTGCTGGGGGACCCGAAGCACCCCCAGAAATTATCCTGGGGGTGCTGCGTGTATTATTTTCCATAGACAGCACCCCCACGAAATCAGGTTCCCCCTGAATTTTTTTAAATATGTTATAATGTACAAAATTATCACATCCGACAATCGCAAATCATTTACATAGTCTTTCACATATTCCAATAACATCCCTCCTATAACGCGACTCAATCAAGCTCTAGCGGGGCAGCATCCCGGGGGGCCACTTCCATTCACGAGTGGATACCATGCGCGACCATGGGGTCTCGAAAAGCACCCTAAACACGTAATTCCCATATTCTGAAAATGCGCCCCTTAACAAGTATTGGCGTGTGAAACCCTACCCTTAACAAGTATTGGTAACAAAACGATACTCTTGGCAAATGTTCCCTGAAATGAACCCCTAAACAAGTACAGGAATGTTTTATTGTTACGGGTCCTTCGGTCGTCGGCTTTACCTTATTTGGTTTAGTACGACCCCACCTTCTACACCTCGCGCAAATTGGACTCTAAAGACGAAGTGTTGGGGCAAAAAGGACATCCTTTATAAAACATTTTAATTTTGTTTTATCATCCCCGCGAATTCGACCCTAAACACGTAATTTTCCTAGCGAAATAGATACCCTTTTTTCATTATTTTTGTGTTTTTGACACCCTTATCACGTTACGTACGTAACGTGCCCTATCGTGAAAAAGACATCCTTTTTACGTGTTTTTTGGGTCGCGCATGGTATCCACTCGTCAATGTAAGTGGCCCCCCCGGGGGCAGCATACGTGATAACCATACACACTCTTCGATAGCAGGGATGGACATGGGGTGGTTTGGACTTGAAACTTCCAGGTTTTATGTCGAATCAAGTGAGCGCGCGCCCGACCGCCCGTGTATTGTATACAAAAATTACAAGTCAGACAATAGAAATCAAATGTCACAGTCTTTTTCGCCCTGCCCCATGGCCCTACGGGCTGGGAAGCGGGGGTGCTGGGGGTGAAGCACCCCCAAAATTGGGGGTGCTGCGTGTGTTATTTTCATAGGCAGCGCACCTCCTGGAAATCTAGTGGTAGGTATGATAAATGACCGAAATATAATGAAAATGAACGACGTTTTGTAGACCCCCCCCCCCCCCACTTCAGAATTTTCCGACACATTACTTGAAATAGTGTTAAAATTCACCCTCTTTCAGATCGGAATATCAAATATTTTCTGCTCGCGCTTCGCGCTCGCATTATTGATTTTTATAAAAAAATTGTACTAATGCCCAGATACTAGGTCTAACTCTAAACACGTGCACGCATGTTTATTCAGATACGCAGCTTGATTTGGAGGGGGGGGGGTACTCTGGGCTGTATTTATATCAAATACATTTTATCAAAATAAATAAATTTTATCAAAATCTGATAACGATTAGTTAAGTTATTTAATTCTAATGGTGATATGCATGTCGTCATGACTATTTAATAGGTGGAATGATGCTGTTACATCCCCACTATCCTAGCCGTTCCTTGTGGAATCAAAATTGTTTCATTCTTTTCATACCAGAATGAATGACATGTCTTCCTTATAATGAAATAAGTTGCAGCAAAGAATATCTAATGCACTAAATCAGTTGTCAATTCAACTGTTTTGGTTCTTGAAAGGAAAGTATTGAATAAACCTAATTTTATATAATAAAATACAAAAGAACAAGTGGGGAATAATGCTAATCTTTAAAATGCAATAACTGTGATATTCCTTGTCTGATTTTGATAAAATCTTTATTCTTATGTTCGTCTGAGTTTTCTTTATCTGTTCAAACCATTTTACATTCAGTGTAGAGTTTCAGATCAGAATATCAAAAAATTTCTGCTCGCGCTTCGCGCTTACATTATTATTTTAAGAATATATCCAATTACCCATCATTTTCTTGATTTACAAAACATGAATAGAATGTCCGTTTTCAGGTCTGAAATCTCAATTTTGTTTCCGCTCGCATCAATTGTATAGTTATATATCTATCCTGTTCATGATTAGAAAAGTGCATAAGATGTCTCGTTTTTAGGTTTGAAATCTCATTTTTATTTCCGCTCGCGCTTCGCGCTCGCATCAATTGTATAGTTTTATACCTATCCTCATCATGATTAAAAAAGTACTTAGAATCTCTCGTTTTTTGGTCTGAAATCTCAATTTTATTTCCGCTCGCGCTTCGCGCTCGCATCAACTGTATATATACCTTTCCTGTTCATAATTAAAAAACGTGCTTAGAATGTCCAGTATTTAGATCGGAATGTCAAATTTTTATGTATCGCTGATCGCGCTTACAATTATTATTTGTTACAAACGCATCTTGGACCACAAACATTGCTCAAAATGTTCAATTTTCAGGACAAAATACATGAAATTTCTACAAAAAAATAGCTTGCGCTTCGCACTCGAATTATCTAATTAGATATTTATGTTCTTTTATAAGAAGAAAGCTAAGAAGTGACTGTCATAATATATATATGTATATATATGTTTAATATTCACAACTCAACAGCGATTGGTAGAAGTAAACTTATCATCACACTATATGTATATGTATATATGTATATATATATATATATGTGTGTGTGTGTGAGGGTGTGTGTGTAAGGGTGTGTGTGTGGTATGTGTGTGAGTAATTATGGAAAACTCAATTGTGTCTGTCCCCCCCCCACCCCCACCTCTGAGGAGAGATTTCAGCACCCCCACTGACAAAATCGTTCCCAGGTCCCTGTCTCGGCCTACATTTTTCAATTAGAACTTTGCACTGGAATAACATGATTTAGGGCCTATGCTGATTTGATTCCCAGTCATACTCTCTTATCCAGAATATAGCGTCGACGTGAAAGAAAATGTAAACATAAACTTGAACTTTGACTAGACGCAGCCACTAAGGTACTCTGCATCGAGAGGGGTGACATCATGCCCTCTCCTTTCCCATGGGTCGTTTGAAGTTGGATTATTTGTATTATTGTTTATATTCAAAATAAATTACGTTATCATACCATTCCTTACTATGTTGAAAAAATATGAAAAGTATAAGTGATGCTCCTATTGTGATCATTGTTTAACCTTTTTCTTTATATTCAGGCAGGGGCAATAAAATCGAGGGCGTTTTCTCCCTCAGACTCCCTAACTCAACATACAACCCGCCATATGACCCCTTATAGGGTCATGTAGTAATTTACCCGACTGGCGATGATAGGCCTATAGTATACAAGATAAAGACAAGGCTGGCACTCTGCCCGGAGGTCGCTACTGCAAGCAGTTCGTCAGTCGTCGCCATTCTTTTCTTCCTTCATCCTGTGGAAAATCAACGTCGACATCATTGCCCATCATGTTTTCTGTTGGGAAAGTGATCTCAGCGACGGCATCCGCCCGTTACAATGCGAGTAAGACGTTGATGAGGACGGCTTGGTATTCAGTGGCTGCTATTCCAGCGCCACAGAAGAATCCAGACATTATATACAATAAGGTATGTGTAATATATACTAAACAATAAATCATGACAGTTCTGTAGGAAAAAAGTGAAAGCCTACGGCTACATAGACTTGTGAGGATGGGTGTTGAGTAAAACATTTCTCGTTTGTTTTTGCTCTGCCATTTTTTTGGGAAGAATATTGTGATGAATATGAAAGTGTCATAATTATAGATTAAGTGAAATCTTCGTTTGACCTAATTGATTATTATTCGTATTTCCTTCATATCCATTCACGGAACAATTTCATTTACCATGATAAACTAGCAGTTCAGGAAGTATTTTTCCAGCTTTTTTATGTAATTGCGGTTTGAGGTTCGAGGGCCAAAAAAGAAAAGAAAAAAAAAAGAATATCAACTCATATTTAGAAAATAGATAGATATAGGCCTAATATGGAATGATTTTACAGATGTCAAGGTAGGAAATATATTTTGTAAGGTTTATTCGTTTTGAATGCATAATCACAATGAATGTTGAAAAGGCACCCAGGGGCACTGTCGTTCCGGTGGGGGCGATGGGGGCGATGGCCTCCAAAAAAAGGAGGAAAAGAAGGGAAATGGGTAAATGCGATATCATTTTCTAAATATTATGTCGAAATCTATCACAAAATAGGATTTTTGAATAAAAACATCAAATAATATTTTGCTCGCCCGCGCCTGTGAATTTTCGAGTGGTTAAAAAGGGGGAGAAAATGGAAGAGAGCTATCGGTCATAATAAACTCTATATAACACCCCTGTAATTTGATTGAGAAATATAAGGTCGTCTCCCCCCCCCCCCCATACACAGGTCATAAAAATAGACCCTAGCGCAATCCCATTATTTTCCACAACCCCGTAATATTGAAAAATCCCCGTTTCTTCATACTCTCATTTCATAATTTCGTGTCACCTCAGTTTTACTATTTCGTCGTGCCGTCATTTTATCATTTGTCTTCCCGCACTGGTATGTAACCAGTGGCGTAACTACGGGGGGGGCATGGGGGGGGGGCACGTGCCCCCCCAATCGGCTGGCAAAAAAAAAAAAAAAAAAAAAAAAAAACGGGGAGAAAGAGAAAAAGAGGGAGAAAGTGAGAGAAACGTAGTGGGAAGGAAGAACTTATTGTTAATTATGTTATATTATATTATAATTATGTTATGTTATATTACATTAAAATAAAAAAAATCATAACTTTATGAAACATAATTTGCTCAGGGCCTATGTCTTCATTGTTCCTGATGCTCGCATTGTCTGTTTAACGAGATATATAATCCTGTTGTACTCAAACCTCCCGTTTTCAAGTCAATATACACCAAATATATTTCCTCGCACTTCGAATTATTATTGTTTTATGTAGTAAAATATCATTTTAAGGTCTTAATATAAAACATTTCCGTCCGTGCTTACGTTCGCATTAGTGGATTAGTGAAATATGTCTGCTTTTCATGAATTCCTAAAATCAGTCCTTAAAATGTCCCTTTTTCTGATCTGCATATCAAAAATTACAGCGTGCGCTCGCATCATTTGGTTAGGGAAATACGCATGGTCTACTTGAATTCCTACAAACAAGCCTTAGAATGCCCCTCTTCAGGTGTGAATTTCCAAATTTTTCTCCTCGCGCTTCGCGCTCGCAATATTTGACTATTGAGATGCGTATGATAATCATGACTACAATGACTACAAAAAGTATGTCTTTAGGTGTAATTCTAACAAAATCAGCATGCGCTTGGCACTCGCATTAGATGACTATGGTGAGATATGTGTACTCTTAATGGATTCTTTTAAAAAATAGTCATTAAAATATCAATGTTTGGGGTCAATGTATACAAAAATTTTAGCTCGCGCTTCGCGCTCGCTTCATTTGGTTAATGAAAATTCGTATGGTCTTCGTGAATTCCTACAAACAAGCCTTAAAATGTCCCTATTCCATGTATTCAGGTCTGAATTTCCTACATTTTCAGCTCGCGCTTCACGCTCGCAATATTTGATTAGTGAGATGCGCATGTTAATCATGATTACAATGACTACACGTGCTTTATGTGTTTGGATGCATATAATTCTAACAAAATCAGCAAGCGCTTGGCACTCGCATTAGATTACTATGGTGAGATATGTATACTCTTAATAGATTCATAAAATATAGTCCTTAAAATGTCCGTTTGGGGTCAATATATACAAAAATTTCAGCTCGCGCTTCGCGCTCGCATTGTTTGTTTAGCGAGACAGGTACACATCATGATTACAAAAATTTGCTTATAATGTCCCTTTTTAGGTCTGAATATCAAAAATTTTAAGCTCGCGCTTCGCGCTCGCATTATGTGATCAGTGACATACATATCCGTTTAATGACACTGTCCTTAAAATATCTCTATTAGGTCAGCATACCTAGCAACTGAGCGCGCGAAGCGCGCTCACTAGGTGACTCAATTTTTTTGCTGGTGCCCCCCCAATGCTGTGACCCACGGTACGCCACTGTATGTAACGAATTCATTTCATTTTTTTCCTGGAAATTATTTCCATCATGATGAACATGCTTATTTTGAATAGCTAGCCGAGGTTGGTGAAGGCATGCAATTTAAACCCCGTCACACTAGAGGCGAAATGCCGTCGGAATGAAAATTCTTGGTACATTCTTGGATATTCGAAGCGCATTCTAAAAATTCTGACTGCATTCCAGACATTCGGGTCCATTCTTGTGATCGGCCCGAATGCTTTGCTCATGTTCAAAACTTTCGAAGTGCATTCGAAGTGGAGAAATATCGAACGACATTCGAAGTGCATTCTGACTGCTCTCTGACTGCATTCTAAATATTCTTGCTGCATTCTAACAGCATTCTTAATATTCTTCCTGTGTTCCGACTGTATTCGACAGTCAATACACCCGGAATGTGCAAGAATCATTCGAGGCGGGATCAAAGGACGTTCTAAATATTCGAACGACATTTTTGCAAAAGTAGTGAAAATTTCAAATTCCCTCCCGAATGTGGCACGAATTTTGAAAGTTCTTCATTCCGGCTGGTTCTGCTCGATTCCTGCTGATTCCGAATAAGTGTGACGGGGGTATAAATATTCGAACGACATTTTTGTAAAAGTAGTGAAAATTTCAAATTCCCTCCCGAATGTGGCACGAATTTTGAAAATTCTTCATTCCGGCTGGTTCTGCTCGATTCCTGCTGATTCCGAATAAGTGTGACGGGGTATAACGGAATGAACGAGATTTGAATATACGATTCATCCAATGTATGTAAATTGATCTGAATTTTGAAATATGAATAAAACTATTCAACAGATAATCCGATTGCATTATTCGATTTAAAGAGAAACGAGCATCTCTAATTGATATCTTCCAAATAATTGTTCATTTTGGTTTTTACAGGGCAATGTAATTCCCTGGATCGTATGACCCGAAATGGCATAAAAATATCTCACTGTTTGCACTGCTCGATCTAGCTTTCATACGGGGGTCGCGTAATCCTGTCCTTATGTTTTTTAATCATGTCATTATTAGGAACTTAAATATACATTGAAAAATAACGATAGTAAAGACTTTCATGAGGGCAATTTTAGTGTCAGTGTCGATAAATTATTGCAAAATTGATCTTTCATCTGCCCATTCCCAAATTTAAGGCGGACCTCAAACTCAATATATGCCAACATAAAAAAACACCCCATAATCTTATAAGAAAAAAATGAACTGACCTCGAACGTGTAAATCATGCTTGCTAAGCATAATATTCTTTATTGTGAATAACAAGTCCAAAGTGCCTGTTTGATGAAGAATGGCTTATCAATATAGCTAAGTAATCAAGAACTCTCAAAGGTTAGTACTGTCCAATTTGAAAAAAAAAAACGCGTTTCACTTGTGTAAATATTACATAGCAGTCCTTATAGTGTTTTATGAAAAAAATATCGTCTTTCAAGAAGGCGGTGTCAATCATGTCATTAATGACCGTACTGTCTTCAAAAGATGTCCTAAATTTTGATTGACCAATATATGCTGACGAGTCGTATAAAATGAATAAAAAGAGTAAAGCCTTGTTTGACGATATTTTAGACGTTTTTACCAAGTATCCACCAATGTGACATAGATTAATCCGCCAATTTATTATAGACTTATTCCACTAGACCCAAAGGGGAAAGAAATTCATATCCCGTCCATGAATTTTGATAACTTGAACAGGTCAAAAATTTTAGAAAGTTTGTGAAGTAAAAATCAAAATTTACACTGATAAAAGTAGCTCACATGTATGTAAAAAAAATGTTTCATTAAAAAAAGGAATTTCGTGAGAGTAACGAAATAAAATCCTTACTGCTTGCCTGCAGTTCCAAGTTTGACCTGTAATGTTAAAATATAGTACTCCATTTTTGGACTGAGAATCAAACGGGCATGTATATTTTTATGTCCCTTTCTGCTTATCACTTCAGTTACTGTCATTTCCTTTTTAAATCTAGTTTTTGCCTTTACATTAACTTTCCTCGAGATATCAATTCAAGACTGGTATCTTCAATTTATCTTATATGGGTTAAAGAAGTATTGGTCAAAATAACCAATCTGATGGTGAATATATTATGTCTGGTATCCGATTAAAATAATGGTTGGCCTAACAAAAAGTCGTAGTTTCTAATTAATGATTTGTTTAATCTTGTCCTCCTTTTTAGGTTAGACACATATTCACAGACACATTGACTATTTTGACAATTTTTGTTGACATTGTACCAACTTGGAAACTCAATTGAAACAAGAAAAAAATAAGATAAGTTTATCATAAGCACCTTCAGTATGTTCAAACGACGTTTCCGTAGCAAAACATGTACAACCGCGCTCTTGATCATGATTCTGTGACATGATTCAAGATAATGTTCTAAATTTAGTAGTAAAAGCATGACGACGCTGGAACCAAGGTCACGGGGTTATATTTTGATGGTCATATTTTATACCCGAACTTGACAGAATCTGCTTTAGAATCTGTTTCTGCCTTACCATGTTCCTAGTCGAGGTTTTCAACATTATACAGGAATTTGAATATTTCCCAAATTTACTCGTAGTCTAACAGGGTCCAGAATAAATCTTTTCAGAATAACAAGTTATTCATCAGTTTAGATAAAACAAAGTTAAAATGTTTACAACAATAACAACCATATTTGAGTATTACACCTCATCAGCGGATCATGCCAGCACCCGAATCTGAATATGGAATAATCATACAAATTCTACTAGACATGTATAGACAGTCGTCATTGTAATTATTTGAACTAAATTTAGATTGGTGTCAGTCAGCACGAGGATCAAGTCAGGAGAATGGAGCTGCATGGTGCATATTTTATCATTCGACATAAATCAGGTCTTATCTATTATTGTTTGGTCCCCTAAGCCTGAGGTCCGACCAAAGATAATTTTACTGGTATTCTGAATCCAGTATTGAAACTGGAAGCGGAACACATTTGCAGTTTTACTAAAAATCTCAAAATTTGACTGATGGATAAAGTTGTCATGTCAATTTGGTTTTATTGATAGAAATTGGGTTTATATTTACTTTTATAGAGGATCGTTCTTTGTTTTTGTTTTTAACTGAAATAGCAGTCAGTATAACTATGCGCTTAGCACAGGATTTGTGCTCCTTGATCCTTTAACCTAGTGTTAATGTAATCAGACTTTCCTAGTTGTGTATACTATTTTATATCATCCGGATGGATTGATGATTTTTAAAGACAATATTATTTAATGATACCTTTCCTGCCACTTCCTTGCTATTTGTTTGAATTACCATAATACCTTGCTTCTCCTTATCACTGAGATTGACAGTGAAGAATGGTACAATGAATTATCGTCGAAACCACATACACCAGCATATATTTCTAAAAGATAACTATCAATCTGCTCAAATAATGGAAGTGGATTATTCTAGGTTTTTTTAATCATTTATTAATAAAACACTTTTTTCGTTAGATTAGAGCTCAACCTTCCTCACGAAATACATCTCTATATAGCCATGATCTCGTTTATTCTGTCAACCTATATAGCCTTTTTGTCGTGGCTGTTGACGGCGGCGACGACGACGATGATGACGATGCTCATGATGTAGATGATTATCATGTCAATCAAAGTAACGACGGAAATAATAATGATAATGAAATTATGATGGTATTAATCATAATAATAGGGCCTATATAAGATCCATGTCACATAAATGTTATAAGATCAAGCATCCACCACTATACTACCACAACCACACTACAGCATTATCGAGTTATGAAGTATCTATTCTTTATTCAGTTCTGGTTTGTCATAGCATCACACGTGAATTGACCTATATGATCAATATATTTGCACCAAAGGAAAGTGGTTATTGTTAATTTTATGTTTTTAAGGTTTTTATGCTCTAATCATTTGTTTCTTTCTATATAGCTCTTTATCAACAATGAATGGGTGAACTCGGTCAGTGGTAAAACATTCCCTACCATTAACCCCGCCACAGAGGAAGTGATTGCCGAGGTATCCGAGGCTGACAAGGTATATTTATTTAGATTCTTCTACCCTAACAGCTACTACTACTACTACTACTACTACTACTACTACTACTACTACTACTACTACTACTACTACTCCTCCTTCTTCTTCTACTAATTCATCTTATTAATATCATTCATCCATACTACTTTTGCTGCTGCTGCTGCTACTACTACTACCACTACTACTACTACTACTACTTCTACTACTTCTAGTAGTAGTAGTAGTGGTAGTAGTATTAGTAGTAGTAGAAGTAATGCTGCTCTTTATACTACTTTACGGTACTACTCCCCCCCCCACAATAATAAGAACAAAATGCACAATTTCCATAACAAGTTTACTATCAGCAAATCATATTGAATGATTTCATTTGTTTTGGTAGTAGTATTAGTAGTAGTAGTAGTAGTGCTGCTCTTTATACTACTTTACCGTACTACTCCCCCCCCCCACAATAATAAGAACAAAATACACAATTTCCATAACAAGTTTACTATCAGCAAATCATATTGAATGATTTCATTTGTTTTTAACTGTTATTGCAATTTTTTACAAGTTTTATGAAACGTGCCCTGATTTCTGTTTTTCTTTCTTTCTTTTTCCTCAGGCTGATGTAGATATTGCCTATGCTGCAGCCAATGAAGCTTTCCGGCTTGGATCCCCATGGCGTACAGCCAATGCATCCCATAGGGGTAAACTCCTCAACAGATTGGCTGATTTAATGGAGAGGGACGCAGCATATCTAGCCGTGAGTAAATTCAAACCCCGACTCTAACAGATTACTCAAAGCATTAAAGAAGAATAAAGCCTTTGTATCAATGGCTCTGAAAAGTGTCCAGTCTTTATCTTTTAAAAGTACTTCATACTAAGTTATTATTTCCATTTTAATTTTGCATAATTTGTGCATTATCTTGATTTATTATGTAACAATCAAACAACCAAGAAATAGGCCTATTCAAGCACAGAACTGAAGACATTATATTTGTGTACCGCGGAGGCAATGGTGGCGGGGTACGGGGAAAGGGGATAGTCAAACAGGGATAATGTCGAATGCAAAAAGTTCAGAGGAGCCGAAAGCATAAATCGAAATAAAAGCATTTATTTCTTAACCCCAAGAAGACTGGGGGGCTGATTTAGCCCCCCCCCCCCTCGACATTTTTCGTGATAAATCCTCTGCGCGAAATTTTTTGACCGCGTCGCTCACTGACTTTTTACATTCAAGTCTCGCGCAACTTTTGACCCCGGGTACGCGATTTTGAAATTACGCAACATTTCGTAAGTGAATGCAGTCCCAAAATTGCCAAAAAGTGTGAATTTGTGTACAAATCCAATGCAAATGGTGTTTTTAGCCAAAATTCATAAATGTATCATTATTTTTCCTTTTACTGATTAAAATCAATTAATTCCATCTTATATATGGTCAAAATAAAGTCCCCGACAATTTCCATTGAAAAAACAATGAAAAAAAGAAAGTCGAAAAACAGAGAAATACATAAGAAATTTAAAATACAATAAAATACACAAGAAAAAAAATGTGATTTTCAAATTTTTTTAAAGTAGATTTGATCAGATTCATATAAAGTGTCTGTGTACCATAGATTAAAATTTCAGGGGCATTATTTAGTTGAGTAGAGCAAACTTTTGATTTTACGCATAAATTAACATCATTGATTAGCAATGAGATTTTTCGCAGAATTTGATCTTGTAGTTTTGTAAATTATGCCATGGGTAACGCGTGTGCCAATTTTCGGCGCGATCGCGCGATCGACGGCCGAGATCATAAGGGGGGGGGGGCTGAATCAGTCCCCCTCCGTCTTTTTAGGCATCGAAATAGCCCAGTTTATTTAGGGTTAAAACCCATTTTATTGTGAATGCAGATCTGCAAGTATTGATTCTGAATTGAAATGATTTTCTGTAACTATATTACCATGATAGCGGGTTTTCATTTTTTTTTGTACTTTATTTGGTTAGAGCCTAGAGACTCTGGATAACGGTAAACCATACCAAGATTCCTTCACCATTGATGTCCCAGGGTCTGTAGCAACACTCAGGTTTGTGTCACCTTAACTGTTCTCTCACACAAGCATTGCCCCCCCCCCCCCCCAAAAAAAAAAAAAAAAAAAAAAAAAAAATTAATACAAATAAACAGTTGGCTCTTTTTTATTCTTTCTTTCCGACCACCGATAGCTTTAACTTGATATTCTAGATGAATAGAGCCAGTGGCGTAACTACGGGGGACATGGGGGGCACGTGTCCCCTCCCCCCATCGGCTGGCAAAAAAAAACGGAGGAAAGGAGAAAGGAAGAGAAACGTAGGGGGAAAGAAGAAATTATTGTTCATTATAATGCTATATTATATTATAATTATGTTATATTACATAATAAATTTTTTTTCATAACCTTATGAAACATAATTCGCTCAGAATGTCTTAATATAAAACATTTCCTGTCCGTGCTTACGTTTGCATTAGTGGATTGGGGAGATATGTCTGCTCTTCATGAATTCCTAAAATCAGTCCTTAAAATGTCCCTTTTTCTGATCTGAATATAAGAAATTCAGCTCCCGCTTCGCGCTCGCATGTATCGTTTGGTTAGTGAAATACGTAATGTCTTAGTGAATTCCTCTAAACAAGCCTTAGAATGCCCTCTTCACGTCTGAATTTCCTGAATTTTTAGCTCGCGCTTTGCGCTCGCAATATTTGATTAGTGAGATGCGTATGATAATCATGATTACAATTTCTTAATGTGTTTAGATGTAATTCTAACAAAATCAGCAAGCACTTGGCACTCGCATTAGATGACTATGGTGATATATGTATACTCTTAATGGATTCCTAAAAAATAGTCCTTAAAAATGTCATTGTTTGGGGTCAATATATACAAAAATTTCAGCTCGCGCTTCGCGCTCGCATTGTTTGTTTAGCGAGACAGGTACGTATCATGATTTCAAAAATTTGCCTATTATGTCTCTTTTTAGGTCTGGATATCAAAAATGTTCAGCTCGCGCTTCGCGCTCGCATTATTTGGTCAGTGAGATACATATTTGTTTAACGGCACTGTCCTTTAAATGTTTGTATTAGGTCAGTATAACTGGCAACAGCGCGCTTCGCGCGCTCACTAAGTAACTCAACATTTTTGCTGGTGCCCCCCCCCCCCCCAATGCCGTGACCCATGGTACGCCACTGAATATAGCTTTATGTTATACATGTGCAACCACTATTGGATATTTTTAATAGCTGGATGTGGGAAAAAAATCAACTTCCTACTTTGCACAACAAATTTCATTGCCAAATTATACCAGGTTGTATATTTCTCTTCCATTGTAAAAAGGAAACTTCCAGATGCTAATCATGTTGATCATGAACTACATTCAGTGTTCGAATCACTTTGGATGATAAATGCATCGAAAGTAACTCAAGGGTAATCCAGGGACATGATAAATGGCAATTAATTTACGAAGCTTTTAAACACATCATTCTTCATATCTTCTGTGTAAGCATGGCAAATTGTCAAATTGACATTGGTATTGGGGACTCAAAATGAATAGATTGGAGTAAAAGAAGAGTTGAAGGTTTAATTGCCGTGTAAAATTTTGATAATGCAATATACTCTAAAGTTACTTCCGAAGTTTCCCTCAAACCTTTAAATGTTATAAACACGAAACTGATAATTGATGATTGAGGAGATGACACGCCCCACCGTGGATATAAGATTCTGCAACACATTTTTTTTCAGGAAAGTATGAAGTTTGACCCAAATCTTTGGTGTGGGTAATGTGTTCCTTCTTTTCCTTACCTCATTTCCACTTCGAAAAGAGCATTTTGAAGAGTGTTCTTGTGTTTCATTTTTTTGTTGTTGATGATGATTTATATTCTTACTTCCTCACACCAGATATTATGCTGGATGGGCTGACAAAATAGAAGGAAAAACAATTCCTGTTGGTAAGTTTCCAATGATATTACCAGGGTCCAATAATTCTACACCAGTGGCGGATCTAACTTTTATATAGCTAAGATTTGGGTTTGGCCAGTTGGTTTGACCCAATGGCGATGAAAGGCAACATCCTGCCTCTTAACCCCCCCCCCCACCCTCCTGCAGATCAATGCACTGCTTGCGTGACTCTGTCTGCAGGGAGCACAAGGGGGATCGATCCGCTACTGTATACGGAAATCACAAAAACACTATTGACATCAACTTCCCGATGTATGCTTACAACCC
The DNA here is from genome assembly GCF_037042905.1 of Lytechinus pictus. Lineage (NCBI taxonomy): Eukaryota > Metazoa > Echinodermata > Echinoidea > Temnopleuroida > Toxopneustidae > Lytechinus > Lytechinus pictus. The sequence goes on along the minus strand of NC_087245.1, from coordinate 10,892,978 downwards.
ACTCTGAGAGTCCAAATTTCAAATAAAGTAACAATGGTGCATGTGATATATGCATGCCCCCCTTTTTTTCATGCGTGGGTCTTTTGTGAATATATGCCACGATCATAATCATGATAATAAACCTTACCCCTGCATGTGGTATTGGCGTATCGGTAATGAACATGGTTAATGTGCACCCATGGGCGGAAATCCTAGGGGGGAAGTGTCCCCCCTACCCAAAAAAGTAGGGGGACACAATATCACATGTCCCCTACTATTTTCGGTCTTTTATGAAATTGAAATAAAACATGTATTTTTGGACGAGATGACCTTACTTATTGGGTGAAAACTTTTTTTTTTTGCTTGTCAAATTTATTTTGGTCGAAATGACCTTACATTTGGGGTGATAGCCTTTTTTTAATTTGCTTGTCAAATTTTCCAGCCCCTGGTCCCCCCTACCTTTGGAGACAGATTTCCGCCCTTTTGTGCACCGATTTATATTTATATATTATATTGATAAAAAAAATCATGATTTAAAGTTATCAGATACCATCTCTTCAAAGGGAGACAATGTGGGGTTTATCAGAGTCACTTCCTTTTATTTGTCGCTCATTGTGATAATAATTTTTTTCATTTATCATTTCTACATATATTTAGATGGAGATTTCATGACATATACGAGGCATGAACCAGTAGGCGTCTGCGGGCAGATCATTCCGGTAAGGGTTTGTCTCTCCTTTAAACACATTGAAGTCTTCTGTAATCGTATGTACATATGGGTGGAGAGGACAATAATGTAGGTCATATTCCCAGAGGAAATACGTTCTCTTCTATAGGGAAGTTATGACATGAATACCATATTACCAGAAGAACATGTTTTTGGCAGCATTACGGAAATTACCGACATCCTGGACCTCATTAAAAAAAAGTGTTATTATCTTGAGCTGGCATTGATTCTATGACCACTGACAATTTATCCGAAAATGTCTCCATGGTAATAGTTTCACTCTGGAGAATGCAAGAAGTTCACAAATAGAATCGGAAAAATATAACAAAGAAAATAGGGCTAAAAAGTAAAAAAAAAGAATCCTAAGTGAGATATTTGAAATCTTTATAAGAATATGTATACCTGTTTCGATCATTCTTCTGAATAAGTCATTAAACATGATAAAGTGTTATTGAATGTTTAAATAATTTTCAATGCAGTGCTTATAAAGTTATTTAAGTCGTAAGGCTTTTTCTCACAAATTTTAATGATGACACGGGATAACGGGTATTAGTCCACTGAACTGTAAATATTTACTCAAATCAATTACTCTGTCAGACAGTGGCGAATTCAAAGGGGGGGGGGTTGTTACACCCACAAATGTAATAACGCCCACAAATGTAATAACGCCCACAAATGTAATAACACTTTACCCACAAATGTAATAACGCCCACAAATGTAATAACACTTTACCCACAAATGTAATAATTTCACCCACAAATGTAATAATGCACTTTACCCACAAATGTAATAATTTTTGATCGCCCACAAATGTAATTATGACTTTACCCACAAATGTAATAAATTTGAAGGGATTTTTGGCGAATCCGTTCTAAACTGAAATCCTGTAGTAATGCGTTCATATAGCGATGGACCAATAGGTCCATGATATAGCACAAAAGTGCAAAGTCTTTTTTCCAGACCCGGTTAATTAAAAAAATATAATATAAGTCCAAAGCCTTTTTTCCAGACCCGGTTGTTTAAAAAATTATAATATAAGTCCAAAGTCTTTTTTCAAGACCCGGTTATTTCAAAAATTATAATATAAGTCCAAAGTCTTTTTTCCAGACCCGGTTGTTTAAAAAATATTATAATATAAGTTTAAAGTCTTTTTTCCAGACCCGGTTGTTTCAAAAATTATAATATAAGTCCAAAGTCTTTTTTCCAGACCCAGTTGATTAAAAAATTATGATATAAGTCCAAAGTCTTTTTTCCAGACCGGTTGTATCAAAAATTATAATGCAAGTCCAAAGTCTTTTTTTCCAGACCCGGTTGTTTCAAAAATTATGATATAAGTCCAGTCCTTTTTCCAGACACGGTTATTTCAAAAATTATAATATAAGTCCAAAGTCTTTTTTCAAGACCCGGTTATTTCAAAAATTATAATATAAGTCCAAAGTCTTTTTTCCAGACCCGGTTGTTTAAAAAATATTATAATATAAGTTTAAAGTCTTTTTTCCAGACCCGGTTGTTTCAAAAATTATAATATAAGTCCAAAGTCTTTTTTCCAGACCCAGTTGATTAAAAAATTATGATATAAGTCCAAAGTCTTTTTTCCAGACCGGTTGTATCAAAAATTATAATGCAAGTCCAAAGTCTTTTTTTCCAGACCCGGTTGTTTCAAAAATTATGATATAAGTCCAGTCCTTTTTCCAGACACGGTTATTTCAAAAATTATAAAATAAGTCCAAAGTCTTTTTTCCAGACCCGGTTGATTAAAAAATTATAATATAAGTCCAAAGTCTTTTTTCTAGAACCGGTTGTTTCAAAAATTATAATATAAGTCCAAAGTCTTTTTTCCAGACCCGGTTGTTTCAAAAATTTTAATGTAAGTCCAAAGTCTTTTTTCCAGACCCGGTTGTTTAAAAAAATATAATATAAGTCCAAAGTCTTTTTTCCAGACCCGGTTGTTTCAAAAATTAAAATATAAGTCCAAAGTCTTTTTTCCAGACCCAGTTGTTTCAAAAATTATAATATAAGTCCAAACTAAGATACGATAATGATATTCCAGTGGAATGGAAATGAGAATCGAGCTTAGTCTTTTCTCCAGACCCAGTTAATTAAAGCTGATGGAATAAATGTCTTTGTTGTTTTTTGAAATTATACGGCGCGTATTGTGAATATATGCGCTAAGAGTACATTCAGAACCAAGCGTAGTCTTTTCTCCAGACCCGGTTACTTAAAACTGAAAACGAAAACCCTAAAGTAATGCGTTCATATTGCACAAAAGTGCAAAGTCTTTTTTCCAGACCAGGTTAATTAAAAAATTATAATAAAAGTCAGTCTTTTTTCCAGACCTGTTTGAGTAAAAAAAATATAATATAAGTCCAAAGCCTTTTTTCCAGACCCGGTTGTTTAAAAAATCATACTATAAGTCCAAAGTCTTTTTTCCAGACCGGGTTATTTAAAAAATCATAATATAAGTCCAAACTAAGATACCATAATGATATTCCAGTGGAATAAAAATGAAAATTGAGCTTAGTCTTTTCTCTAAACCCTGTTATTCCAAAATTATAAATAACAATACAACAACAAAAACAGTAAAAAGACTCCATAATCTTGTTAATGATGGATGACATGGACATATAGAGTAGTCTTTCAGCCAGACCCAGTTATTTTTTTTCAAAATATCGCAAATAGTAATAATAAAAAACTACAAATCTAAGACCAAGCAATCCTTCAACCTAAGAACCTGTTTTAAAAAGAGGTTAAGAACGTTGTCTTTATTCCAGACCTAATCATTTAAAATATTACCCCAAAAAAAATCTTCTAACGTAAGACCCTATCATATTCTTATTCTTGTGGAATAAGACGAGATTCAAAACGTACTCTTTCCTCCAGACCCAGTTTTAAAAAAAATGAAATTTAAAAATACTTCAAATCTAAGACCAATTTTCAAAAGTTACACCCAGAAAAAAATGTCTTTACCCCACACCCATCTTTTTTTTTTAAATAATACTAATACCCCTACAAAACATTGTAATAATGCATGGGTAAAGCAATCATCTTTTCTCAAGACTTGGTTATTATTTGAAAAAATAAAATAGTTTTTACAAATATTCTTAAACGAATACCCAATCATCTAATTACTGTGGAATAACATGAAGATCGATTGTAGAATTTCCTCCAGACACAGTTATTTCAAGAATAAAAAAGCAATAAAAAACCCAACCCCCAACAACGAATCTAAGAACCATCAATCCTCCAAATTAAGACCATGTAAAAAAGCACATGTTTAAAGCGTTGTCTTTATTCCTGACCCAGTCATTTAAAAAATGATTTAAACAATCTTAAAAACATAAAACTTTGTCATATTCTTATTCCTGTGGAATAACCCGAGTATTATGATTAGTCTTTCTTCTAGACCCGGTTATTTAAAAGATAAACAATCATTGAAAAAAAATCTAGGCTAAGACCAATCTTCAAAATTAAACCCAGTTAAAATGCTTGGGTTTAGAGTGTTGTCTTTACCCCACACCCAGTTCTCTTAAAAATACGAATTAAGCCAAACTATAAAAATCATGTGATAACGCATACCACAAATACCGTGTTTACACTTAATCGGCATTTGAATCGGCTTGCGGTTCTGAACCGCGAGCCGATTCAGCATCGGCTTTTTCATAGCGTGTAAACGCGAGCAACTTGAATCGGCTCGCGGTTCAGAACCGGCAATTTGCACCACCAAAGTAGTAGGTTCTGAACCGCGAGCCGATGCAGAATCGGCTTTTTTACTACGTGTAAACAGAAAGCCGATTCTGCACCGGCAATTTGTGCGCATTTCAATTACTTTACCATTGTGACGTAATTGTAAGCGCACTGATCCAGCGTTGTCTTTATTATGACGTATATTGTAGGTATGCGTATCATTTCAGGTTTTTGCATCGGCTCGCGGTTCTGAACCGCGAGCTGTAACAACGTGTAAACGCAATCTAAATGCCGATTCTGCATCGGCATTTGGTTCAGAACCAATTGCCGATTAAGTGTAAACACGGTAATAGACGACAAATTAATCATAGGCGTAAATATTCATATGATACGCGCCTTAAAATCCAAGATAACAACAACAATGTTTTTCTACATCAATGATATTGTGGGGTCTTTACTGATACTGTTTGTTTGTTTTTATTGTTTCTTATAATTTCCTATTTTGAAATAACTGGGTCTGGAGCAAAGACTACACCATATTTCCATGCTATCCAATGTTGATAAGATTGCAGGGTCTTTTTTGTTGTTGTTGTTGTGTTTTTTAATTATTTTTATTACTGGGTCTTGAGAAAAGTCCACGCTATATTTCCATATTATTCAACATGACTAGGATCGTGGGTCGTTGTTTTTTTTATTATTATTATTAATTTTTTATTATTATTCTTCATTTGTTATTTGAAAGATCTGGGTCTATATGAAAGACTACGCTATATTCCCATGTTATTTAACATTAATAAGATAGTGGGGGTCTTTGTTTCTTGTTGACTCTTTAAAAAATGATTTGTAATTTTGAAATAAGTGGGTCTGGAGGAAAGACTGCGCTATATTTCCATGTTATTCAACATCAGTAAGACTGTGGAGCCTTTGTTTTATTATTATTATATATCTTTTCTATGATTTTTTATTTTAAAATAACTGGGTCTTGAAAATAGACTACGTTATCTTTTCAAGTTATTCAACATCAATGAGATAGTGGGGTCTTTGTTAATAGTGTTCTTTATGATATGCAATTGTGAAATAACCGGGGCTGGAACAAAGACTACACCATATTTCGATACTAATAATCATATCTGATTGATACACGTCTGACAAAACTCAAATACACACACACACACACACACACTAACTGGGCGTTGTGGCGTGTGCCTGTAATCCAAGCTATGTGGGGAAGTTACAAATTGATGCAGAGGTTCGAGCCCTGGTCACGTGTTTCGGATGGTGACGTTAAAGGTCGGTCCCAGACGTAAATAATCATATCTGATTGATACACGTCTGACAAAACTCAAATACACACACACACGCTATTCAATGTTGAAAAGATTGCGAGGTCTGTTTTTGGTTGTTGTTGTTGTTCTTTTGTTTTTGAATGATTTTTTTATAACTGGGTCTGGAGGAAAGACTATGCTATATTTACATTTTGTTCAACATTAATAAAATCGTGGGGTCTTTGTTTTTTTTAATATTATTATTCATTATTTGCTATTTGAAAGATTTGGGTCTGGAGCAAAGGCTAAGCTAAACTTCTATGTTATTCAACAATAAGACGAATTTATTTGGAAGATTGTTTAAATGTTTTATATAACCGGGTCTAGAGAAAAAAGACTGTGACTTTGCACTACTAGTATATTAACGCATTACTATAGGGTTTTATTTTAGAACAGATTCGCCAAAAATCCCTTCAAATTTTGTAACATATGTGGGTAAAGTGCATTATTACATTTGTGGGATGAAATTATTACATTTGTGGGTAAAGGGTTTTAGTTTTAAGTTTTAAGTAACTGGGTTTGGAGAAAACACTACGCTTGATTCTCAATTTACTCTTAGCGCATATATTCACAATAAGCGACGTATAAGTTAAAACAACAACAAAGACATTAATTCCACCAGTCTTGATTAACTGGGTCTGGAGAAAAGACTAAGCTCGATTCTCATTTCCATTCCACTGGAATATCATTATCGTATCTTAGTTTGGACTTATATTATAATTTTTGAAACAACTGGGTCTGGAAAAAAGACTTTGGACTTATATTTTAATTTTTGAAACAACCGGGTCTGGAAAAAAGACTTTGGACTTATATTATATTTTTTTAAACAACCGGGTCTGGAAAAAAGACTTTGGACTTACATTAAAATTTTTGAAACAACCGGGTCTGGAAAAAAGACTTTGGACTTATATTATAATTTTTGAAACAACCGGTTCTAGAAAAAAGACTTTGGACTTATATTATAATTTTTTAATCAACCGGGTCTGGAAAAAAGACTTTGGACTTATTTTATAATTTTTGAAATAACCGGGTCTGGAAAAAAGACTTTGGACCTATATTAAAATTTTTGAAATAACCGGGTCTGGAAAAAAGACTTTGGACTTATATTATAATTTTTGAAACAACCGGGTCTAGAAAAAAGACTTTGGACTTATATCATAATTTTTTTAACAACCGGGTCTGGAAAAAAGACTTTGGACTTTTATCATAACTTTTGAAACAACCGGGTCTGGAAAAAAGACTTTGGACTTTTATTATAATTTTTTAAACAACCGGGTCTGGAAAAAAGACTTTGGACTTACATTATAAGTTCTTAATTAACCGGGTCTGGAAAAAAGACTTTGCATTTTTGTGCTATATCATGGTCCTATTGCAATAGGTCAATCGCTATATGAACGCATTACTACAGGATTTTAGTTTAAAACGGATTCGCCAAAAATCCCTTCAAATTTATTACATTTGTGGGTAAAGTCATTATTACATTTGTGGGCGATCAAAAATTATTACATTTGTGGGTAAAGTGCATTATTACATTTGTGGGCGAAATTATTACATTTGTGGGTAAAGTGTTATTACATTTGTGGGCGTTATTACATTTGTGGGTAAAGTGTTATTACATTTGTGGGCGTTATTACATTTGTGGGCGATTATTACATTTGTGGGTGTAACAGGGGTAAAGCCGGTCCGTGCCCCCCCCCCCCCCTTTAAAAGTGAGAACTTCTTTTTGCTTGTTACATTTTCGTCGGAAAAAATGTGCCCCCCCCCCATTGGAAAAGCCTGGATCCGCCCCTGCTGTCAGAAACCATTCCATAAAGACGTACCGGACACGCCTTTGACCAACCCACTTTCAATATCCTTGAAATATGAAGCTATTATTATGCGGAATTATGCCACGCCAACCATGCCATTGCCCCCCCCCCCCCCCCCATGTATGCGCACAGTAATTTATGTCAGAATCATCTTCTAGAGACAATTTAAATCAGCTGTGTGATTTTCCATTAGAGACAAATTAAATCAGCTGTGTGATTTTCCATTAGAACCAGTGAGATTGAAATGGGGGGGGGGGGGGGGAGATAGGATTCCCGTTCCGTGCCCAAACGTCACCTTTCATCCCAGCAATGGCTCCAATAGGCCTCAAATTATACCCTTTTTAATCTAAGACAGTCGTCCCAAATTATTAAGGGCAACCTTTTCAGTGGCTTGGTCTTGTTTGAAGGTTTGATAAAAAAAAATAATAATTGTAGAAATGTGTGTTTCTGCATTTCCGAGTGGCTTAATCCTGGATCCTTTGACTCTGGAGAGTTTGTGTACACGGAGAACACAATGTTATATTTTTTAATTCTATATTTTAAAGTGGAATTTCCCGCTGTTGATGCTGGCCTGGAAGTGGGCTCCTGCTCTGGCCTGTGGAAACACTATCGTAATGAAAACAGCAGAACAGACACCTCTCACTGCACTTTACATGGCTGAACTCGCCAAAGAGGTAATAATGATATCAGAGCCCCATCTTACAAAGAGTTACGATTGATCCGATCAATCACAGCTATGGACGGCCACCAATGCCAACATTTGAAATGCATGTTTGTTCAAATTATTTTCTAGATATGATGTATATTCATACATTCATCATTCTCTTGAAGATTCATCGAGATCTTATTTGTTTACTAAGGAGATTCCTGTAGAAAGAAATTGTGGTATTGATGGATTGCCATACAGTTGCGATTAATTGGATCAATCGCAACTTTCTGTAAGACGGGGCCCATGGCCCTACAAACGGGAAACCGGGGTTATTGTTGCTGTGGTTATCGTCAGATTTTCAGAGGGAAAGATATTGTCGACCTGATTTGGTTTTGATAACGTTTTCTGTTTACTTTAGTTATTTTGTTTATCTTTACCATTCCTAAGTCCATCGATGGTGTGATGAAAAGGGGAAAAAATGATAAGAGTAACATTAGTGAAAACTAGAATAAATAATTCAATTAAACTTGTATTTTTCTCACTCCCTCTTTTAATTACTATACCGGTATATAAATCTTTTGTAATTTATTATCTTATTATCTCTATAATTAGTTTGCATATTGACTCCATTATCTTTTGAATTAAGGACAAAATGACTGAAATTGAGGATCCATATCCTCCAACGAATATTAAAACCGTATACTGTTAGAAAAAACATTTTTAAAAACTGTCTGCAGAATAGGGTATATGTATTGACAATAAACTAACAAACTGAACTGGTTGTATATTGGTCATCATATTGACTTTTCTTTTTAAAACCAAACTTTCTTTTTAAATAAACTGAAAGGTTTTTGATGTTATTTGATGTTACAGGCTGGATTTCCACCGGGAGTGATCAATGTTCTGTCGGGATATGGCCCCACTGCTGGTGCAGCAATCGCCAGTCACCCAGGCATTGACAAGGTTGCGTTTACTGGATCTACAGAGGTAAGAAATACAAAACCATTAAACATGTCAGCTTTACTATCTGTTGGATGAACAACTATTGTTTGTAGTTACTCATAAACATTTATAACGGGAGACACTTTCCGACCTCAAGACGACAACGTGCACTGATAACCTGAGAGGGTGGAATTTTATGCTAATCAAAATCTCATTGACCAGTCAGATTTTTTTTCATTCAACGTGCACTGATGGATGTAGCAATAATATTCTTTCATTAGTAGATCGTAATTTTGTTTTAAGGATTGTTTCCCTTTCTCGTTTTCTTTCAAAGTTAGCAGACAGGTTTAATAACCATCAAATAGGCCTAAGACCCTAAACCACAATATCAGCCCTGGTTGGATCTAGCTTTTTTCCAAGGAGGGAGTTTGACCGAGAATATTGACAAGCCAAACAAACCCCCCCCCCCCCAAAAAAAAAAAAAATTGCTCCACTACCAAACGAATGTCATTTTGGTACCGGGGATTTTTTTTTACAGGAAAAAAGTGGGGTCACTATAAAATTAAGGCAATTTGGGGCTGGTAGGTCATTACTCTTTTTTAAATTGGAAGCCCAAGGGGGGGGGGGGGGCGTAGATCCGCCACTGTAAGCAATGAAATGAATTCAGCCAGATATTATGTATTCCGAAAGATAGGCCTATAATATTGCATTCGCGTTTAGAGATGTCTTGTGTTAATAAATGATTCACTCTCTTAAAAACGAATTTTTTTTCTACCACAATCCTTTCTTTCTTTGGTTTTGTAGATCGGGAAAATCATTCAGCAAGCAGCAGGAGCATCAAATATTAAGAAGGTCACCCTTGAACTTGGCGGAAAAAGTCCTAACATCATCCTTGCAGATGCGGATCGTAAGCTTTAATAATTTTCTTTAATTAAATTATCGTACAGAAGGGTGGGGGCTTGTGGGCTATGCTTCCCCCAGTTCTACGACCAAGAAAAAAAGGAAAGGAAAGGATAGGAGAGGGGGTAAGGTTTTCTTTTTGATATTATGTCAAAATCTAACACAAACTTAGATTTTCATTCAGCTTTCTTTTTTTTTGCTCATTACTCCACTGAATCATTCATGAAACTTGATAAATATTATTTTTCTTACCACTCCATCATCTCCTAAAATATATGTAAATTGACTTTATTCCAACTTATTAATCATATATTAAACATATCAAGTAAGACGAGCATAGTTCTTTTACCTCTTTAATTTTAATGTTTTCGTCTGAAAAAATTAACCTATTTAGATTTTGAGTTTACGTTAGTGTAAAGTTGAAAGACTATATTTTTTATGAGAAAATTTTTTTAGTATTTCTGGTCAATTCAATTCAATTCATTTATTTTCCATTAAAAACTCAATCAAAATAAATACATATAAAATTCATAAATAAAAATCGGAAGGACCCCAAGAAAAGCATAGCTTGCGAGGATGGGGCCCTGTACAATAATTTACAAAACAAAACAGATCTCACGTTGTTAAAGTGTAAAGATAAAAAGAAAACAAGCCTCATACACACACACAATCACACCAGCATACCAACACACACCCATATGCAGAACATTGAGAAGTTAACAAAGTCAAAGAGTAAGAAATAAAGGAAGCGATAGCGGGAGAGAAAAAGTAAAGGAGATATAGGGAAGAAAGAAAGAGGGAAGATAGAGATCGAGAGGGAGAAAGAATGCCCTCTACTCAGTGCACATCAAACGTTTAAACAAAAATTGTTTACATAAACATTTGAATCTCGTTAAAGTTGAAGAATTTTTCACAACATAAGGTAACAAATTCCAATCATGAACACCCTGAAATCGTATTGTATGTTGGTTTAATGAGGTACGTGCAAAAGGAATAAGAAATTTTGATTTGTTTCTGGTCTCATAAGAATGATAAAAGGAATTTGTTTTAAACATATCATTGAATATTGATGGGAGCTCTTTTTTTTGAAAATTGAACATAAATATTAAATTGGTTACTGTAACAAGATCAAAAACTGGCAAACATTTCAGGTCACAAAATAGAGGAGTACTTGGTGTCATGTAGTTAGAATGAGTAATTATACGGACAGCACGTTTTTGAAGAATATGAATTTTGTAAAGGTATGTCTTGTAAGAGTTGCCCCATATCATATTACAATAGTTGATATGTGGTAATATAATACTGTTGTAAATAGTTAATAAAGTATGTTTTGGCAGTGTGTTTCTAAAGTGTGTTATAATACCAACACCCCTTGAGATTTTAGAACAAACATGAGAAATGTGGTGAGACCAATTTAGTGATTCATGAAGTTTGATGCCTAAAAATTCCACAATATCAGATTTCTTAAGAATATCATTTTTAATATACACAGGGGGAACTTGACAAGAAAATTTTTTCTGTTTGGAATGAAATATTATGTAATGTGTTTTATCAGCATTTAAAAAGAGTTTGTTACAAATATACCATTCACTTAGTTTCTCTAATTCAACATTAATATTACAAATCAGAATATTTATATCTTTGTGAGATGAAATGACAGCAGTATCATCAGCAAATAATGAAAATTTGAGAATATTTGAAGTATGTATAATGTCATTTATATATAACAAAAATAACAGTGGCCCAAGCACAGAACCTTGTGGAACACCAGTATTTATATATGAAAAATTGGATGCTACACCATCGACCATCACATACTGTTTCCTTTCAAATAAATAACTACTAAACCATTCAAGAGATACACCTCTTATACCATAATAATACAATTTTTCAAGCAGTATGTGATGGTCGATGGTGTCAAATGCTTTGGAAAGATCCATAAAAACCCCACAGCAAAATTTACCTTCATCAAATTTACGTGATATATAATCTGTAATATTTAATATGCTTAAAGAAGTAGAATGTTTTTTCCGGAAGCCAAATTGCTCTGAAACTAGAAGATTATTTTTTGATAAAAATTTATAAATTCTTTTATACATAATTTTTTCGAGTAATTTTGAAAAAGTAGATAAAAGTGCAATGGGCCTATAATTTTCTATACAATCAACTGGACCTTTCTTATATAAAGGAATAACTTTGGCAATTTTAAGTTTTTTGGGGAATACTCCTGATACAAGAGATTTATTATTTCCTTTTTTTCCTTGTATTCAATGTATTCATCGTACCTTTATACATTCTTTGTTTATGTTTCTTTGACCTCAATATACCATTTGTAATCCCAGGTTTCTTAAAATGTGTTTTACTACTGCGTGGTTTTGCAGTACAGACAGGAAAACATTCATCATATAACATACAAAATTTGGAAATAAAAAAGTCATAACATATATTCACATCATCGTTACTATAAACTGTCTGCCAATCAACTGTACTAAGTTTATCTTTAAACATTGCTATTCCTCTGTCATTTACTAATCTATTTTTATGATTCTTATTATTAATCGGTAAGACAAAATTTTCTCTATCTTTACATACACAGAATATAGGGAAATGATCGGAGAGATCTGGTGTTGTAAAAATAGAAAAAAAAACTTTATTTGTCGTCGATGATGAAACAAACTATTACTCGTTACTTACCTTAGAAAATACTATGCAATCCGTTTCTTTAAACTATTGATTGACTCCTCTTTTACTCTCTCTGATTATACTTTTCCACATTAAGACCTATCAATCATCAATCGAATGTATAGGCCTATTCTGTATTATTTTTTGTGATATCAATTCCTCGATCTTATTTTGATCATCTTACTTGTTCAAGGCTTCTAAGCATCAACTCATTGTAATAATGAAGAGACCTGCATGGAGACATTATAGATCTTTCGGAAATCTCTTTTGATGTTGATGCCATTACTTTCTATTTCCAGTGTAATACTATTATTTTTCACTCTGAATAATAGGCATTTCAATGATCTTACACCCTATGTCTCTCATTTTATTCTCGATTACATCTTAAGTTGATGATAGCTCACCTTATCATCTGGTTGAATCGTGAATATACAATTGCCGATATATTTTGTCATACCTGATTCCATCACCCAGTTGAGCACGCGGTAGAGCAGAGTCATTCAGCCATCTTCTGGAACATGGGCCAGGCCTGCTGTGCTGGATCTAGGACCTTCGTTGAGGACCGGGTCTATGATGAGTTCGTAGAACGCAGCGTGGAACGTGCTAAGGCTAAAGCCGTCGGTGATCCTTTCGATATGAGCAAGAACCAGGGACCACAGGTATGAATACTAGGATAAGATGATTCTAGGTTCTGTTCTTTTCTTACATGGAGACTGTCCAGAAAAGCATTTTGTCAGTGATTTATTAAGAATTCGCGTCTATCTCAACATATTAGATAAATTTCATTCGCTTGCGAGGTAAAGACCTATATTACGTGTAAGTGAAATTACTGATATATAGCAATAAAGGAAAGGATTACATTTTTAAGATGACTGATTTCCAGATAATGTGCACTAATTTTGACAAGTTTGTAGAATTTTAAACGCCTAAAGATATCAAAGGAAATTCAACGAAAATTTAAATGTTACAAAATGCGATATAAGTAGGGAGGGGACGCACCGCCTCCACAACAAGCACACTGCACTGCATTTGACAGCAAAATAAACCACAAAAATTCATTGGAATTGTTGGTGAATGGCAACTTTTCAGCTATGACCCTCCTTTTAAGAAACAGTGTTCAGGTGTTGACGATACTTGGCAGCATATTAATTTCACAAAAAAATGTTGATGTGCATTTTGCAACGCTTTTTTCCCTTTGCTTTCTGTTTATTAATTATGCTAAGTATGGCCAAAATCACTCGCTTAAAAAGCACCCAAAAAAATGATTGTAAACATATTTTATATTTTTCAGATCAATGACGAGCAGTTCAAGAAGATCTTGGGTTTGATTGAAAGCGGGAAATCAGATGGAGCAAAATTAGCAACAGGAGGTAGTCGGCATGGTGAAAGGGGTTACTACATTGAACCAACAGTGTTTACAGACGTAAAGGATAACATGCGAATCGCTAAAGAAGAGGTATCGTATTTCCCTTTAGGGTTAGATTCATACTGATCTTATTTGTAAATGGATGCTTAATGATAAAAATATTTCAAACCTACATGACCACAATGTTCATTTAATTTAATTTAATTTTTGGATGGCTGATGCCCTCTACCCTCTATCTCTCACCAAACTGTTTCTGCCTCCCCCCCCCCCAATTTTGGACAGCCATGTATATAGCTCTTATAGACATATATATATTACAATAGTTCAGTGGTTTGACAAAAACAAAGTCATGTTCAAAAGAAATAGTGACTTCGAAAATGTTAGTAGGATTATCATGCTTATGTCATACTTATTCCCTGCGCTTGCTAGCAACATCTAAACCATTTTGATTTCCAAATCAAAAATTTTGACAGATATAGCCGTCGTCGGGTCATATTCCACAGTGATTGCCACATTGACATTTTCTTTTACATGAACATTAACAAATTTCGCATTGATATTTATTCAAAATAATAGTTTACGTGTATTTATTTGCTTTTTTGTAATGTTGGCTCTTCCTTATTTTACCTGCATTAAAACAGCAAATAAAATTTGTAAATGAATCCCTTTACCACGCATATAATATCATATCACCTTCAATGACTCAGAATTCCTTATAAGTTTGTCTCTCGTTGACTCTTTCATTCAGATCTTTGGACCAGTGCAGAGCATCTTTAAGTTCAGTGAGATGAATGAAGTGATCAACAGGGCAAACAACACAGAGTACGGTCTTGCTGCAGCTGTCTTCACAAAAGATATTGACAAGGCCCTCTACGTTTCTAATTCGCTCAGGGCGGGAACCGTCTGGTAAGTTTGATTTGTTTTAAATCATATTCTTCTGCATTTGTAAGTAAATATGTACAGGATTTTTACAAATAAAGCGAATGTGATAAGACTCAGCTACAATTTGATTGTGACTGGAACAGTTCGACAGTACAGGTCTGGAGCAATCCAATTCTGTAAATCTGTAATTATTCATATTCAACGAACATTATTTCAAATTATAAGCATTATGCCTTGAAGTATGGCTGCACCAAAAGAAATTCATGAAATGAATTTCCTTGGATCATTGAGCATAATGGAATATTTCATTTACTATTTTACCATCAAATAGTAACTACTTTGAAAAACATGTTGCTCAGTAGCAAATCAAGTCAAAGTTGTATTAAGAGTTACACATTGGACTTAAGTAACAATCATAGAGTTAAATACCCTCGCAACTCTGGTAAAAATCTAATAGACTTTAGTTTGATCTGTGTCATTGCTCTGGCTTTAGTTAGCCAGGGACAGCGGTGGTTAACGTCTCAGTGTGAAATGTAGTTTTTGAATTTATTTTGACATGTTTGATTTATTAATTTTTATGTAAAAAAAAATCAGGCATTGGTTGCATAAGAGAATCTAAAACATATTAACGCAAACTTAATGAGATACTGCTTACCTATTTTACTAAACTGACGTAATTGAGAATAAACAGATGAAAAGTTATGAATATTAAAATGAACTTACTGGAATATATTACACAACGTTTCTGTGGCGAGAAATAGAATATACTCAGAAGGCAATGCTTGTACTGAATATTTGATTTGATCATATCAACATAACGGATCATCAATAATCAATCATATTTACATCAAATAAACTTTAGGTCAAAGGTCGTCTGTCAATGTCATCAAAGGTCATGACGCGCGCGTACGCCCGCGTCAAAGCTAAAAAATTCTCAAAATGGCCTATAAATTTTTTTGGGTACGTTTCAGGTCATTTTAGGCATTTCAACATTTTGCGCGCGCGCAAGTATGTGCGCGCGTTTTCGTGCGTAACGGCGTTACGCAGCATAAATTTGCTCTTTTTTTCTATGCGTATCTACTATTGATATAATTTTGATCAAATTGATACCTCGATCAGCTCTCTACGATCATTAATGAGGGAATGAGCACCCATTAAAGTTTGCAGCACGCGTGCGCGCGAGCTCTTTCCATACGCTCTATGTGGGCAAAAACATGCCGATTAAAAATTCACTGTAGCTCTTCAGAACGAACGGGGACCCCCAATTTTCTTTTCATATTTCGATAGAGTATGAATCATACAAATGATTTCATGTCTCATTGGACCCCAACGTATATTATGACGTCATCAAAATGGCGTCGGAAGTCAAAATATCCATTTTGCGTGTTATGACGTCATAATAATTATGTAAATTAGTGGCTCTAACTTCGTGAATATTGGTTAATTCTCGCCCAACGTTGGATATGATGTAGCTTAGGTCTTACTCTTTCTGAGTCATTCCTTTATTTTTCATTTTAATGAACGGATCATCCTAAAAAATTGCAAATAATAAAGGCATGTCATTTTTACTCATTTTGCGTGTAATCTCTATGGGACATGACTTTTTCTCAAAACTAGATTCAACATTCCTCTACTTCGTGAGCCATATCTCCATTTTTTCTCGTCAGTTATCTCTGAGCTTTTAGTATGTTGTTGCTGAGATTCTAAGCTTTCGTTATAGTTTCCTCCGTTTTTCGCTTGCAAAATTGGATTTGTAATTCTCAAATTTGCTTACGTGTAATCTCTATGGGGAATATCGTGGCTGAATGGATAACGCACTTGACTAGCGTCCTTGGGGTCCCAGGTTCGAGTCCTGGGGTGAACAAAATGATTTTTTTTTCTTTTTTCTTTTTACCACCTCGTACATGATCCTTTATGACAATTAAAAGGTATAAAAGTTAAAATTTAGCAAAATAAAACAGATTATAATTACTTTTTTTCATATCACATGTATTGTCATATAATGTATAAAAGAGACCTTTTTCACAGTGCTTTATCATCTCCCGTCTTTCACAAGTATTTTATCCATAATGAACATTCAGTTGTCATCATGATGATCATATTAATCTGCATGAACATGGTGATAGTGATCATGATGGCGAGAATAAGGACAGACCACCTAATTCGTCCACATGACGAATTAAAATCTAGTTGTGATTATATTTGTCAAGTATAAAACCGTAGCTGAGATACTACAATTAGGGATACATTTAAGATTTTTATATTGCCACATATTTTCTTAATTAGCCACAGAAAATGATATATAGACAGATAACCTGGGCCCGTATTCCATAAACGAGATAAGCTTTTTGCTTAAGTCTTAGCAATTTGTCTTAGCATTTTGCTTGTCTAAGAAATCTTCCCTAACGATATTCTATAAACTTTAAGACATTTGTCTCAAGTCAGACGATATGGCTAAGCCAAAGTCTCAAAGTCAAATTCTATGACCTTCTAAACTGCTGCAGGGGTGACTGCAACAAAATAGCAAAAATGTCATTGAAGTTGTTTTTTCTTAACAATTTTGATTTTATTGAAACTAATTACAACTATTGTAGTAAAAGAAGAGCATTCATCACCCATATATGGTAAGAATTTTTTATTCAGATTATCTATATTTTGTTAATTACCAAAACATTTCAATCCCAAACCGAGTGACTCGCACAGTTTTTTATGTATCAGTCCCATTCATTACTTTTCATGTATTGTTTGTCAAAATCTAAATGGAATAGATTCCTCTCGACATCTTTATTCTACTTCAGTTGAAGTAGACCTAGGGTCTAAGGG
The DNA here is from genome assembly GCF_037042905.1 of Lytechinus pictus. Taxonomy (NCBI): domain Eukaryota; kingdom Metazoa; phylum Echinodermata; class Echinoidea; order Temnopleuroida; family Toxopneustidae; genus Lytechinus; species Lytechinus pictus. The sequence continues at coordinate 10,875,210 of NC_087245.1, read as the reverse complement.
AAAACATTTGTAACTTTTGAGCCTAGTCTTGGGTCTAACATTAGGCCTAGATCTAGCCTAGGCCCAAGATCTACAACTAATATCCGTCTGTTTGGAGGAGAATTGAACATTAATTGTCTTTACTTTTTACTTTCCTGAAGGCTGAAGCAAAACGTAACTTTGTTAGTCTAGTGCCGTAGTGGAGCAACTGAGACTGAAGCTACATAGGCCTAGATCTAACGATAGACCTAGGCCTATATTAGCATTGGTCTAGGCCTAGAACATGCAGGACTTAGCCTGGCTTAGCCTTAAGACAGGGATAGATCTATCTAGATCTACATGTAGGTCTAGAATAGATCTGACTTAGACCAAAAGCTTCAGTCTCCGACTGTATTTTGGTTGTTCCGCTATTACGAGTACGACACTAAACAGTCTAACGTTACGTTAGCCTATAGTTTCACCAATGTGATATGACAGTAAATGTCAGAAACTTTTAAATAAATCCCCAGAAACGACGGTTATTCCTGTCAACAGTGCTAACGTTAGATCTATCGCTATGCATTGCTTGCCAACTATGCCTAAACTAAAGTTAGATCTAGTCCTAGTAGTAGTCTAGACATCTATCTAGATCTACTCCTGCTTTAGGTCCATCTGTTTGGAGTTTTTATTTTATACATTTTGAGGACTTGTTTAGATCTTGGTTTCCAGGACTAGAAAACAGGCCTAAACCTAGACCAACACTGGCAACAGCTCAGTCTAGACTAGGGCCTAGATGTATATAAGAATTTAGATCTAGGGCCTAGGCGGCCAAGCCTGTGCTTTCTTCTATTCATTCTAGATTCTATTTCTAGCCTATCCGTTGGCCCTAACGTTAGGACTGGCTGATCTAGTCTACTGTTTGATCTAGAAATCTCTAACCTAGGCCTAGATCTAGACTAAATGACTTACTCACTTAGACTAAAAGTTAGACCCTATCTAGATCTAGAAGTAGAACTATACCAATCTAGGTGTACATAGGGTCATAGTAATACTATAGGTCTAGATCTAGAGACTTGTAGACTCTATCTCAATGTAGATTCTAGATCTAAAAATAGTAAATGTAGGCTAGATCTAGTCTAGTTCTACTCTTACTCATCTAACGTTAGGCCTGAGAAAGGAAGTAGGCTAGGGATCTAGCATTGGATTATTTCTAGGACTAAAGGATCTTGATCTAGGCTTAGATCTAAACTAGGGGCTGTAGTTCTAAATCTTGAGGTCTAGCCCCCCCCCCCCAAAAAAAAAAAAAAAAAAAAAAAAAAAAAAAACTAGAACTAAGCCCTCAGCTACATGTACTTCTCTATGTAGCCAAACAAAAGTTAGCATTGACCATTGTCTTAATCTTTTTTGGCGTATACATGTAGTTATCATACAAACACATATTTTGATGAATGAGAAAATGTGTCTTGCAGATTATTTTAGCTCAAAACCTACATTTCATGGACATATAGGCCAATGTCATAAAATGAAGAAGTAGTTCAATACACATCATGCTGTTTACACATTTATTGATCTGATATGCTGTTACCATGGCAACAAATTTTCAAAAATATGTCTTGCAGATCTACACCTCAAAATCAATGTGTGAGCCAACTTTTATAAGAATTGGTAAAACTAATAAAGGGATTCAAACCACAAGATTTTCACCTAATTTCTTTATAAATATAATATGTTGTTACCATAGCAACACGAATTCTGATACAGGCAAAAGTATCTTAGACATCTTCAACTCAAGACTATTGTGTGCGCCAACATTTTAGGAGAATTGACCAGTTGAAAACTGATAAAGTAATATTCAAATTACAAGATTTTCATCTAGTTTTTGTTATTCTATTTGTTGCCATGGCAACGCAATTTTTTGTAAAGGCATAAAATATACTTTGCACATCTTCACATCAAGACTAACGTTTGTGCCACATTTCATGAGAATTGATTAAAAACTGAAGAAGTCGTTGGAACTGCAAGATTTTTACATAATTTTTGCCCTAATATACCGTTACCATGGCAACACAATTTCCGACACATGCGAAAATGTGTCTTGCACATCTTTACCTCAATGCTTATGTCTGTGGCAAACATCATGAGAAGTGGTTGAAATATTATGAACTTGTTAAAACCACAAATTTTTCACCTAATTTTCGTTATTTAATATGCTGTTACCATGGCAACGCAATTTTTTTATATAGGCATAAAATATGTTTTGCACATCTTCACATCAAGACTAATGTTTGTGCCACATTTCATGAGAATTGGTTAAAAACTGAGGAAGTAGTTGGAATAGCAAGATTTATACATAATTTTTGCCATAATATACTGTTACCATGGCAACACAATTTCCGACACATGCAAAATTGTGTCTTGCACATCTTTTCCTCAAATCCAATGTGTGAGCCAACTTTCATGAGAATTGGTAGAAAACTGATGAAGTAATTTAAATTTTAAATTTTGGCCATAATATACTGTTACCATGGCAACACAATTTCTGAAAAAGCAAAAAAAAAATTCTTACACCTCCTTACCTTAAGACCAATGTGTGTTCCAAATTTCATGAAAATCGGTTAAAAACTGAGGAAGTAGCTCGAAATGCAATATAGGTATAAATTAAAAAAAAAATTTGGCCATGATTTGTTGGATTTAAACCATGTTGTCTTAAAACAATTAAGACAACTCACAACTGTCTTAAAGTTAGGGCTAAATTCTTAGCCATGTTGTATTTATGAAATACAGACTCTGCAGTTTTAAGAAAAGTTACTTAGCCATTCATCCAATATCTGTCTTAGTCGCGCAAAACCTCTTAGCCAAATTCTAAGACAAAATTCTTAGCCAATTCTTTATGGAATATGCGTTTTGGCTTAGAATTTTGTCTTAGACAGAAAATAAGACAAAATGCTTAGATTTTTGACTTAAGCATGCTTATCTCGTTTATGGAATACGGGCCCTGGTCCTTTGGTTCTCTAAAACTAATCTTGACCCAATTATCCATTCGTTCATAATCCTCTTTTAGTAAAGAAAATCTGAATTTTGTTGTCAATGACCATAGATATGATACACTAATGGACTAAAATATTTATAAACGCTTATATTCTTGTAAAAAAATCTGGCTCAGGCGGGGTCTTCTTTCAATTCAGATATGATTAGATTGTTTTCCTCGATGAGTTCTTTTGTCGGGATTGTTGATGCGACTGATATCTAAATCTTCTTCTTAGAATTGGCTTAAAATCTTTGAAACAATGAATATCATCTAGAGGCTATCAGGGAGCGGCTAAAATAAGAAAGGTTTCCTGGAAGATCTCATTCTAAAGAATCCTTTTTACATCTTGAAATAATCCTATTCATTTCCCTCGCTTTCATGTCTAACCCGATTTCTTTTCATTTGAATCTTTTTGTTCTATTTTTTAGGATTTGACAGTCATTATATCATCTTTTCTTCTTATATTGGGAATGAAATAGATCCGGGCAGTAGCTCTCCATTGACAATTTTTCTACGCATGATATTCGTGTGCCACCAGTGATTTCATTTTAGTTTTGTATGTAAATATACTCGTGTCTTCTTGATAATACTTTCATTTTTAAAGTAAAATTTCAATAGATTAGTAACTCTCTCTCTCTCTGTCAATTTAGCCTCGTAGAAAGTCAATATCCAATGAAAACATGCAATTAAGCATTTTATGCCAATATTGCTTCATGAATTTATTCAATTGTAGTATTTTTTTAAAAATACATTTTCAATTGAATTATTTTGGGAAAACAAATTAATAGAAAGTTTGCCGAGAGTACCATTGTACCAATACATGCCTATTGTTCCCTATCATATTCAGGTGCGGTGATTTTATTCATTTTTGTTTTGCTTTTTGATTGATTGTTTTACTCTTTCCTTTGCATTTTTAGATTGTTTATAATTTGATATCAAACCCGGAACTCTATCTAATGAGACATTGGGGATTTCTCTCTTAACGGATTATGAATTATTTCGTTCTTTTCAGGGCAATTTCGTTCCATCGTGATATTTTGGTAATAGATGCAATTCTCGAGAGTCACGTCAATGACTTTTATCGATCGCTTTCGATATCTTAAGATTACAGTCATTAAAACAATACGCATTATCTATTTCAAAGTTATCTAACTGTTAAAGGAAAATGTGAAGGAAAAGATTCCTGACACTGGCTATTTGTAAATATCGTGTAGGCCTATTACAAGGTCCATATGAATAAAATTTATAGCATACGATAAATGAGCTTGTACTGATGGTAATATGTGACGTCATAATATTAACAAAATAGAGATCCATAACCAAGTCATTCATTGATGCATTTTCGCCAATAATTTACTTATATTTTAAACAAAATTTTGGGTTTTATTACAATCATTTTGATGTTAGGGTGAACTCGCCTTTTAATTAACTAACAGTGTTCTATAAGTATGTGATATTGGTAACATACATGCATAATCACTTCAGGCAATTTTGAACAGATGAATTTTGGGGTATGTATTAAATTTCGAATTGACGTGTACTTCGATTGATATCTGAATCTATTTTACTGATGTAACTTTTACAAAGCATTGCCCATCGTTTTAGGTTTTAGGGTTTTTTTCTCTCTTTTCTAAGAGCCTTGAGCATTAAATCAAAATGGAAAGACGCTATATAAATCCTATGAATGTATGTATGTATTATTATTATTATTGTTATTATTACTTTTATTATTTTTATTGTTATTATTACTATTATTATTATTATAATTATTATTACTATTATTGTTATTATAATTAATATTGGTATTATTAATATCATTATTATATCCCAGAATGATATAAATAAACAAAATAGACTATTGCACTAGCCCACTATCAATTCCCTGAGAGTATTTTTAATCAAGAATTTTGCTCAGCTGGTCTGCAAAAGACAAGTTGAATTACTAAAATATCACATAATGATAAAAGCAAATGTTAAAAATAAACAATATTTATCATATCGCTTTTAACAAAGCCCACGCTTTCTTATATTCTTATTAATTCATAATTTCATGTTGGTATTGTCGGTTATTCGATGATTATTTCATAGCTTGTAAATCTCAAGGGATCCCTAAAATAATTGGTGACATTCTGGGGAAATAGCAAAACGCCCTTTTCAGTTTCCTAATTTCTTGTGGCGTTTACTAGAACCTTCTTTGGAGGTCGATATCCATTCATAGAAAAGCTTCCTCTCGCAATCCCAGCTGAAAAACCACCAAAAAAATATAATCATGAGAGACCATTGAATTTCAGTCAAATCACAAGGGCCTGCTTCTTAAATTACATATTAGGATTAAGGGGGATAAATGCAGCGGGGGAAAGTTCCTAAATGCGATTCTTGAATCGTAATTTGTGGGTAGCCACCAAGTCAATAGGTTTGGCGGCATCAATTTACTACATTACCATTCGGGAAGAACCGATGTAATAAGCAGCAAGCAAATTCTTTCGAAACATACTCTACATCTTTTGATGCGTTATGGATTTTAATTTATATATTCTTTTCCTAATATCTGCATTTGAATTAGATATTTGACTGGTTCCATGCGCGAAACGGTGCCTTAACCAAAAAATGCAGCTCTCCGAAATATTAAGTATTGAATGATAATTACTTTGCCCAATTTGACTAGTTCTTATTTCAATTTAAAAAAAACATCGAATACTCCCCCTTTCCGAAAGTGAAAGAAAAGTAATTGATAAAGAGCAAATAGTAAAGTTACAATATCTGATTACATTTTACTGGATTGCTTTGAAAAAAAACATTGGGGATTTCAAATATACATTAAGTTTATGTTTTCTCGTTTCCCTGCCTGGTCGGCGGTGGCCCCCCCCCCCCCCCCACCCCCGCATGCACGCACACAACAAACACTCAGCCACAGTGCATAAGAGTGCAATTAATATTGTATGATGCAATAAATTGCTATTGGACCAAATCCCGAGTGGGATTAGACGACATGGTCATTGGACGAAAATGGCATTGGACGTAATGGCAATTTGCCGAATGGACTACACATGGTATTAGACCATGGGATATTTGACGAAATGAGTATGCCTAATTGGAAATTATAAAAGATGGTAACTGGACTATTATGACAATGACATTTAGACGAACTGGTTGTAGACGTACTAGAATTTATACCATATGGAGTGAGGCTAAATGGGAGATAGTCAAAGTGGGCGTAGATCATGTGTCAAAATTAAGGTTAGAAATGATAGTACGACAGTTAGTCTTTTCCTGATTAAAATTAAGGCTTTCACGTTTTTGAGCCTCGATGGCAACACAGTCAAGTTTCGGAATCAACCAGAACTCAGAACTGTATACTATGGTCCATTCTCCCTCCTCTGTAAACTTGATAAACTCCAAAGCTTCTGCATGCGCTTCTTTTGTGGATGAGAAAGACTATGACCTTCAAGTCACAATCTTCTCTCCATTTTAGCGAGCTTACAGTCTTTAAAAAATCTTTTAATAAATTCAATGGAGATTCGTGAGGAATTGGGGACACCCTCTCTCTAGCTTCACTGTTTCCCTTTATTACATTAGAGAGCGCTTCGCGCGTTCAAATACTGCCAGACGCAGGCACACCCCTTCAAACCCCAATATTTTAAAGCTACGCGGGTGTTTTACTCATTCATAATTTCATTGCAGTATGCGAGATATCATTTAGAACGAATGAAGATGATATCCATCTCCTCATCATAAGTGGTACTGTATTATTTTTAAGGTTGTGTATCAACTTAGCCTATACACGATGTCAAAATGGATTTTCTCCCACATATATAATTATGATCAAATTACGAGGAGTAATTCCTACAAATTGCAGTCTTTGTATTCTAATGATGGTAATGGAAATATTGAGCCCAGTGGTATAATCATGTATTACACTTACATATTTTTCAATCGCCGTTGTCATAACCATGAACGGTTAATGATAATCATGATAGTGATAAAGATGATAAATTCTGAACGATTTCCATTTCTTGTACTGTAGTGCACGGCTCATTGATTACTTCTGTCTATGAATTTTTAAACAAGCATCCCCTTAAAAAGCGTAATCTCATTTCAAAACAAAAGAAAAAAAAATAGATATGATCAATATTCGGGAAAGAAATAATTTACGACCTTAGTATCGGCAACGTTTCATATCCGCTCGAGATAGCAAATTTTGATAAGATTCAATGGAGATGTCATCTTTATTGTTGTCACCCTTATTATCAGGATCCACGATCTTAGAAGAATGGAGATATTCTAAAAACAAATTAGGTTATGCACGAATAGCGTCCAATACTCTCGATGGTTCTGTGTGTATGAAAGATATCTCGCAATTATTACTCGCGAGATCAGGCAATTAATTTAACCATGAACATAATGGAGATGGGTTGTTGATGCAATGAGAGATCCTTAACTATTACAGTAATTACAGCCCGGCTCTATTTTGTAATATTCTTATATTTCCCGGATAAAACAAGTATCTAATTTAATGTAACCATCGTAAGGTTAAAATATCAGGGAGCGGGGCGTTGAACAATTTCAAGACCAGTCAAGGTTTTATTTTTTATAGAACACTGATGAAGAAGGAAATCGAGTCACTGAACATCTCTTTCACGTCTGAAATCACTCGCTCCAACTGGTCTTTTACATGCGAAGCGGGATCCTCCCACGATCATTCAATTTAGGAAATGAAATCTCGCCGCAACATTGACAATTCATAAAGAGCCTGTAATCTTATTCTTTCTCAATCATGCCGTTAATGAAATTGTGTATTTTCTTATTGTTGGTATTGTCCGTGTAATCGTAAGGGATAGATGGGAGCCATGTTTGAATTTTGCGGAATTGGGAATATATCAATCTCATTTTTCATCCAAACCAATCAGATTTAGATCTTTGTATTGAGGATGTTCCCTAAACCGGAAGAATGTAATAAAGGATGACATCATATACTGAAACAAAATCTCGTCATAAAACCTCATTCATGAACAACCCATGCGCGACAAATACCGGTGGCCTAAGGCAAAATAGCTAGATAAGGTTTATGCTCAAGTTCATGCATTATGATGATTGATTTCTGGGTTATTTTTGCTTATGCGAAAGGCAATACCAGCTTAGGAGAGTATTATTTGGGGATTTTTTTTTTAGAACCACATAGTTGTTTTATAGTGATGCCAATAATTGTAATGAAGCGTTTTAAATACGATATATATCTTTTCTCACCAAGTGGGAAATTAAATGAATCAGTCGTTACAAGAAGATACCGTTAAGACCTGGCAAAGACTATCATTTTCATATACTTACATTAGATTATTATTTGGGACATTTTAGTTTGATTTCCAGTTATTATTTTAATAGCATTGACAACTCAATAAAAAAATTGAAAATCTCTGGACACTGTAACGGTCGACAAAACTGATCATTTAAAAAAGGGCGTTTTCGAATGTGTTTAAGTTCTCGTAGGTATTACGATATGGGATAATTTAACTCGATATGATCATACCATCTTTAAGACACAAAAATGAGTTACATTTAAATCTATATCACATTTGATACAAAATAACATGTTAATTGTTAACCAAACTGATTTAGCTGTGTGAAAATAAAAAAAAATGTTTTAGAGGTTTGTTAGTATATTTAAGTGCTAAACTGAAGACCAAGTAATTTTCCTTTCATTTATTTTATCTTCCAACTCCACTAAGTTAAATCGTGATAAAATTACGTTTTTCGATCAAACATCGTGATTGCTAACAGATAGTTCAATCATTTTTAAGTTATAGAACGACGCAAACGTATAGCAGGTTTTGCTTGAGTTTACGTTTACAAACTAAACTCAAACTCTAGGGATGGGTTTAATCCTCGCACTCTCTAGATTTTAAATTGATCATAGGTGCCCATGGAATATGATCCAGCTTATCCTCTTTTGTGAGATAGAGCCTTCAGCTTTGATAGGGTAAACCAGTCTTGGTGCTTCATCTTTTACCTACTTAAAATTGATATCAAGACAAATAAAATTTGATCCACGAGTTATTATTTCATTCACGAACCTTACCAAAACAGATATATCATATAATACTTGAGGACGTAAAGAGTCGGATATCAGAAATAAATTTCTTTTCATGTATGCACTCCTCCAGTTAATTATCCTGGAAAACTAAATTTGATCTTAAAGATCGTGACTTCCATATATCAATATGGTCCTACAGTATCAGGTTGTAACGTCTAGGAAAACTAAGGACATTTTGATGACGATAGTGCTTCCAGTTTATCCTAACATTATGATATGATTATGATTTGTATTGAACTATACTGAATGTGCAACAAATATATAAGGGGGCGATGTGTATACAGAATATATACGCCCTCAGACTTACTAGCACAAGTGAAACTATTGAAATCGGATCAGGAAAGTGACTTTACTTTGATTTTTATCTCGTTTTGAGATCCTCATTTCCTGGAAATATTAGATTGGTATTACATGTATCTGAATATCTATCATAGCTCTTAATAAATTGGAAATGAAATTAAAGATATCTCTGTTTTCTTGAGAGATCCACGCATGTCTACTTTGGTATTCGACTAGTAAACATTTCTGATTATTTTTCATAAACATGCACTGCATATCAATCAAGAATGGCTAGGAGTTTTTTTTTTCCAATCGGTTTAAATCACCGACAAAGTAAATGAGTTTCGATGCTATACAATTCTTATCAATAACATGAATAAATTGGTGCTGCACATGCAGAAACCTATTGCCACAAAAAATAATGACTTGAACATTACTCAACAAAAAGCTCACCAAATGTATTAATGTTTTGTAATCTTATTTTATTACATAGTCCAAAATGTAGTCTTTGAAATTTGCTTTTCAGTTTAGTTTTATTCATGTAACACCATGATAGGGCAAAAACCTAGATGAGCTTTTGATCTGAAAAACAACATGAACAAATAAATAACACAAGGTACAAATGAAAAGCGAACAGATAGAAAGAAAGTGAAAAGTTACCGATATATATATTTTGTTGCTTCCTATGACTTTGTTACCGCCGTTTGTTAATTTTCGTTTAGTTGTTTGGAGATGATAATGCCGAATATTAATTCTGTGAAGAAGATAATCTTTATGATGAATCTGTTATACGCAAGTGTTTATTCCAAGTAATTTCTTTACATTTCCAGGGATGTAAAATCTATAATATAAGTACAAAGTAAAATTTGCCGATAAATTTCATTTTTATTTTTTCATTTTTCAAAAGGATCAATTGCTACAACGTAGTAAGCACTATGGCTCCCTTTGGAGGGTACAAGATGTCTGGTACTGGTCGAGAACTAGGCGAGTATGGTCTGGAAGCCTACACGGAAGTCAAAACTGTAAGTGAGATCCATTATCATTTTATTGTTGATCATCAATTTTTAGGTTTACAGTTTAAAAATTCGTCCTTATTCCCGTTTGCCATTCGACGTAAAGTATTTTTTTCAGAATGTAAGCACCTACGACGCGATACAAACCTTATTAAAAAAGAAGTAAAAATCTTCATCACCCGCAGAGAGATGTAGTAATTCCTGTCATATCATCAGAATATAGGATGTAATGCAATTTATGTTAAAGTGAATTAATGATTACCCCCCCCCCCCCCCTTCACGGATGAAAAAAAAAATGAACATCATCGTCAACCAGTATAAAGACACTGATGACGTTCACCTATTCTCTGAATCGTCTTCCATTGTAATCTAATTACCATTACTGTTTTGTTTCCTCTCTTTTCTTTAGGTGACTGTGAAGATCCCGCAGAAGAACAGTTAAAATGTTTGCGCTTGACATGAAATAATTTCTTTGAATTATTGGTTAATTGTTTCGAAGTACGTAACATAACATTTCCTAATAAATATTAATTGCCTGGATAAGGACATTGATGTGGGTGAATGTGTTTCGGAGTGGCCGTGATTGAATGGTGTAATTGCATAATCTATAACTGAAATTCATCAACTGAAATTTGAAAAAAAAATCATAGGTAATTAGATGAAAGATGCTAATGCTCGGTGATAAAATCATTTCTAATTGGATGGGAGATGGATGTATACGCGAGGTCCAAATATAAGGATGTGTATATCCGCGCGTGAGTAAGTGCATGTATTATGGTGTGGGTGAGCGTGTGTTTGTTCGTGTGTGAGAGTGTGCTGGCTGTTTGAGCGTGTGAGGGAGATGAGAGGATAAAGGTATAAATAAGTTTGATTATAATCAGCTGAGAATAAACTGAATTTCTTAAACTTATATTTTATCGAGGCCAAATCATATACTGATGAAGTATACGTGCGCGTGTCTCAGATGACAAAATTATTATAAATCATTGTTTGTTAAAAACATATATTAGTGGTAATTGTTGGTCCTTATATCGTGTGATTTATATTCTTATTTACTCATTTATTACAAGCATTCTATTTCCATTTCCTTACCCGTGCAATTCCCAGAATAATTCGGAAAAAGTCAACGTGATGCGCCATGTGAAACGCATTTCAAATAAATTTTACATATTTTATTCGTCCGTTAAAATAAACAAAATATTTGTTGATAAAATGATGTAATATCTCACGAAATTGTATAAAATTAGATTTAAAGGCAAGATTACGAATTGTATTTGTTTATCATAAGTTTCAAAACAATAAAACATGAACAACAGCTTTATTCATACTCATGAATTGAAATGATGAAAATGCTCTTGATTTGGATGTAGGATAAAAAAAACTTAATAACATCCCACGTAACTGGAATGTGTCTTTCTGAAAATGGAAAGTTAGGCATTGGCAACATTTTATTTGTTTTCCATTCATATTTTGGAAAAGAAACTTTGTAGCCTCATGAAATAATCGTTTTTCACTGTGTCAATTGGTACTGCTGTACAGTATGATGTCCAGGGCTCCGTAACACAAAGATTACTGATAAATCCTACACTTGATTTTCCCGATTGATTGTACATTGTACCCAATGCAATCAATCGTAGAAAATATTCTATGATCATTGCTAAGCTTTGTGTTACGGGCCCCAGATTGGTTTTACATCATCAAGGTTCTTCCTTCTTATGATGCTGCGTTGGGTTGTGTATTTAATTGAAAATAAACGTAATAATGAAACAGGAATCTTTTGAACTTATTTAAAAATATAAAGACTTTCCTCATAACAAATTTCTATTACTTGCGTAAAAGAAATACTGAGTCTTTAGATACTTGGCACTATTGAGAAAGCTATTTTTATATTACTTATTCATCTCCGAAGGAAATTGATGTCTTGCAAACAATATTGTTTGACTTCCTTCATTTTCACTTTAAGAGGACCTTGTACTTTACAAAAGCATAGCCTTTTACGATGATTGTATCTGTCTCAATTGGTACTTATTATTATGTACGATTAGTTTAATATATGGTTTATATCATGAAAGACCCCAGGCTTGTAACGATTAGTTTCAACTTTTCATGATTTGTGATATTTATAAAAAAATAAATGCATCATCGATCATTACTGAATTTAATATGATTTAAGATGTTTCTTCTAGCAAAATATTACTTGTACAAAGTAAAGATCGAGTTTCTGTTTGTTACCTGATATTGAATATTCAACTTCCTGTCTCAACCGTTGCTCAATTAATATGGAGATGGCAATAGATTTGAAATATGACACTGTATGAAATAATTGCTCAATAGCATGTATGGTACTCACGTATGTGATATGTTTTTTATATATAATTGTGGATTATTAATATCAATTATTCAAATCTCTCATTTCTGGTCATCAAATTCTGATTTGTTTGTGTGTGTCGGAGTAATGTTTCTTTAAAGAATAATCTAAGAATATACGAGATCCCTATTGCTTTTCAACTCTGTCATGACTGTGATAGGTTTTGATGAGCACTGTGTTTTTTAATTAGTATTTCAGTAGATCAGATGCATGTACAAGAATATTTTACCTTAAAAAAATACAATATACAAGAAGGATGAAAAAGGGTGCTGATATTAGTTTTGCATCAGTCACAGTAAGAAAAATGCACGTATACCCTTTAAGAAATGAGGTTCGACCATTACCTCTTTGGAGCATCTTTTACATTTTGCAATTTTACCTTCTTTTGGCCTTGAAGATTGAAAGTTCCACATCTCAAGCAGTCAAGGGTGCATCCAGGGTGTTCTTAACACAAGAACCTTTGAAAGTACGCTGTTTCTTGGAGGGAAGGTAACACGATGACAGAGCACACATTCATGCCATTGGCACATTACTTTCATCGTAATTTCAAACTATTTGTATTGTACAATTCGATTTGATATAATATATGGAAATGAGCAAAACTTCACTTAAGATAGAAAAGGTACGTCAAATCAATTTGCACCGCATCTACATCAAAGCCTCATGATATTATAGCTACCTTTTCGGTAAGATACACATTTTTTAGAAACATTGATGGATCGCACATGTTTGAAACACCTGCCAATAGAAGCTGACCTACATAGAATTATACGACTGAAATTAAATAATAATTTTTACCTTATTCTTAATATGCGCTACTCAATCAATTGTGTGAAGAAAATTATATCAAAATACTCGGAAGACCATAAACCGCAATGTAAATTAGGCATGCCTAAGGGTTGTGGTGTGCTTCTGATATCCAGTCTTCCGAACTCTTTCCTATTTTTCTCAATGATTCATGTCAACACAATCCAGAAACCAATTATGTCTGTTTTGTAATGAAAAATGTTGGACATCATGCTGTCCACACAAAAATTGATTGAATTTTTTTTCCAACTCTGGGTAGTTTTCAACTAATACTGTAAAGTTTTCACCCAAAGCACCTGTCGGTTTTCATTGGTTTATAACTACCCAGAATTGGATAAAGTTTTTACCAATTGTTGTGTGGACAGAGTGTTGCCTAACATTTTTAAGAATGCATGCTAATGTTACAAATGCAGAAAAAACAATAAGACAAATCAAAACTTGTAATACTCCAAGCACCCGCTTTTTTTCTTCCCTTTTTTTCAGTGTACTTCTATTACACTTCTTATTATGATGTACTATCGCTACTATTATATCCTTTGATTTTTTTCTGCCTAAAGTAACCATGGTAACTCAATACCAAGAATGAGTCCAAATTGTTATTACCAGTATTATATCGAGCCTTCTAATATTTCCTATTCACAGAACGACTTTTACATCCAATCTGAAGCAATTTATATTGCCTCCGATAATAGTCAATAGAATTGTTTGATGGCCTTCATCGTGAAAGGAATAATGTTAATATTCATCTGGGAGCAAGAGGAGAAAGCAAATCTCAAATCACAAATCATGTGGAAATGACAAGTCAAGTGCGATATGAATAATGTGTCAAATTATATGCCTTCATTAGCTGACATCGCTTAAGTTTAGATATAATTTCTTTCGATTCAAATTCTTGTTGTTATCAATTTGTTAAAACACAAATGCTCTTCCAACAACCTATTTGAGGTGATATTATGATAGATTGGTACACACCGTAAAAAATGTATTATGAAAAAATATTTAAAAAGATAATGACTTCCGGCCTCTCATTCGCCATGTGGTTTTTCTGAGCCTGTGTAACATGCAAATATAGCTTTATGAACCAGAACACATGGGATTAAAAGGTATTACAATAACTAGATGACTAAATCTTTTCTAATGTCACCGGTCTGTTATGGTAGATACAATCATTGTTTTATTTTCAAGAAGCAAAGAGGAATCACTCTCCAACATGCAAATGGCCTAGAATGACGTGATATGATAGAAGACTGTTTAAAGGCTGTCTCATTTTGATGGGAGTTTCGTTCTGCTAAATTTGAGTTTATTCAATCTTCCGTCAAAGCTAGAAAACGATAATTACGAATACGGTAGATTTTTATTTTTCTTTGAAAAAAATCAAACCAGGGACACTATCATCGACGACATTTAAACCTGCGTACATCGGATATTCTGACATCGTCATTAGCAAGATTATATACATGTAGCAAGCACTGTCTTTACGTGAGCAATAAAATAAGTATGCAAATATATCACAGCACTTCCGAAAACACACATATTGGCTTTAATACGAGTCGGTAGTAACGCTATACAGCATTTCGAATTTGCAATTACTTGTCCTCAAAACTTAGATATTCTTTAGCGGATCAAATATGATTACAATCATAGAGGAAGTAGAAATGAATACTCTGCAATGATGTGGGCATTTGATAAAAACGAAACCCTATCCATATTTACTGTAATGGGTTATCGCTTATTTCAGAGGAAGAAAACCCAAGGTTGTCATTTTTTCACCCATTTATACAACCAACCTCAAATAGATAGAAAGACTAAAAGATAAATACTTGATGATGGTATTTTCTCGGTCATGGATGAATGTCAGTGCTTCCTCAATGCTCCAGTTACATCAACGAAACTAACTCCAACACCAACCACTCGAAATAACTATATTTGATTGGCCTGTAGTCAGATTCGCTGGTGGAACTGTAAAATTACCATGCTTACAGACATGGAAAATTGGTGACATGGAATGACATGGATGTTGCGAAGACTCGCAAGTACACACGGTATATTTTAAGGTACAGGCGGATCTAGATTGTTTTTCCATTCCCAAAATACCTCGAGTCCTCGGTCACATTTTGATCTACCGCGGCCGTACGGCGCGTCGAGTCGAAAACGGCAGTTTAACATTTTTTGTATTAAATAGCTACATAGGTGGTTTGAATAAAAATGAATAAAATGGCTGTTTTCGACCCACCGTACGGCCGCCGTAGAGCAAATGTGAGTGTGGAATAGGGTGAACCTATATGGTTTGGGAAAATGGGGTTCTCCCGCTTCATCCACCTCCTGGATTGGATGATATTCGAAACATTTAATTCAACATAAGTATCATGTAAGATCATTGTACTGAAAATACTACATAAAACAAATTAGTGATTATACAATATTAGTACTGGAAACCCTAAATTTAGTTTTGGTCATTCAGTTATCATTTTCAAATCATAAGGTCCAAATCCATCACCTTTTTGCAGTTTGCTCTTAGCATGGACCTCCAATGTTGGCGCTTAGCGTAACGGAACAGGAAGTGTAAAGTATCCGTTGGAATTGAATTTATAATGTAAACTCATCCTTCGATGTAGGCAAACAATAGACAGTGATATATTGTATGAAAATGATTTACATGAATTGTGAATGAAGATTTTAATCTTAATCAGAGCCCGCTTAGAATACCTCAAAGGTGAATTACTAATCAACTTTCGTTTTTTAATATGACTAATTGTATAGCCTTGACCTTATGAACGAGCGATTCTTACCAGTACATTCTTTTTACACATCTTGTTCTTTTTTTTAGGAAGGGGGAAACTCTTTCAATCACGCTGATGATCTAGCACCAAACAGATCACAAAGACCGCATCGAGGGAATTAATGGAGAAAGGAATAAGGAATTTCTCTTGTTCAGTGGTTAATAAACCTTTCTCTTGCGTTTCCAGTTCAGAGCTTTTTTATGGGATGTTGTTTATAACCTTGCTTGTCCGTACTCCTTCCATCTTGATGTCTTAATTAGCGATAATGTATTAGAAAGCTTGTTCTTATCACTATGGCCAGAGGTTCTTTTCCGTCATCTCCCTTGTGGTATACTCGGATTTAATTTACAGATTACAATCAGTCCGGGAATCGTATATCTTTGTATGTCTAGCCGTATCTTCTTGTCGTAAGTATCAACAAAATCGTGTCATAATTCTTCCATTTCCTTGATGTTGTCTAGTTTCCCCAATATGTTCTCAGATTTGAGATCCTTGTTTCATAACCTGATTGTCATTATAATTCATATCAGATTCAAGGAACACATACTGGCCACGAGAGACTATTCTTACTGACTTGATATTACCATGCAGATAAATCTTATTTACATTATTTTTTTATTATGTTATTCATCTGCATCTTAATACACTCATTAGACGTTTGCTATATGGGATATCCAACAACATTTTATAATTAACATCAGTCATGTTTTCAAAAGGAAATCAGAATGTGTAATCTTGTCTGTCCAGAAGAAATACAACACTGTGGGTGTAAGTTCTTAATTCGTATTTAATGAGAACATAAATATCTTATGAGTTCACATTATAAAACAGGTGAAATGGCGTGGGATCATTACATCTAATACTGGTGTTGAATTTTTGCCGAACCCGAGAAGTATACATGTATAGTAAGCTCCCGACATGTTCTATGCAGTCCAGAAATTTGTGAAATGCTAAAAACTAGGAGCACACTGGTGGTGCTACAAGAATGGACAGGGTTTGATTTTTTTAAAGTAGTGATAAAGGGAAAGATTGAGGGAAATAGGGGTAACAGAAAAGAAAGAGAAAATAAGAGCATTAAAAAGAGTCCTCAGTCGTATAAGTATATCCTGTTATTCACTCGAGAGATAGTATATCAGCTATGATTTTGCTCATGATTTTTTCGTGTTATTTCAGTCTATTTCTGAAATCCGCTGTCGTTTTAACATCTAAGAAGGAAAATGTTCCCTGTTGAGCTGGCATGTGAATTATATATTTTTTTCATTTCTGTTTATTATATTTTTTTGCCTTACATTGCGATTTTTTTAATTTTGAAAAAAGAATAAATGTTATCAATCGAATCGATTGGTTTCTGTTGAAGAAGATTCTCATTTCATTATTATCAAAAATATTTATGTAATCCGATGCTTTTCACGTTGTACTGTAAACAAAAATATCTTCAAAACACTGGTAAAGAGAAGGGATTGGAAATGACAACAATACAAACATAAACCTACTTGACAGTCTAGAATTATCAGATAGAGATTAACTTTTTAAGAGTATCAAAATTCAATTACTCTTTACTTGCGGGCCGGGCCCTACAGTATTTTTGATACTCACGACCTGATTGGAGAGAATCTTCTCTCAAAGTAAAACGAAGCGTCCGG
Source organism: Lytechinus pictus (assembly GCF_037042905.1). NCBI lineage: Eukaryota > Metazoa > Echinodermata > Echinoidea > Temnopleuroida > Toxopneustidae > Lytechinus > Lytechinus pictus. The sequence continues at coordinate 10,857,246 of NC_087245.1, read as the reverse complement.
TTGGGATTCTAAACTCTGAAGAATAGCTAAGTAAAATGATTTGCAGGAGAATCTCCCAACCATCATTATGAAATTGTTCATGACGAGGGTGTCATTGTCTCCCTAAGCTATCACACTGATGAGGAGTTATGACGACTGTCGTTAAGAAGTTGAAATCTTTGCGTCGTCTGCGGATTCACGTTCGTAGCTTGAAGAAATCCCTAATCTGACATGTCTAATCTTGTCTTATCGCCTTTGCGCGTTGCAATTTAGCTCATCTTGAAATGCTAATATTGCTGTTCTCACCCAGTGGCGTACTTAGGATTTTCTACAGGGGGGGGGAGGGGCAAATTCGTCCGCCAAAAAAAAAAAAAAAAAAAAAAAAGATCTTCAACCACCAATAAATGATTTCGTACCAGAAAAAAAATTTGACCAAAAAAAAAAAAAAAGGGTCTTCAACCACAAATAAAGGATTTCGTACCAGAAAAAAATTTTACAAGCAAAAAAAAAGGTCTTCAAGTTTAAAGGAGCGAGCCAGGGAGTCAGTTGTGACTCGTCAGGGGGGCAGGGATATGTCCCTTGCATTGGTTGTGACTCGTCAGGGGGGCAGTCTGCCCCCTCTGCGCCACCCCCCCGTAGGTACGCTAGTGCCTTAACCGATATATTATAAAGTATAATTTTACACGTGGCTTATCTTATCAGATGCTTTCCGGCTCTAGTGTTCTCTTGCATGCTTCGGTAGCACTAACAGCCCCCGCCCCATCGAATAGAAAAAAAAATCGAATGATATTAACAATTGTTACTTTTAGTGGCTTTGGTAAACATGGTAAAGGAGTAGATACATACTCTCCGATTCGTACTTTCCCAGTGGAATTTAAACGTAAATAATTATCGTAAGAATTAATTTTATTTGAATGGCTTGTTGGATGCTGACAGTTTTTCCTCAAACATTTCGTCAGGATACAAACATCTTGTAAGGACCAGATCTGAGAGACTATAAAGGACAGTGCTTTTATTAGTGACTAAAGGATGGAATGGAAATGGCCAATGGATGCACTCATCTTTCTATATAGTATACCTATGTTGTCCTCATCCCTTTCTCTCTCCCAACTCCCCCTCCCCTCTCTCTCCCTCACACACACACACCATACCCTATCACACACACACACACTCACCCTCACTTGCCTCCTTCCTCCATGACACATTCTTTTCTATTTATCGCAACAATATCATCCTGGGGAGGAAAATGCTGTTGTTTTTCATACAAAGTCGTGATGTAAGGACAGGGAAGCTGGGCGTGTGTGTGGGTGCGTCTTCGTGTAAAATAACGTTTTGTGTGCGCAAATAATGTTATACACTGTACTTGAGTTTGTGTAAGGGCGTTTGAGTAATAGAGAGGGCGGGCGGATTGGACTTTGAATGTTAATTAACTTATTTCCCGGCAAATGTACCTCTGATAAGTATTCCCCTTCGAAATGCTGTGATGATTCCCTTGCCTTTGGTGTTTCTTTTTCTTAATAGAGGACAATTAACCAAGTCGCTCAATTGATTTTATCGAGGCGGAAAGAAAATGATAGAACACATCACTGAACTTTTGCTAAAACATTGGCAAGAATAACACAGTTTTCAGTTTATTGCTTGTTTATAAATTATGCCAACAATAATCTTAAGATCATCTCGCATATATTAAGACTGAATAAACTCCTATTAGTTATGAATCATGGTGGATGATTTTTCTTACATAGAAACTTGGGTAATATATTATTTGTGATAGGTTTATGTTATGTCTCTTACAAAAAATAACACATCACAGAATTATATTATTTTACGACACGATAGCAGCAATTTATTACCTCATGAAAATGATAATCTGATCTTAATAGTCAAATAGCTTTCTTATATTTTGATGGATTATCGTCAATTTCTTAATAAATACATTTCTCTTAGTTTTCTATTTTATATAGTTTCAAAAAATTAACACCCCACAGTCTCCTCTTTCAAAGTACTAAAAAGTATGTTTATACTGTAAAATGTTATATAAGTACCATCACTCTAACAACTTTTAAAGCTTTTAACAAGTTGTTAAATAGTTTTAAAATGTTGTTATTAGTAGAGTGACGGGCTTAAACAACTTGCTACCTTTTTTTAATTATGTATCAGGCGCATTGTTTACCTTGATTGCAAAACGCAGTCAATATCATCTTCCCCCAGACATCACATATGGATGATGTAGATTCGGAGGAGAATAGACTAGAATGATAAATCCACCACACTAGGGGTTTTCTGTATGCAAATCTTCTAGCTCATTTATCGACCACGTGTTAGGTATCTATTCCCCAAAGAACTTATATCCAGATTCATACTCGTGCCAGTAAAATTATTAGCGATATTCATTTAGAATAAATCCGATGAATGACTGAGCCTTTAAAACGGTAAGAATAATCATATAACCAATTATCGGTGGAAAGAGTCTTAAGAATTTGAATTTTCGATATAGCATAAAATTTTAATTGAAAATGTATGCTTTCCCTGCAAAGAAGATAACTTCTTCATTATTTCTTTGAAACAGAGGGGGGGGGGGGGAGTTGACTTGTATCTAGCAGCTAGTAATGGTTATATGAAGCAATCAAAATAGAATTTGGAAGGGAATTACAATTTTTTTCTCAGAAATACAATAGAATAATAACGTTTGAAGAATCCCTAAAATATGAATGTCATTGCAATTCAATATAAGTATTTGAATTCTTTGCACTATACTCTGCAAACGATGAACAATCCAGGCAGTATTATAACAAAATTTGATAAAATCAGCAATACATTATGACCTGAATAAAAATTAATTCTTGGTTTATACAACTACTGTATAACGATAGTGGCAATAATGACTACTTTAATGATAGAAATAAGCATCAATAATGACATTAATCATAAATTCATATATAGTAATAATGATTGTGATAATGATGATGACAATATAATAATAACAATAATAATAATGATAATAATAAAAATGATTATAAAAATAATGATGATGATGATGATGATGATGAAGATGATGATGATGATAATGATGATAATAGTAATAATAAATGATGTTCAGTGATGAATGGTTCCACAATTCAACTGTCTTGGAATGGAAACGAGTTATATTTTCAAATGATTTAATCATCGAATTTATTGTTGAACGAACATGCATGAATTTCATTTTTAATTTACACACTCTGAATAAAGCACAATGTGTCGCTATGGTATTCAGCTGCAATTTGCATTTTTATTCATTCTCTCTTTTGCTTTCACATCTGAAAGAAGGTGCCCTGAAAGAGCAGTATTAACCTTTAACAATATGGGATAGAATGAAACGGTGCCCCCTCGTGAGGAAATCTCGTTCATCTCTAAAACAATAAAAAATTCTTCCGCCAGTCAAAACGTTCTGAAAATATATCCCAATTTATCAAATAAAGGTCGCGAGAGACTTATCAACTTCTTTTCGGATACTCCTTTCCCATACACACGAAAAACTTCAACATTGCACATTTATCAGTGTGAAACGGAGAGCGCATTCTTATTGGTATAACTGTGCTTCTTTCAGTAAAAACAAATAGGTGCAAAGTTTCGCCTTCCAATGTGTTCTCTTTTCTGAAAGTTGCAAAGTAGGTAAGAAATTTTACCTTTATAGGTGCCCCAGCCTTGATGTGCATATTCGATATTTCGGAGTAATAAGAATACTAATATCAAAGGTGCAAAGTTTAGCCTTTTAACCTATTTTTCGTAGAGAGTAATTCCTCATCCATCTGCGTACAGTAGACCGTCGAAGGCTTGGTATACATTATCGTCTACGGGAAATTTTGCGTGTCTACGCAAAACTACATTATATCTGGTGATACTATGCAGCATACGCAATGCGTAATCCAGTCACATGCCTGAAATTGTATCCTATTTAATCTCAAGGGAAAATAAAGCTGCAAGTTGCTCTGATATCCAGCCACAATTAGCATTTCTTTCCCCTTTTCATATTCAAGTCGGGAGAGCACCTGGGAAGTCACAAGAGCGAACACCCAAAATGGCATATCGATAAGCAAAAAGCAATGACAGATAAATTGTATTAAATTGGATTTATGTAGTGAAGTTTTAAAAGTAGCTTTGGGGTGTGAAGTTGGCAAATATTTCTGAAACTATCGATTCACCAATTTTTCGATGTACATTAACCATTCAGTTGTACTAATTTATCTTGATACTTGAAGATGTAGACGAATTTGAATGCAACACCAGCGGCGATGAAATAGGTTTTATTTTGACCGCTGGTGGCGTGTCGCTTATTTTCCTCGACTGCCCTTGGATAATGCTGCGCAGAGTTGTCTTTCATTTTCGATTAATTTCTTGATTCAAGCCCAATGGGGTGAGTGAAATTGCTTTGTTATCTTAAATTTAATTATTTACAAGTCTTTTAAGCCGATTGTCATCATAAATATGATGTTTAAGTAACATACATGATGAATCAAAGTCATGATATGAATGAATTTGTTCGCGTGAAAGATTGTGCACGTGTACACGTGAACGTTACGTAATGGAAAAAACACACAATTGTATGTAGTCGTGAATGAAAGTCACATGAATTAGGCGCCTACCTACACACCATGGAGTTAATTCCTTGTCATTAACATAAGAAAGAAGCTAGTGAGAAGGTGTCACATCATTAAATGGATCTGGAATTTTTTGGCCATAAAGGCTTTATCCTGGTTTAAGTCACCAGTCCATCCACTGCCGTTTATTTCATCAGCGCTGGTGACTTCTTTCCACTCACTCCCATTGACTTCGTACACAAAGGAGTGCACACACAGCGACACACACGAGAAGAGAGGTGACTAATTTCAAGATAAAGCCCGCCTGAATACATAATGCTCACATTTTTCTTTCTTCAAAATACCCCGTATTGATATGTCCCAGAATCCAAAGAAGAATTCTAGAGACATGATAGGCCAGATTGTTTCAGTTATATGGGACAGGTTCCTTCCTAGCCTATTTTCCTCAACAGCTATTAAGAGACCGTCCGCTTAATTCTTGTGAAGATTTAATGTAACATGGTATCATGTTTCGGTCTTTGATCAACCTAATTTGGTACATAAATGAACATAAGAACAAGCCTGTATGAGGAATGACGGACACTGTAAACTACATGAAAATACGAGCAGTTTTTCCTTGAAAATCGAAACTCTAGTCTAGATATCGAAGTTTAATTCCAATGGGATTTTCCTTGATGAGCCTACTGATTTTCATTGTAGTAAAAGTGTATCGTAAAATGAGGAATGAGTTGGAAAATTATCGTTTTTGTTTTTCAGATATTTCAAAAGTAGGTTATTTCTCTCAAGATGCGGCTTACGTTGGCTTGATTTATTGGTCTCTTGAAATGTTCCTCCTACATCGTCTCTCTACACGGCCCCTGGAAAATGAAATTGGTGATTTGCTTAGAAAATGAGACCATTACAGAATATCCAAGTCTTTCGATTTATTCTTCAAGTTTCTTCGTAGGGTTCACTCGGTCACATCATTTCACAATAAACAATCAATACAAATGATACTAAACTATCCAATATCGGTAGAAAAAGAGATGAAAGGCCCTGTTGCGGATGTAATAACACAATTCTACATCCGCTTTGGTCACGTGACATGATCGCATCACATGATACAGGATGAGCTTGGAATGTTTCTTTCTTTCTTTATTTTGATACTGTATGTATAGTCAAGTTAATTCCAGGCACCTGAAAATTAGTTTCTTTGGAAGACAAGGGATGAAGTTGTCATACTGTATCGTTGATAATGCATGAATGATAGAGAACATTACAAGCCGAGGCGCGATAGCTCAGTCGGTAGAGTGGGGTTTCGGATTCCGGTGACCCGGGTTCGATTCCCACTTGGTGCACTAGTTAGTACCCTTTGTTAAGATATTTATATCCTCATTATCAGGTCCATCAGAATGGAAATTTATCTGTCGGTCCTCTGGTTGTTTGCTTGCAGACATTCATTCTGTCTTAGAAATCAGGTAAAAATCAACACCAATAACGAACGTGAATTAATCAAGCTATAGATGTTACAAGCAGAGGGGTATGGGAATCATCAAGAGAGCAAGATGTAGCGCGGTTGTGGACATCCCATATCTTTATATATATTGCTCTAATCAAAGGCCTATTCAGAAATATTTTAACCTTAATGTGATGGGACTCTTATTACTCCCATAAATACCATGCAATTATTAAAATAACCATCGTTGATATCGCTTTTTTCACCCAATCACGAGCACCGTTATCATTTATCATAATTCCTGTCAATACTGTTATTGTTATCAACCCCCTCATGTTGTTATCATCACCATTGTCGGTATTTTTTATTATCATAATTGTTATTATATTCGTTATCATCGTCATAACATGAGATCTCATTTTAAAACATAATAGCAGGTGGGTAGACTTTCTAGATTTATTCATCACTTTGTTTTAGGTATAAGAAGACATGTCGCCTTATCGCATCAAAAATCAGATGGAATATTGGAAATACAAACCACCTGATTATGGAAGTACCATTGTCAGGATTGGACAAAGCGAGAGACGAAGATAGATAGAGAGAGACAGACAGACCAACAGACAGACAGAGAAGGGGAAAGCGGGGAAAAGAGAGACACACACAAACATACAGGCAAATAGAGATAGAGAGAGGGGGTGAACTACAGAAAAGTTACTGAGGTAAGAGAAAAAGACAAAAGGTATTGATGCAATCAATATTCAGTCATCAATAGTCATTGATGAGATAAAACACCTTTGCAACCGGAGGGTAAAAGTTCCCATTTATTTGTGTCATTCGAAATTGAATTTGAATATAAACAATTTGCACGAAGTGGAAAAATGATTAGAACTTTCGATTCAAAGGAGTGTTTGCTCCCAGGGGAGAGATTAGGTGATTAAGGTGCCACAGATTGTATCAATACTGCAGATATAAATGACGGATCGTATATTGCTTGAAGCCTTCGCTATTATTGATGTAGAGTGTTAACATTGTACCAAGAATCTGGTCTGACACTAAAGCGTGCATCAGCATTTCCTCGAGGTTCTAGCGTAAAAATGTGAGAGAAAAAATAGGAAAATTTGGGTGCTCCAAATATATCTCCCCCGATATTTGTCTAGATTGTCTTTGTGCTCATTGTGATTCATTTCATGGAAAAGTATCGTTATTGCAATTATGCCGACGTCAAGAGAAATGATACATAGGCCTAATCTCGTTGCATTTTGCAGGTGAGACTGAGAAATTATTTTTTGTGCTTTAGTGTTAAATTGGTATAATTACCCAAGCTCAAACTTACAGTGCGGCTGAGTAAATAAGTCCCCAGATTTTGAACCACAAGGTCCCGGGTTCAAATCCCACCACATCACTTACGTCCTTCGGCAATTAAGGCGTTCACATAATTATGCCATTCTCCACCCAGATGCAGTTAACGGCTACCAGGTAGGAAGGTAGGAGTTCCTTAAATGCTCAGCCACTTGATCAGAACATGGACTTGATCAGACTAGCCGTGCTGAAGCCGGGTAGTAATAGTTATGCAATACATAGAAACATTGTTTAAAGCTTTATACAAATGTTGCTTATGTTATCTATTTCATTATTGGCTAAATATTTCTCAATGATTAATCGCATCTTTTTCGTATAGTAAGTGCGGGTAATAACAGAAAATAACTGAAACTTATAATTTGTTTTTAAATAAAATTATGCTTTATCACAGATCACATCCTTATAAATCAACAACGAAGGGAATTAAAATGAAAAAAATATATATGATAGAGGTGTCTGAGTTAAATATTAATATCTTCCTTTTATATAAGAATAATTATGATTGATGATAATGATAAAAACAACAGTAATAATAACAATTATAATTATAATAACAATAATTATAATATTAATAATGATAATAATAATAATAATGATAATGATACTAATAATGATAATAATTATAACATAATAATAATACAACAATTACATTTATTTGGTATGTTTTAACCAAGAGGTCGAATACTTAATGAAAAGCATACGACCGGATTGCAATTAAAACACGGACCAATTGTTTTTTGAGCGTATTTTTTATTTATCACCTTTATTCAATGTAAAACAAAGGGAAGTAACATACAATGAAAATAAGTCCAGGTTACTCGATTTAGAACGAAGTACAGGACTAATGATAAAAGATTAATAAATATACAGATAGCACATTATGAACATAACAATTACATAAAACGATTAAAAATTGGTGACTGCAGAAAAGAAAATTGAAACACCTTTCCAATATAAAGGGGAGATAGAAAGAATGAACTTGAAGAAGATATTATAGGAGGTAAGAAAAGTGTGACGAGTGAGAAGAAGGGAAAGGAGAAGCAGGAGGAGCAGCAGCAGGAGAAAAAGAAGTAAGGAAGTGGAATACAAAGTTTTGTGAATAAGATAATATTGCATTTTAGGCATATAATCTATTTCTTTTACACAAAAAGCAGTAGGTTAAAAAGGGAATAATAATGCATGCTATGTTGATTTGACACAATAAGCGATGACAGAAATATTTTCTTATTATACCGAGGGGTTTCAAAATGCACTTGAGCTTAATCATGGAAAAGACAAGCACACTGCCTAATTGTTGGATCCCCATTTTAATAAATCATTAAGGTAGTAATGAATATAATATTAAGCGGAATGAACATCAAAGGGAAGGTCGTATTGAAGGCAAATGAAGAGATTGTATGCTACAGCAACACATTGCTCTGAGTCCATCGTTGCATTAAGAAAAAAGAAAATTTTCCTGCGGATCCCAACGGATCTCATCTCATCACTGATTTTCTTTTCTAAAGCTAGAATTAATCCGGAACCGAATCAGCTGCGAATCTATCCGAATACAGGCAATTATGTGGTTTCGGGAGTATTCTATTCTCCCTCCACGAATACGAGAAAATTCAGAAAGGATTCAGGAACATTCAAATCCACTGGAACCATCCGAATTAGGCCGAATTCGGCTAGATCGGTTCGGAAATATTCGGGGGAAGTCGGTTTTGGTTTAATCCTGGATTTAGATATCTAAGAAAAAGATGCGCATAAATACGATTAGATGCGGATACTTGCAAATCTTACCAGTTGATGCGTTATTTTTCTTTCGATTTGCTTAATCTTCTGGATACTTATGAACACTTGCGGAGAGTTGCGGATATTAACGAACAGATGCGGAAGATTACGAAAAGTTAACGGATCGTTACGAATATTTATGACCAACGTGGTTTCCTCGGAACATCCCCTGCATGCCCAAACAGTATATATTTTGAACTTCATCGAGAAAACAACTTTCCGCGAGTTATGCCTCCCTTCAAACAAGGACTTTTTAAAATTGAATCTGAACTAACTAAAACAAATCAATGTAGACATTATTTCAAATTCAAATAAAAAAAATGGCCAAAAAAAAAACACAAATCGATCATCATGTCAAACATGAGGTTACGAATGAGAAAACTGGAGTGTAAAAATTGTATTTTTACATAAAAGAAAGAAGTTTTAAAAAATAACATAAGCTATGTGCAGAGTATTAGATTGGACAACCGAGTGTGAGAAAAGCCACCAATGAGATGAAATAAAAATGTATTTTTAATGCATAAACGTGCAATAAGAATAATCACACAGTACATTTCTAAAATTCCTTGCCAACAAATTAATGATAAATCTTGAAAGCAAAAAAACTAATCATATCATTAAAAAAAGAATTATAATGAGGATTAGTTTCCGCATCAATTAGAAAGTAATAAACAAGCTAACAAAAAATGTCCTTGGAAATAAGATTGACAATAACCATACATGAAAAGCCCATAATCATGTATTGTTGGTTTCATGAGTAGACTTGCATCTCGTGACTTACTCGTCACATGTGTTTTTACTAATTTATACAAGACAATTATCTTGCCTTATTTATCACATTTTAACATAATATGGGTAAGCACCTCATCATATTTATCACCACAAAACATAATATGCTAAAACGTACAATAATAATCACTTATTCAAAATGTCTTGCCCATACAGGCCCATTGTTTCAGAAGCTTTGATTTTTTGTTTAATTGCATGATTTACATCGCTAGTTTGTTGCTTGTTTTATCTTATCTTATTCAAAAGAGACCTTACTAGATACTATCAACGGTTTTTTTTACATCTTAATAGTAATGCAATTATGTATTCAACAAGAAACATCAATGAATTTTATCTCCGAAATAAATATATATTTTTTGTAGAACTGTTATTAGATGCTAAGGAAGTGTCATATGGAATGATTTGACAAGATAAATTAAAACTTATCCATCTCTGTCGTGATGATAGAAAGTGACTAAGCACCAGTTTATCATTATGATTACTATATTTTTAACATAAATATAAAACATATCTTGTCAACTCTCCATCAACTTAAAAAAAAGTTGAGCCTTTTGTGGTTTTATTTATGTTGCATTGGAATTGTTTAATTACTATTAATTTGTCTGGCTTTTTACTAATACGCTTTGATAGGTCTTTGTCCTTTGCTAATCGCCTACACCCGCTGCATATTGGTTTTCCCCTTTCCTTTCATAATATTAATTTGTAATGTATTAATTGTTTTCTTTTCCTTGTTCACATGTTGCTTGGTCTTTGCTCCTTTTTGATATATGTGAATAAGATTATTTTTTTAGCCCCCCCCCCCCCCCCGATCCCCGAATCAATGTGGTAGGGCCAGGGAAAGGCAGGACGAGTAGTTTGGGTTCCACATCATGGTTCACATGCTATCAAAAGACGCAATTGTCCGCAGCATTCGTACCTGTCCGAAAACGTGCGTAAATGTAAGGATACGGGTACTTGCAGGTAATTGTGAATACTTACGATGGACGTAAATGGACGTAAGTTACTAAGAGTTACGTCTACTTACTAGCAAGCAAGTACCTACGTCCACGCCTACGTCCACTGGTGCGTCCACTTATCGTATCTTGATCATCGTATCAATTCGCTGCGGACGTAACTTAACGTAAGCGACTGTGTGACTGTAGCATTGAAATGCAAAGTTCTGGAGATAAGAATACATAGATAGAGAAAGAGAGACGGGTGGGGGACTATGCAGTACTAAAATCCGATCAACATTTTAGCCTCCGTTAAGGGGTGTCATTTTTTTATGGTAGTTTATTATGTTTTTTAAATAAGCCGTCTACTTCTTGTGCTCCGAAGCGACAACAGGGGGCAATGATATTTAGAATAAAACTAAGATTTCGTAGACAGAAAGGGAGTTGACCAAAACTTCACACATGTAAAGTTTTAGCGAAAAACACACACAGATATGCCCCTCCCCCTGAAGGAACTTTAACAATGACAACCTGATATTATTTCCGATAGCAAAATGATATAATTTGCAACTTGATAATTTCGTCAAATTTCTAGATGAATTCTGCGATTTTGATATATTAATCCTCGTACAATGGGTGTTATCGTTTTCCGATATTCTACCATGACACTATTATGTGTTCATGGTATTCACAATGACAAGCCTTGGTGTAAACGGGAAGAACAAATAATCTGGATAATCATAAAATAAAATAAAAATGGATCAAGTTGTATTAGTAAAATAATAAAGAAAATAGTATAAGAAGAGGTCGGACGGTCATCTAGGTGAAAACATCACCGGTGTAACGATTGCACCTTAATTTTGTATTTATTTAAAAGATCTGCGTGTTGTTTGTGCCTACATTTTTTTATTTAACGTATTCAAACTGGACTTGTTCCTCATACATATTGTTTCGGATAGTGCTTCAGGTTTTGTGCTCTTTTCTTTACCTCGATTCATTTTCATTTAAAACCTTTTTTGGTGGACTTGTGGTTTCTTTTTTAACAAACGAACATCCCATCTTTAAAAATTGTTCCCAGGCCTTTATCATTCTTCTCATGGTAATCTATAATTCTGTCTAACACTGAACAATTGTCTTAATGTATATGACTTTGCAATGTAATGTCGGCTTTTGTTTTGTTAACGAAAATAGTCTTAACGGAACAAAGGAGAACGCTTCACCTAAAAAAAGAAATGTATGGGTTTTTTTTAGGAGGGGGTTATGCAAATCATTGATTGATGGATGGAAAAGAGGGATATGTGGGTATTTGTAGGAATAAATGATACAGAGTCACAGAGAGAGCAAGAGAGAGTGTCAATAGATGTAGACATGAACAAAACAATTATTGTTACTCTACAAAGAGGGTGATGACCCCTCAAATTGCATCAAAAAGACCAGAGATTTCTGATATTTTGCAGTTTATGGCTCAAAGGTCCCCCAGTTCTGAACACCAATTACGGTCACATTTAGTGAGGGCATATTCATGCAATAAATATTCCATGCATAATTGAAGCCTAGTTATAAATCATTGTAGCTTTAATCCTCCTGAGATAATGGGTTTTTTCTACTGCAAATGACACGATCAACTTTCCTATTTTATTCTCCGTTCGGCAATCAATTAATCAACGTATATATCGTGTTTTAATCTTATACTTTATATAACTAAGCATGCTTAGAGAAGGATAATGTTATTTTTTGTCTTTCCTCTGTCCATTTTATTGCCACTATCGTATTCATTTACCTCTATTCTTTGCCCCTTTCATGTTATTTGAATTCCATTTTCCCCCTCTTTTCTTTCACAGACACTTATATGACACATTGTATTGGTGGTGTCGTTAAACCTCAATCAATCAATCCTTTTCTTACAACTACTTTTTCCAGAATTCAGTAGGCATTCATGACTTTAAGACTTCACCTTATCCCATTACATCTATCAATACTTTCATTAACTCTGCATGGATTCGGAAATCATAGGGGAAAATGCATTTTTATTTGGGGGAGGGGGGGGGGGTTGGCAGTAAGATCAGACCCTTTTTTACATAGAATAGCAAAATCGGGATGGATATCAGTTCCGCTTTTCGCCTGTATCTTCTTCAACAGTTTGTCTATTAATGCAGATTTCATCAACGTAGCTAATTAATTCTAATTACATTATCTGTTTTGTCCTATTTTATACTCTCAGTGGATTTTCCATTATTATGTTTAGCAAAATCTTAATCATGGCTGCCATACTTTTGGTGAATCTACGACATTATTTTTGCCTGAAGCTTGTGCTATTGCCTCACGTCCGCCATATAACCCCTATTTCCTGTTTGTATGGACATGCAAGCATTAACGACATTTAATCTCAACATCACCTCTGTGTCCTTTATTCCCCTTTTGTCTTTTATCATCCTTAAAGGAGGAAGAGTTTTCTGGTCACCCATGTCTCATTAATCTACAAGGATTCAGTTTGCCAGAAAGCGTGTTCGAGGCCATCATTCAGTTTCGAATGTGGCGCGCTAATTTTCCTCATCCATTACTTCGAACTAGCCACATTTAGCCCTCAACCTGTTTCCCCCTACTACTCACCCAGATTACCCTGTTTGAGCCGAAACGATCAATAAAATCAGCTGTGCCTGTGATACATTGGAAACTTGTTTTAATCTAGGTTACTCTCTGAATATATTTCTAATTTTGGTTTTGCGAGGGTGGTCATGCTATTTCAAGGTGGAAAGGGTATAATCTTCGACCTTGACTTTTCATGCATAGTAATTGTGAAATGTCAGTATCTTTATGTGTAGACTGACAAAATACCAAAAAGAAAACAGATTTTCTCAAAATCTAGATAAAAATTGATATTCTTTGTCCGATTAACGGATGAAAATGCCAAAGAATTGGAGGGGTGCAATTATATTTTGGAAACAATTGACCAGGTACTACTAGTTGTATTTGTAGTATAGTAGTAGTGGTAGTAGTAGTAGTAATAGTAATAGTAGTAGTAGTAGTCATAGCAGTAGTATTAGAAGTAGGAGTAGTAGTAGTAGTAGTAGTAGTAGTAGTAGTAATAGTAATATGAGTAGTTGTTGCAGTTTTAGAAGTTCAAGAGGTAGACTTAGGTGTGCTTCCAGGTAGGCTGTAACCACTTAAATACGTTTCGATATATCCCCATATATTTTCAAGCACATTAATACAACATGTAACCTCTGAAATATTATTCAGAATATTTTTGTGCTACAGATATTGGCATTAGAAACATCATTGATTGATAGAGAAGTAGGAAAGATCGCTAAAATAATGTTTTCCTAAGACTATGAGTCCACATCTACTCTAGATCACGTGGTATCAAACATGGCTTTATGGGTAAGATGTATTCTCTAGTGTCTGTCCTATACGCTGCCAAAACCTTCATAGCAGTAACCTCAATTGCACTCTGTTAGAATTAATCAGAAGGGATCTCTCACCAATCAATCAGTTTATTTATGGGAATCCCATGATGACAGTATTCATCATCATTTCAATGGAAAAATGAATTTAAATTAGGGTACAGTGAAAATGGCCTGATCTATAGCTTTACTATTTCACCTACATTCTCAGCTTAAAAAGGGTTCCCTGCACATCTCGAGATAAAGATTTTCTTTACTGAGTCCCTCTTGTTGTCTTTCGTAATTCGACTTCATGGACCATCATCATCCTCGTTAATCATGTTCATGTACTTTAGATGAACATCCATAATGTTTAATTCTTTGTTGATCGCATCCTATACTGGCCTTTCCATTCTTACTTTTCTTACGTCAGTGTCTATCCTTTATCAAGAATCACGTTGTGGTAAATTCAAAATATAATCAATGGAATTCAATTTGCGGCATTACCCCTATTCCCGATTCCATCTCCTCAGATCTGACGAAGTTCGGAGCAATTTTATTTCGCAAGAACAAATTTCCAAACACTCATTCTGAACTACTACATCTCACTCCCATGATGTCCAGCATGGTCATCCCTCGTTAACCTTTTCAGGAGAAGACCGCATCCATCCTTCATCAAATAAACTCCTCATCTGTCGCTGGGGACCTTCAAACATGTTTACTCGTCTTAAAGCCGGTAATGCGAGGAGACAAGAGGTTAATAAGTTTCGGCTAATTTGCCCGGGAAAAAAGCGAACGATGATGAGCTATAATTGCCGGGTTCCCAATCAAAGACTGTTTGTAATTCGTACGCTGAGTGGTGTTGAAAGCGTTGCGTTTGACATGATAACAAGTCAGAAATGGATGGCTGATGACGGACTCGACTTTTTAAAAAGGAGGGAAAGATGGGAAAAGTCAAATGATAAATTAAAAACAGCAACATATTGATGAAGGAGGAATAGAAAAGGTGAGATGAGTGAGATTAATCTTCATGTGTGGCCATACTGTACACATTAGCTAGAGAGAAAAAGGGACTAGGATCGGGCAAGTGAATAAACCCTGAACATGATAATGATCAAACACGGCACACGAAGCAATTGAGCATTGGAGAAAATTTGGATGATCGTGACAGGATTATTTGAAGTCAAAGAGTTACACAAGTGATCTAGAAACGTGAAAAAACATAGATGCCTGGCAGCCTGGGGAAAAAAACTTTGACAAGGAAATGAATGATCTCGGAATAAACTGTAGTGAGAAAAGAAAAAAGAAGCAAAGGAGATAACAGGTGGATAAGGAGGAGCATGGGTCCATGGGAGGAGTGAGTGTATTTGTGTATGCAGGTCGGTTTTTGTTGGTTGTTTGTGTTAGATTAATGTGTGTCAGTAGGGGTATGTGACGGTGCTCGCGAGTGAGGGTGTGTGTGTGTGTGGTGTGTATGAGGGTGTACGTGTGTGTGTATTGGCCTGTGGTTGTGTGGGCATGTGGATTGATGAGGGTATGGGGAGGATAATGATATGTAGGATTGTTAGTGGGATTAAATGTTGATAGAAGCTAATGGTTGTCTGTGTTTCATGAATTATTTTAAATGAACGAGTTTACAATCATAAAAGGTGACTTATTTTTCTGGTAATGCTCATTATTCCCACTCTGAGAAAATACAAAAATAAAAAACCGGAAATGCCATATTCATGTGCGTTTGTCCATGGTCTTTATTGAGAGTTAATTCTCATTCTCTATTTATATAGTTCTATTTTAACAGCTTGATAAACGGATAACAAATTGTACATCATGTAAATCATGCTTTATGAGCAATATTGCGAGCGATCTACTAGGAATCAATCAGAGCCGTGTAGTATAAAGTCTAAAATAAAATTAGTGAGAAAAGAACGAAAATTTCCCCCATCCCTCCCTGCTTGACAGACTAGTTCCAACAAAGACCATGGAAAAATGGGAGAATCGAGGGACCTGCAAAATGCTCTGGCGCGATTTTCCTATTTTTCTTCACGACGAAACTCTTTTGCAGTCCCCTCCCCCTAACAACAGAATGACCTCGGGGTATATGGCCTCTGCTAAATATCTTAATAAACAGACCCCTTTATACTTTTCCGCTCAGATTGTGAATAATTCATTTTACCTCCTTTATCAAGTTCAGTACAATCTATTATGTCACTAATTGCTGCGATTATATAATTCTTTTAAACCCAATGCCGCTTTTCAAGACTACTTTTTCCCATGCAGTTTTTTTTACCATCTTCCAGTTTCCCATTCTCCATCTCACCTTGCGTCTCTACTGCGCGCGCTCTCCCCCTCTCTCTTCATGTGCTCTTTGAATAAAAATCTCTCTCAACCTTCATACAACACCCGTCTCCCCCCTCTTTCTCTCTCTCTCTCGTTAACTTTAAGCATTACTTTTTATATCTCTTACTCTCTTTTTATAATAAGAAATATCCATCTCCAATGGGATTTTCGAAACATTAACAAGTGAGTCTGCTAATTGCTCAATTTATACATCATTCTCCTTTCTTGTTTGCATACATTTCAGCATTCAATACTTTGACATCTGTTCACTCATCGTATAGGTTGGCAGCACTAGCGGATCCATGGGGAGCCTGCCCGTGCCCCCCCCCCCCTTGAGAAGCACAATCAAATTTGTAATGTAGAAACTGCTTTAAAACAGAAGTGTGCCCCCCCCCCCTTTGAAAGTGAAGACCCTTTTTTTTTGCTTGTCAATTTCTTTCGTGGACGAAATATCCTTAATTTTAAAACCCCCTTTTTTTGGGGGGGGGCTTGTCAAATTTTTCCTTGGGAAAATGTGCCCCCTCCCTTGGAAAATCCTGGATCCGCTCCTTGTTGACAGGGTATATACTTCATGTTTGACTCTCAACAGTTTATAGAAATAAATGATATGCAATAGAAATACATGTTGAATATTGTGATTTATTTTTCAAAATGCAGAAGAAACCTATTTTACAAGACATCGTTTCAAATATCAACAAGACGAAAGCGCTGTGATATTCACTCCATAGAACCATAAATAGACTCAGTATACGTCAAGACTGGTCAAAACACACAGAGGCCACAGTTAATGAACAAAAAATGGGGCCAATTTCCTAATGCAAACGTATCCTAATCAGAGCCAAATCAATCATGATAGTTAGATGGCCTGGGAAACACAACGTTATACATACATGTACGTGTCTCATTGCCCTATCAAGAGAAAAGAACATCTGTAAAGTCCACGTGGGTTTCTTCCAAGTACTGTTATGACAATGCTGTACATCATGTATTAAAATATATTATTGAACAAGAGAAAAAGCAGAAGGCTCCTACGTCATCAGCTATTTGAAAAGATTATGTAGGCCGTCTTCGTTGAAATAAAATTGGAAATTGGGTCTAATCTATATCAATAACAACTGCTCATGTCGTAATTATTTCGTATATACCCAGATTACGATAAACAAAATTGAGCACAGATTGTTATTTCTAAGTTTTAAATAGACTCCATATACGTAAACAGTTGACATAAATACCTATTGAAGGTGGTTCTTGTCGTGAAACGATTTATTTGAATTTCAATTTAGGTAAATGATCACCCTATAATAAATAAACATAAAAAAGGGAAGTAAATATCAGAATACCACCTATTTTCTTTTAAATGCAACAGGACCATTTCATTTCTATCCGAAGTTTTCAGCATTAACGTTGAAGGTTTTTTCTCATGCATCTAGAAATACTGCAATAATTAGCAATTAATTGTTTATACATACACATGACAGAGAGGAATGGTGTCCTATTTATTCATCAAATTCTAAGACATGAATGTCAATGATATGTACACGTTATCTCACAAACAATTCGATAAAATGTCCTTGAAATACTTTTTCCTGACTTACACATATACATTATGTACCCAAAATAAAGCATCTGATTAAATTGAAATGAATTTTATGATATATTCTATCTCTATTAACACATTTCGTATCTTCACCTTCCGTAGGCTTTTATAACAAGAAATGAACATTTTCTATTCTACAGTGCATATATCAGGATGGGATACACGCACTACCGAACGAGACTATAAGCATTAACTTACATTACATCGAACCTCAAAGCAAAACGATGGTCTGAAAGCATAATATTTATATACATCAAATTCTTTTTAAAAGAAACGTGCAAGCAAAAAAAATTATTGTTACGTAACAACATGTATCAACATTCGGTACTTTTTCCATCTCAATTTCCAATACAGAAATCGTTTCAAACGTTATCCCACTAATATTTATTCCAGCTATAGTTCAACCACAAGGCCTTTCCATTTAACCCAATATTATATCTTACCACTATTCAAATTTCAGAAACCCGCGAACAAACATTAAAGATTATATCGGGGTTTTCCTGATGACAAACCCAGTCTGTTTTTATACAACGCAACATTCTCTTCCATAAACCCATGAAAGTTGTGATATCATACGATATCGGTAGATTTGAATTACACAAGCACCTGATAGATAGATAGTATTGCCGTTATAACAATCTTTTATTCCTTTTCTGCGAAAATAAGACTTCCCTAGTTAATGACGTAAGCAAACTAATTAACATAAGCATTACGAAAATGATTTTTATTCACTTGATATTCAGGCATGTTAAAAACCAGCTTCTACGTTGAGTGTTATCGAGTTAACATTTTTAATTTCTTCTCATATTAAATTCCAAACACATTCTTATGTGACTGGAAAATGCATGACGACCAAATTAACTGATGACATTTTGGTCAATTAAGATATCTTTTATCTGAATTCAGTTACGCCGTGCCTGGTCCTGAATATCATGAATAATGATAATTTGTATTTTACTCCGTACAATACTTTCAATACACACCACGAAAATTCTGGTTTCATAAACGATACGGGTTTCTTACAATATCGGGGCGTCTTCGGAGAGCTTATAATGGACGGGTGGGGGACGTATAGAAGGTACATAACAAAAATCTAATGAGGGAATAAGCCGGTATTACGGTAATTGGCCTCTGGTCCACGGTAATCCATTATCTGCAGAAAATAACAAGAATATGAGGAACAAGTTTAAAACATCAATTTATTCTGGATGACATTGAAGCTAAAGCTATATTTTATACAGGGTTCAGGACTCATTTGTTTCTAGATTAGAGTTTGGCTAACATCAGTAAAGTGACCAAAAATAAGGTAAGTATTGCATGAATATGCATGACATAGCATTTAAAATCTGCACACAATATATCCAATATGCCATCATGGCTATTCAAGTACAGTCATTAATGATAGAAATAATCAATATCAATTATTGAACATTGCTCAATATTAAATAGTGGCAGAAAATCATGCATGAACAAATTTTTTCGTAAAAATAACTAAGCAGCCTTCTCAATGTAATTCAAATTATATACGTTTAATAATATATAACTAAAAATAATACAGTGTTCATTAATCTAAAAGACAGGGACACTTCTTGACCTTCGATTTCTTTCAATGGCGTTGTAATCATTTCTAATTGTGATGATCAGAGGGTCGTTTCATGAAAGAAGTTGTCGGACGTTTTATTAGACAAGTCCCATTTTATCCGAAAGTTACCGTAGGAACAGTGTCTCTCAGCCAATGAACACCAGGGAAAGATGTCAGATCTGACAACTTGTCGGATGAACATATTGATGAAACACTCCCTGGGTGTTCATTGAATATTAACACTTATATTACGAATAGTAAACACAAAACATAATTGCAAATTCTTTCTAAACGTTTACATACATGTAATCTTAAATCAGCATTTTTGTAGTGCGCAATCTCAGACAGACTTTCTTTTGATTGCTTTTTCTTAAAAAAAATACTTTTCAAAAAGATGAAAGATAGAATATCAGTTACTGTAAGAAGAGCTTTAAGGCGCAGTATATACATAAAAAAATCATTTTTTTTTTACAATATTTGATCATAATACCTGGTGGAAATTTAAGGGGGCTAAATGATAACTTCTCATGAGCGTCAATATCATCTTTTCCAAATAAATAAATTACTTTCAAAGAGTTCCAAAGCTATAAACGTGACTGCTGAAGGGCACCGTTATTCAGTGTCACCAATATTACCTTTTAGAAGATAAAACAATTACACCTATCCTTTAAAAAGAGTATTTTTCTAAAAATTTCCCGTAATAATTTTCAGAGTGGGCGATGCGAGCAACCTTCTGCCGCAATAATCGTCCCATTAAGAAAAGCAAATTTGCCGTATATTTGAATGCTGGGATGAATGCAAAATGAATGCTGTGAAGTATCATTATCATTTTCAGTCGCATTTATTGGCACCGTAGCCGCCGGAAAAACATGACTTGGTTTATAAATTTGCACGATTACCAATTTTACATTTAGTCAGCATGCATGACTCAATTCAAGGCCAGCTGATCAAAATTTTTAGGTCAAAGTATTCTAACAAATTAATTGTCAATATCATTTTCTTTGTATGATCATTAGTATTTAAACAAAGCAACTAGAATATACTAGTAATTGTTAAATCATTGGTAAAATGATTCCTATTATTATAGCAGGAGATTGGACTATTAATTAAATTGCCTTGGGTGGAAAATTGCTATTTAATATATATTATTGATTGAGAATAGAGAATATGCAGACTTTACTATCGGAAATTATATAAATGATTGACCTAGTATTTCTCTGATAAAATAATAATAAATCCAATGCCATTAAACTAATTTCTATTCCAATGAAATATTTATGACTTTGATAGGGGAACTATAAATCTAGAGAACCTAATCTCCAGGCACCAATCGTATGTTACTCTTCTAAAATAACATCATCGTTCAAACGATAATGATAATTATTCATTAATGTGGTAAACACAAATCTTGAATGACACAGTTGTCTCATTTAAGAACTTATTAAAATAATTTCTAAATGAATTGTACTATACTATCATTATCACCATCATCATCATTATCAGTCGTACAATTATATTCATCATCATTGTCGTTATCATCACTGATACTTAACACATTTTTACTTTTCCTCTCACCTTCATCATCATAGTCATTATCCTCATTATCTTTGTTGATATCATCATTAAGATTATCAGTGTTCTCAAGCGAGACCTAAAAAAAATCGCAAATTTCGTAAAAAAAACCCAAAACAATGTCCGTAACACGTAAGTCTCATATATGTCCAAAAAAGTATTTTCTCCAGAATAACTTAATACCGTACAATTAGGAGATATTAACCTGTTGTAAAATGTAAAATTCGAATTGCAGGAAGTAAATCATGAATACAGATATATATCAAGTCATAATCCTACAAGAGTTGCAATAAATATGATAATCTTCATTGCAAAAATAGTACTTGTTAAGTTATCTTGATAATTGTTTAATAAAAACGTTTTTAGCATCTATTTCAATCTAGTTGAAAAGGTTTTTGAGACGACATTTACTGCAATTCTGGCAAGTATAGATTTATGAGTTCCTTTCATTGGGTAAAATCGAATTTTACATCATAACAAAGAATTACCGACCGTATCCAACCGTAAACGTATACATGGTATACTCCAAAAAATGTAAATATGGTATCGAATTGTTCTGGAGATGATATACTCTTTTAGGAAATTTATGAGATTATTGTGTTTCGAATATCCCTTTTATCATTACATCGGCGATTTCAGAGGTGTACTTTTTTCTGACTCTATTGGTAGATGTTCAGAGTCGATGTTCATAGACAGACCCCTGTAATATAATGTGTACTTCCCGTTTTGAACGACTAATGCTGAGGCATTATTTCTAGTGTTCTGTGTCTGATACCAAATCTTCAAAGGTTCTTTATTTTTTCTCTCGTAGTTTCATCTGACATTGTCTGAAATAGCATGTGATGGGTAACTCTAAACCGTCATTCCATCTCAGTTCGTGTTCATCCTACCATTATGATACCAAGTATCTCATGTCTTGTAGGTGTCAATTCGTTTAAAGATGTAGAAGAGTTAAAATCGAAAGCGCACTTCGTTGACTTGACATACAGCATATGCATGAAAAGACACCATTCGATACTTACAGTTATCCAACAAAATAACAATGTAATAAGTAAGAACATTTTTAAGACGTAAGTATAAAAGGAACGTCGACATAAAAGTACGTTTCCCCTTTTTTATTTTTTTACTGACTTTGATATTTCCGTTCTGGATTGGGACTTTACTTTCTATTATGGTACATAGGTACTTCTAAAGT
The DNA here is from genome assembly GCF_037042905.1 of Lytechinus pictus. Lineage (NCBI taxonomy): Eukaryota > Metazoa > Echinodermata > Echinoidea > Temnopleuroida > Toxopneustidae > Lytechinus > Lytechinus pictus. The sequence goes on along the minus strand of NC_087245.1, from coordinate 10,834,733 downwards.
GTACATGCTGAAATTTTAGTTTTAAAAACTCTATTTCATGTTACATCTTTTTCATTGCGAGACAGCACCCGAAATGATGCTGCTTATGTATCCCTAATGGCAATTTTAAAGTCATAAACAAATGATTGGTTAATGCTACATGTTTTTCGAACAACCATAACAATACAAAAAAGTATTCTGGCCTGAAATTGATATCAATGAAAATAATATGTAATTAAGAAGTCAAAATATTAAAAGTCTGACCGAAATCGAAATCTTTATTTGAATTATAAATCATTTAATTTTGTATTAAAACAACCTTTCTTGTAAAACATGATGATCTTACTTATTTAATTCTTTTGATGTCTTTTCGGAGAAGAAAAAAACTTTCGCTAGATCACTCTGATATTGAAAGATGTCATGTAGTCCATAGTAACTGTTTTATCCGATATTCATTGAACTCTATGGGTTTTTTAATGTTGAATGTAATTTTTAAGGGGAAGTTCACCCTGAAAGTAAGTTTGTTTGAATAAAAGAATAAAATTATAGAAAAATATAGGTTAAGGTTTGGAGAAAATCCATCAAATGATAAAAGAATTATGTAATATGAATTATTAACATTTTTAAATCATGACGTCATATGTTCGCAGCTGCTCCATTATGATGTAAGATCAACTATTTTTTTAAATTAAACAAGATGAATTAAAATTCTTATTATGGAAGGGGGTATGAGGTGATATATCTACCGGACAAATAAAATCACTTTACATTTTTCGATTAAATAACATTTTTTTAAAACTTATATCACATGGCATACGATGGAGCTGTTCGTCTGTGACGTCCCAAAGTCAACACTAAAAAAACATAACTCCATTATTCTTTGACGGAATTTTCATCAAACTTTCGACACTTTTTTGCTCTATTTTTCTGCTTCTATCAAAACCAACTTATTGCCAGGGTAAAATTGCCCTTGGATCCATTCATATGAATTCCATGACCAGGGTAATCCTTTAAAGTAGATCCATACCTCTTTGAAGTGCCTTTAAGATGTCTGAAAGCTCCAAGTTGTTACTCCGTACTAATTGTTCCAACTTTCTTCGATTTCTGCTGTGTCTGTCAAGAACAACGGTTTGAAAAAAAAATGAATGACCCTCTTTGAGACACAATGAGTTGAATTAATGCTGAAAATTGCTGTTCGACTCTTTGGCCACATCGTGGTTGTGGGAACCACTAACGCGGGCACTTCTGTACAAAGAGAACACGGGGGTTCCAAATCTTAAAATAATGTCGGAATTTTAGTGGCGGAGATGGGTTTTCTCCTGTTTAGAGAATAAAATTTAAATGTATTTGCCAGCAATATAAGATGAATAAAGTCGACGATGTTTGACATTTTCTTTTTCTTTTTTCTATAGAGAGAAAATATAGAAACACTATCAATCATTGTGGAAAACAAAATAAACAACTCATAGCTAATATGGCTATATAATTATTGCCAATAGGTATCACTGTCATTTTAAATACATCATAACACATTCTTAACCCAAATTTATTCAGAGTTTCAGACAAGTTGATTAAAGAGTCGTCTTGGTGCAAGTATTAGTATACAAATGATACACGTCATGGACGTCATTAGTAAGAATTACTCGCATTTACGAGGTACTTTTGTAACAAGTCTGACACATCCAAGACATTAGCCGAGGACTTTTTGTCTATTTCAAAGGTAACGAGTGTGTGTAATTATTTTTATGCCCAAGCAAAGTTTTGTCTATCATGACATCAGATAGTGATGTGGTCCCTTTTCATTTTATATTCATATTGAAAAATTCAATAAAAATATCGTAAAAAAAGGATTCATCATAGACCTAGCAAAAAATTAGTTTAAATATGTTTCATGAGAAATAGTTGAATGCATGCACTGGAATAATTCGGTATATCTATGTCTTCCGGAACCAGCCTACAAACTGACGTTTTGGGTTATCATAATTGCTCGCTTCATAATATCCCATTTTGATAGACCTTTTACAAAATATGGAATGCTGCATATAGATTCCGACCATAAAATTTGTTTTCGAAATCTTACACAAAAGAACTCCGTATTTATGATGTGTAATGCACAGAATACATTATTGACTCTTCATTTTCAAGACGTCAATACTTATTCATAATTCATGGTTGGTCTTCCGCTAAAAATTCCAATGGATCATTGGACTCATTGATTTCATTTCTCCCACTTAGTTCTTCGACCCCGCATTTCATTTGGCTAGTTGCAATTTTCCTCTATCCTTTCTATTTTTTATTTTATTCATTCTTTTTTGTTTGTTTATTTCTTGTTCAAATAAAAAAAAATAATCGATATTCATACGGCGACTTACTCATCATGCATGCGTCGCTTTACTTTTCTGTTTATATTTTGACCGCAGTTACAGAGTTGTAAGGTTATTTTAACAGGGGTGTAATTCGAAGCATTTAGGCTCTTGGATAATATTACACCAATATTCTTTCCTACCGAGAGGCAGATCAAACTGATATGATGACACTGTATTATTCACCGATAAATAGAGGTTGCTTTCCCCTACCCCCTAAAAAATAAATATGTATATGTATATATATATACTCAGCTCCTACACAGTCGAGCACTATTATATATTGCAGTATATCACTATATACTTACCTACCTATATATATACATACATATATATTTAATTCATTTTTTAAAGTTAAATATCCCCGTAAAAAGTTCTTGATTTAACTATTCATTTTAGTTACACGTGATCTAATTTTATTTCTAAATAAATTATTCAATGATAAAAGATACTAAAGTTTAGCTGATTAATGTTATTTAAAGTTCGGTAGATACTGGCGTTCGTTAAAACTAAATGTATTGATTGGAAGTGAAACATTGAAGAATTTGCTAAGGTAAAGTATGCTGAATTTTTTTTCTCATGTTTTAGTTGCACAGTCCAGCTAAAATCATGTGTTGATTTATAACAGAATCATATTTCTATAGCTTCTTTTAATAGTGATTTTCAGAAGGATCCCGCATTTCGAAAGAAAATAAAGATGAAAGAGTCTGTGTAAGTCAAGACTCGGTAAATATTTGGTTTCTATTTGAAAAGAAATGATGTATTGAAAGGCAGGTAATATTTGTGAGTGATTTTGATATCGTATTCACAATATGACGTAGAAATATAAGTACTATTTCAGTTTCCATGTAATCAGAGACAAGATCCGTTGATGATGGAAACTCCGTAATGAAAAGGATACCAAAAGAAATAGGGGAACTCGTTTGAGCGATGGAGAAGAGAGGGAGAAGGACGACTAGAAGAAAAAAATATGAGAATCCAAACAGTTTATTGACAATGAAATTCAGAGCTATGTCATCTAAATTCTCTGTTCATGTTGAAAATTGCGCGAAGAATAATAATGAAGGCTTTTACAATGCGGGCTGTTTACAGAAGTGGTCGAGCGAACTATTACCGTAAATAAGCCATCCATGCTGCAAATATCACGAACTCCGTAGAATTTACACTATCGGCTGGCCATATTGGGGAATTTTCCATTTGACATGGCACAATTTATGACATGAATACCTCTGTGGGCTGGATAATGTTACCTTTTAAGTGGTGCTTTATGAAGGGTAAGGCGCTGTGAGGTAGCCTTGGATCAAAGCCGATAGCACTTTTATTCTCCCTAAATACGTGTCGAAGTGTATTGTTCAGTGTGCATGCTATGCAGCTCGACATTCCCACAAAGGAAAATAATAATTGCCTGAACGTAAAAGACAATAAACAAGCAACTATTCATTCCATGCTTAGAATTATCTACCGATCGGAGGCAGATCTTGCTTCCAGAATATTTACAAAGGTTAAAAAAGGGAGGCACTGACCTTTCACAATCTTCAAACAGGTGTTCATATTGTTCTTAAAGCAGTGAAAAAGATGTAAATGCCGCGTTTTCTTTGCTTATTTAAGAACGGATGTCCCTTCTTGTAAGTACAGTCAAGAATACAACTGTATCTTGAAAAGGTTTCATGCAATTTTTAACACAGCCCGGAGCAAGAATCGCTTAATCGTACGCAGCAGGGGGGACAGATGCAATTGATAAAAGGATTATAAGACTTAAGATATGGGTTAAGAGGATGAAAGGAAGAAAAATGTTCCCTAGAGTCACGTGACCCGAAAATCTTAAGCGTCTCATCAAAATTCATATTTCTGGGTACGGGAATAGGTCTGAATTTCATGATCGAATACCGATAAGAAAGAGATTATCACTGCACTGAACGAGAGATAAATTTCGACACTGATGAGAATAGGTAAGTGGATAACGGACATCGTGATGGAGCCCATAATGGATTCAATAAGAGTATCTCACTGCAAAAGTCTTTATCCCTTGTCGTTTTGTAATAAATGTTAGCAGTTTATGAATTGAAATTATTACAATTATTTCCATTATTGATTTCCTTATGATAACAAGTATCATCATAATCATTGTTATTATATTATTCTTAAGATTGTTATAATTATTATCATTATTAATACCAACACCTCATCATCATTATCCTCATCTTTGAAGTATTGATAATTTACATATTTGCTTTTATTAAAGACCTACTATTAATTTTGTTATCTGTACCATAGTAATTGTTGATATATACATATTTATATATATTGTCATTGTGTTATAATTTGTATTTCCCCCTTTTATGTTCAATGTTTATATCTGGTATTCAGTATTCATTACATCATGTATTTTACAATATCATATATATATTCAGTTTCCAGATTTTTGTAAAGGTGGCAGCGCTAATAAGGCTTTCCCTTTCTATTCGCATCCTCATTCATTTATAAATTGTGTACACTCCTTTTTTTTATTCAACTGTTTCTCAGATTTTATCATTGTATTATCTGCAATTTTCCCGTGTAATTTATGTAAACTTTGTATGTGCTTTGTTTTTGTTTTATGATGAATGGAATAAATGCTATCAAAAAAAAAATACTTAAAGAGCATTGAAATTATTCCAAGCAGGAGCAGCAGGCGTATGCAGGAGTGCAGGGCTGGGATAGGATTTACCCCCCAGTATAAGCCATAAACTCAGCATATATCCCTACATTGACGGTGTCGTCTTTTACAACGCATTTCCGATGGAGACAAATCTCAGCTAGTAGATGAGCAAAAGTGACGGATTCGAATTGGTATACAATAATTATTAATTTCCGGTCATATATTATCGAAAGCAATCAAAATTATACATCAAACCACGTCAAAAGAAAACGTGCTCAAAGTCGTTGGACTGTTGGACAGTTTGTTAAATAAAGTACAAAACCAACAAGGGTTCAGAGAAAACCGGGAGTTGAAAGTCAAAACCACTCCAACAGTATCTTGATTTGAATACAAAGAAATATACACAAAATAGGATTAATTCCTATGTGCTACGATAATTCGATTCCAGCAATATGTTGATATTTTAATGAATGATAAACAAAATTTAACAAGCATTATATGTAAAGATGACCTCATCAAAATCTTATATAAAATCAAAAGAAGAAAGCCCAGACATTTTCAAGTTTCACTTATTATTCTATTTAAGAAAAATATAAAACACGGGTGGTATAGAAAAGCGCTTTTAAAAGATGACACGGAGAGTACAATATATATTTGAAAAAGAAAATGTGTGAATATAGAGTTGGATGTGTGTGCGAGTGTGGGTGTGTGTGCTAGTGTGGGTGTGTATGTATGAGAGAATGGAAGAAGGATAGGGGAATTAAAAAGTGACAAGGGAGAGGGGGGGGGAGATAGAAGACGAAACAGAAAGAGAGAGCTGGAATAAAAATTAACCCTCCCCGAAAAACTAATATCGGAAATTAAACTGCTTGATTAATCGCCACTTTCTTGCCTCCCGGGCCGGACTCTGACAGAATGACTTCAGGAAACATTTTTATAAGGTGATAGGTATGATTTTACTCTCTAGGTGCTTCAACAGGGTGGCATAATGGCGCTAGCAAAGCACATATACATCCCGGGACTCAAGACCTCTTCCATTACGGAGAGTACTTTGTGGTAATGACCCTATTATTTTCCATCACAGTCAGATAATTATGTGAAAGATCAACACAATTTTAACTTGGGTAAACAGACTGATTAAACGTGATCATGGAAATTAAAGTTCGGTGCTTGAATGCATGAAGTATCATTTTAGTTACAGTCAAATTACGAATAGGAGGACAAACAAACCAAAAAACCAATGCAACTATTGTATATCGAATGTATGTATTGTAATAATTCCATGCAATGACGAAACTATTCATCTTTACAACCTTTTCTCAAATGGTGAAGAGAACAAATTATGTTGTTCACATATTTCCGAATTAATGACTTTATTGTGTTTTGTTAGTCCTTGTATATCAATGACGCATAGTCCTCGGGAGTTTCTTTCACCAAAAGAATTTTTCTATTTGTTTCTCACATATCATTTTCCGCCATTTCTGAATATTATGTTCATAGATATAACAAAAATGACTTGATATTCACTTACATTCAATTCAGAGAATGTTTTTGGATCAATTTGGTCTGTTTGTTTTTTTATTTGGTTGATTGCATTCTTCTTCGTTCTTCTTTTTTTTGTTCCGCTCTTAGGGTTCGAAAATTACCCTCCGTTGTTTTCACTTATCATTTTTTCTGATGTGATTGAATGTCCATCTACTTTCAGACCTATTCCAGATCATAAATCATTGTAAAAAAAATTTAAAAAGAACCTCGACACCAGACGTCACAATCCACATTGACATAGTTAAATATGTTTCTATAAATAGATGCACGGCTAAATTCAAGCCGTCACTATGCTCTATAGCATTGACTTTGACACTAAATTAGTGGCCAGAGCAATAAAACAATGAGATCATCATTTATTGCCTTTCTATGTCCTTAACCTTAGGGCTACTCCCTTTCTATATCTAGAATGTGATAAACTGAATTATTGAAAAGTATAATCTATCACTAATTAATCTGCTGCCTATGGAAAAAATAGTCAAGGACTGCTCTAAATGAAATGACGAAATGATTTAATCAGAAAGGTGCATACAAATACTACGAGGAAGTGATGGGGACAAAGGAAGACATCCGTACTCGTCGTAGTGAGATCAATCATCGTGGTATTCTTTATAAATGGTTAGCAATATTCTCTGCCAAAACAACACTTGACAGAAAGGTAGAAAAAACACGTATCAACAACTTCAAATGAAGCGATGCTTGGTTTTAAAAAAGAACATCAGTACTATGATATGTTTAACTAATTGCGCACTGACGATAAAAGTCACAAGGAAAGATTGTTTAGAAAATACTATATGTAGTGAACGTTGTATCCAAATAATAAAAAAAATAATAAAATAATATCCAGAAATGGGTACTACTTTCTGAATGCAAACGAGCTAATCTGGTCCCTAGTCACACTCAGAGTGATACAAGGGACCGGCTATTTTGGAATGGGATTTGCATCTTTTGAGTGCATTATAACTCCTTCTGGATTGAACTGTGCATATTTTTTTTACAGTTTTACTCAAGGAGCGATTATTCACTCTCAAAAGATATGAATCCCACTCCAAAATGACCGATCCTTGTCTTACTCGGAGAGGAGTGTGATTAAGAACCTAATTAGTTCTTTTGCATTTCGGGTGTACTGATCATCTGAATGCTTATGCACAGTCGTAGCTGCACTGCTAACCAAAAGAGTGACAATTGAAATCTTTTGTAGCGGCACATCACATTCGTAAATTCTTTTAAGGCCTCCCCAAGACATTTGAATGGATCTATTCCACTCGAAGGAAAGCAAACCCTTTCCCCCCGTAATTTCATTACAGTCTCATGACCATGGTCAGAGTCAATTTGCAAATAAAAAAGAGGAATCCCAACAAGGAGGCTGGATGACTTGCCAATTTCCAATCTTGTTTGAAGTATTACGGCACAGAGGTTACTATCACAGAACAAGTATCATGTACCTATGGTATATGCATGATTAGTAGGGGTACGAGGTCATATTCTGATTAAATGTATTAGGGAAAAATATGTGGTAATGCTAATTTAAACAGGATTCCGGTTGCACTTGCCCCCCCCCCTATAAAGCCTTTTGGAAGTTAGGAATGATATGTGAGTGAAGACTCTGGGCGGCTATTTTCTTTGTTTTCTTTTTTTTTGAGAGAGAGAGAGATAGAAAAGAGTCAAATTTTGAATTGTATAGTATTTTGTTCTTGCTCGTCAAACCTACTTTCTGCCCCCCATTCTAAAATCCTAGATCCGGCCTGACGAGATCGAGGACACCTCTAACATGAAATTGGCAATTTACTTATCCTTGCACACAAGCTCAACCAATGGAAAGAATATTATTAGCCAATTATTAGCTAATAAATATCCTTAATCACCCGATAATGACATAATTGTTTTTGCCGTGATAAATGTACATTTTACTTTGTGCGTGGATTATATTCATATTGTTTATTTATAAGTATGTGTAATGGTGGTCATAGTAGGACACTGTTAAAATATATATAAAAAACGAATAATTCAAGACATGGGAATGGAAACTTTGGCCAATAATCTACAATACCTATAGCAAAATAATAAATGAAAGTGTGATGACAATTCTTTCTTTTATATTTGGTAAGAATTTGAACAATAACGCGTCAAAAGATAAATCACAAGATGCCCACATCTAACACACAAACACGTGATCAACTGGTGCATTAATTGAGGAGGTACTGTTACAAGGCTTTCTGTTATTGATATATTTTTGTCTATACTAAAATTAGATTAGTTGGGGTTTAAACAATAGCCTTTATGATAAAATGAATGTAAGAAGAAATCAATATATAAATTTTGACGGACGTCGTTTTGGGAATTCATCGTTTGGATAGTCTTGTGTTATTGATGTATTCTTTGGCATATTCTGAATGTCACAAAGAAATATTATGTCGTTTTTAACATGTCAGCCATTAAACATATCAATGCCTACTTCAAATTAATATGGGAAATGACAGCCATTGTATATATTTCTTTAAAAATAATTGCCTGCTTATCAATCATTTGGGATCTTCCTGAAAAGGTGCCTTATACATTTTTATGAACTTGTAATAAAAAACGTAAATTACCTTCAGATTTATTTTTCACTCTCAAATCATTCTATTATTGCAGGTACGTTTTTCAGATTTATCATTAATTGTTCCAAAAGATTATAACAGAATGATAGTAACCCTCAATTGATTAATTAATCAATTTATCTCATTACTCTTTCTCATCTACGGTAGATGTGAATTCCTTCTCCATGCGAAAGTACGTTTAGTACTCCCTAACTTATTATAGAATCAAGAAAACATTAAAATGGTTACTAGATGTTGTTGCATGTGCCCAAAATCTAGCTACATGCGAGAATGTATAAACTGATTGAGAAATCCGTATTTCGAGACGCGCGATGGATCACGCCCTTTGGATGATAACGTTAAAGGTCGATTCCTGGACCAAGGTATTTTTAATTCAATAAATGAGTGTAGAAACTCAGTCAAAATTGAATAGTTTAAAAAAATCAAATTCCGTTGTACGCTGGCCTTTTACTGACTTCACGTTACATAATATCTTTCGAAGATATGAACCTATTATGAAATTTAATTTGTAGTAATATATTCCGAGAAAGTGTAACAGAATTATGTTATCTACGAATATCATAACAAAAGCTTATAAGATATACGTGTAGCTTTGATATTAATGTGAAGGTATTTTCCCACACATTTACCCCACGCACGCACCCTCCCACACACACAACGGGCAGGTAAAATAATTTTGTTTTCTTTTTTACATTTAGTAATAATAATAATGGTCTTTATTAGCATTAAAACATTCTTGGCAGCCAATGGCTGAATTAAAAATGTTTCACAAGGTAAAAAAAAAATCACATATTAATTTTACAGAACAGCATACAATATATATGTATATGTATATGAATGTATGTATATATATATATATATATATTAAATTCCGCGTGTTGGACACAAATGAGATAAAAGAGACAAAGAGGTAATGGATTGCAGTTCCAACCAAGTTTATTTCCAAGAATACTTGGAAATAAACTTGATGGAACTGCAATGCATTACTTCTTTGCCTCTTATAATATATATATATATATATATATATATATATATATATATATATATATATATATATATATATACATGTATATATATATATATCAAACATGGTTTAATCAATATACACAAAAAAGGGGCGAACTCCATCCAACCTTGCAAAGATAACCAGAAAAAAAAAATATTTGATTGGCGGTACGGTATAAAGATGCAAAAGGCGCTTTGCAAAGCTAAATGGAGCACTGAACAATTATATAAAGTATGGGACATGGTTAGAAACTTTAATCTAAACTCAAAACGTAATAAAAAAAAGTCCCAGTCGACCCCAGCAACAGGCTGATCCGAATAAATAGAGAAAAGAGAAATAAGCATAACGTCGGATATCGCAGCGGTTCCCACTCTATCCATTGAAATCAATCTGCAAGGGCGCACTTGGGCTAAAAGAAGAGGAAGGAAAGACATGGAGAACAGAAGAACAGAGTAGATGCAATGAAAGAAAAATAGAAGAGTAGTAGAGAAATTCAAAGAAATCACTTAGCCTGAAGGAAAACATTCTAAAAGCATACACTTCGAACCACTGTATTTCGAATATATGATTCGAAATCAACCTGTTATTTCGAATCCTCTTCCGATTATGCAAAGCTATTGGTTGTTCCTAACCACGGAGTGTTCAGGGTCGAGCGGACGACACTTCCAAAATGTCTTGAATTGATGGTTTCCAGTATTGGAGTCAGCGAGATGAATTGAATTATGTTCATATAATTGGAAATCTCTTTTTATTCTCGTGATTTAGTGAGGTTTTGTGTGAACGTCGATCAAGAGTTGGGAATTGAACATGAAGAGTGCCTTTAATTGAATTTTGATAGTGTGACGCGAGTTATGAATCTCGATGGAAAATTTGATTTTACCTGCAACAACACAACTTTTCAAATCGGCCTTCTGAATCTTAGATGCATATTATTTGAGAGTTCTCATAGAAAGTTGTAGATTACATGTTTTGTGCAATTTATATTTGGCGGGAAACATTTGATTCTACCATTCAGTATTATTCGCCGTCATCGTTCTTGTTTTAAAAAGTCATTTTGACCCATTTTGTACTATTTTGTGGGTCGTGCGATAGATGAGTACGGTAAAGATTGATTATCATTTATTCCACTTTTGAAAAGAAAATGATTTGTTGTCGGGGCATTAATCAAGACAGTCGTTTTAAGTGTAATGCATGAGAAAAGCAATCGCCAGAAAATCATTTTACTTCGATCGTCCTAGAATTGATCCTTTAGACCTTCTCACAAATTATCTTCAATCAACTATTAACCTCATCAAAGTGCAAATATTTTTGGACAGTTTGGTATAATGTAGAGGAGGTCGATATTGACGTGTTCAATAATAGATAAGTGGTAGGTGATCGTGGAAGTCAGAGGTCAATAGTAATTACTAATGCATGGTCGTTTATCAGGCATGATGTATACAATAACTAATCACTGGTCAAAAGCAGACATTATCTGATATTGATTCAATCATTTAGTCTGCACGGTTAACTGATTATTCCTTTCTAATCGCTTTTCTTAAGAGTGTAAAGCGTGATAAATTGAACCATAAGTAGGCCCATTTGACCTCTATAGAGATACATTTAAGTAGGTAGATTGATCGATACAATGATAATAACGATAAATAAACCCTAAAGTAAACATATAAATAGAACGTCTGAAAGATATATAATAACAAATCCGAGTCCAAGCAAACGAGCCCTTTTTTAGGTAAATAACTAAGATTTTTTGAAAGAACGTGGATATATAATCAAAATTTGACATCTATAAAGGTTGCAGCCTTTAAAGATGATGCTAAATTTCTTAAAATAGCTGACTAAATGACGTTATTGTCACAATACTACTTTTTATTTTATGTTTCTTATAATAAAATATAACATTTTAGCTTCCCTAATGTTAAACGTACTTTGATTCCATTCTCAAATCTCCATAACTTAAATATGATACAACAAAAAAAATCCTTATTTTTGAATAAAAAGCAACATAGAATTTGATATTACGAAATAAATAGCAAGTGGCTAACCATGCAACTCTATCATTTTTTATGATGCCCATGTTGTACATAAAATCTTGTGAATTATAATGGAAATTCAAAATATCATTAATTTCATTCTTTGAGGTCAAGGAGTTTTCAGTGTTGCACATTTTGCATTATTATTTACTTATTTAAATCTAACTGTCCGTTGATAGAGGTAACCTGGTACACGTTTTCGTTCTTTTTCTAAACGTACGTTCTCAATCATATCAAGAAAAAAGAAAGACCCATGGAGATTGTGTGCATATGGATGCACTCTCAATAAATAATTACAAGCAATACAGATCATAAAAACTTAAGAAATTAATCTTTAAATATTCTAAAATATAACCTACTATCTTTATTCTAAAATATAACTGCTTTCACAATGTTCATGTAATATGTATAAAGATATGAACGAGTTAAAATTGCATTTACTAACGATATGCTAATAGATAATTTTATTTATTGAAATTTAAATAATGCAGTATTTTTTTGTAATCTGAAAATCCTACTTTCAAAAACCCATAGAATTATAAATATATTTCAGCATAGGTCATATTCTGAAGAAGGAATTAGTGATTAACGACAATGAAGCGACTTTCTCATTTATGAAGGAAAATATCGAAGCGTCACGTGTCCTATAGACGAATTATAGCTACTGAAGTAAAGTATCCACGTGGTTGGGACGTGTGTAATAGTCCATATTGAGCTGCTGCCAAAGGAATTGAAGTTCCTCTAGCATATTTTCAGAATATCAAAATTAAGCTTTAAATGAATAACATTTTCTCCTTACTTTTCTTTAAACAAACTCACATATTTTTTTTTAATTAAGGTATAAGGGAGTGTAACAGTTTCATTTGCGAATGATATTCTGATGTTATCTATGAGTCTTGAGAAGAAATGATTCATATTATATGGGTATCTTTGAAACATTTTCCTTCGAGGTTTGATACCTAGCTCTCTCCAAAGGGTACCGACTTTTCAATTAGAAGAATATTTATACAATCCGTACAAGGCAGTTCTTCGAACTGTCATTTTATACAAGCAAACACCCCCGGCCGGTATAAACGTACTATCGCGGGTTTGTAAACACGGTTCAACATGAGGAGATGTGTCTGTGAAAGAATCTCATTTGATAATAGCATCATGTTTCAATGGATTAACTCTAATGGGTGTTTTATTGACGCACTGAGGACTAAGATCTGTCGGTACTTTCTTCCCCTTATCAAAGGTATAAGTTCCCCTTCACGCAGTATACAGGCTATCCTCCGATCTGCCGCATCAACGGCCGGAATAGTGGGCGGAAGATTCACCCCTCAGGCTTGGGGTCGGGAAGGGCGTTTTTCTTTCCCGCTATCGCTATGATTAGTCATCTTTAATCTCAGTAGTTGCTTTTCATCTCTGTATAATATAACATATCCTCAGGAGCTGGATGAATAGTGCGTGTTCCGCTGGAGTCATATGTCGCAAATAAATTTGCTATAAAATTGGGCCAAGCGAGGACACTGAGATTCACATTGCAACAGTCCACTGGTATTTAGGTCGAATGATCATGAAAAGAAGCTTCCTGACCCCAATGGAGTTATTGTATCCTTTTTTAATGTAAATGTTAATAAAACTAAGTAAATAAAACTCACAGATTTCGTAATATATTTCCTTCTTCAAGCTCCCTTTGACATTTAGAATCTCCGTTGAAAAAATACCTCTAAATCATAGAGTAAAAGAATGGACAGTCATATAGTTTCTAAGATAAAAATCAGATATCTGTATAAGCTGTAATTTTACATTTTTAGCTTGTACTCTCGTGGCAATGGTTTAATTAACCGTTTGAATTGGACCACACTTTTATTGAATTCCAGTAACAATTCCAATCACCAAATACATTTTTTTTATCTTGCAGTTAATTCATAGTTCTCAAAAAAGTATGTTTTGTCATGACATTAGAATAAAGGGAAAATAATAATAACATTAGTATATAATGGGTTACAATAATCCTATTTTGTGATATATCTATACATAAATGTTCAGAAAATAGTATCATATTTCACCTCTTTTCCTTTTAAAAAAATATTTATCTTGTTTTCTTGGTCGCGAACATTTTGGGGGTCCATAACCTCCAAGTCCCCTATTTGTACGCCAGAGATACCGACATACGTACATATCTCAAATACTATTAAGCACTTTCCCGTTCGCTGGTTAACTTTGCATAAGCATGATCGATTTTTGGCAAACAAGAAATCTAAGAAGACTAATTTCTGTTTTGATGCTTTTTCATCGAAAAGTATTTTTTCTAGCGGCAATTTTGTATAACCCCTTCCCCCGGCAGAAATTCACATTTATGCTTGAAAATGACAAATTACAACTATTGATTCGTATGGAGCATTCTTTATTTTGGTTTTTTTTTCATTGAAGTAGGAAAGATGTATTTCATTAGATCAAACACTGATAAAGTTCAGGCGTTTGAACATAACAGCCACCGTTGTAATATCAATTTCGTATTTTCTAGCATGTGGAGGAGAAAGGTGGTAAGCAAGATCGTATCTAGAGAGAGTTTGGGAAGGAGACTTAGATTTTCAGTATACATTGCCTCTTACAAGAGCATACGATTTCCGATCCATCAAGATTACGAGAAAAGAGGGATGCCAAAGAAGGAAATAGATGCAGAGGGGTGGTGAGAGGTTAAGAATGCGAGAGAAAGGAAACTGAAAGAGTGAAAGATAGAAAGTGAAATGAATCGCCATGCTCAATCCTTCAGATTCACAAAATGCTCAATAACGTTGAAGGGGATAGCATATTTGTTTCTGTCTTAAGGGCTGAACACAAGAGATGCGGAACCACGGCGTTTTACGACTTCAATTGCCTCCATGAATGGATCAGAATGTCTCATGGGCTGACACCAGAGCCCCCCCCCCCACACACCTTCTCGTCAAAGTCAAGCAATTAACAGTGCATTCCATTCAGGTTGTAGAGACCCTTCAGACCCTACTCAAATTTAAGCTAGCCTTTCAAAATGATTGACAAAACTTGAAAGTATTGTTGCACTATTACTTTAGTTCATCCAACGTATCTAATATCAGGCAAAGAAAATGAAAACATGCATGCCCATCAAAGTAAATCTTGTGTAAATATAAGACAATTGTTGTGTGGAAATTGACCAAATAAAATGTGCATTTATTTACTAAATATTTCACTCAACAAACACGCACTAGTTGTACACAGTATTAGGTAGAATTCACTGTATTTACTCATCTAAAGATTATAAGAATGTCTTACCAAATGTTTACAAGAACTTCCAAAACATATTTCTTCACCCCTTTCATCCATCTTCTTCTACCAACACCCCCCCCCCCCCCACCCGCCCTCTCTTTCTCTCTCTTCTCTCGGAAAACAACCCCTTCACTTCATCAAATATTTACAATGGCGCCGCCAATTTTGACTAGTTTATCTTCGTGTCTGAACGTGCAAGCTACTACTTATAGAGGGAGGGTCTAAAGAGCAATAGGGATTACGGTATCACATGTCATGGTTCTCAAACACCCCTCTCTAATACTACTTCAAAATGGAATACATTATTCCACTTACATAGTCAGGTCAGATTTTCCCTTTGAATCTTTAAAAATCCCGCCCTAATTTTGATTTAATTTTCGTCAAGGGAAACAAACCCCTTCATTGACCACATTGAATCAATATGAATGCTCTGAGCTATACACATGAAGCTTTGATCTCCATTTTGAACAATGCATCCATCTACCATGAAAATTAAGTAATTTTTCTTACCAATTGAAATATGATCGATGACATTCAGATTGCAGTTTAACAGGCACAAATGATTGTTAATATAAGCATATTATTTCTGATTTCGTATTCCCTTCTTATTTCATTATGTAATTTATCACAATAGATTTGGCGAATATAAAAGTCATACAATGGAAATATCTAGAAGTTAAGACATCATTGTTTGCATCACGTTTATATAAATCATAGCATAAGGTGCATTCATGATTATATCAACGTGCAATCTGTGGAAAATTGGAAAGTAAAGTTTTTGTCGTCTATTCTTAATTAATTAATTGATTAACTACTGATAAACCAATCTCAAAGTGTAATGTATGTTGTAAGAAGAGATATATTCGCTCAAACTGCATTGGAAGGTGATATGTATGAGAGTTTGTATTCAATACCCCTTCCTTACAACGACCACATCTTTATGAATAAGAATTTATTTAGTAAACTTCTATTAAAGGGCCTTCTTATCTCTACAAATTCATATATTTATTTTCAAATTCATTTTCATTGTGAAAAATTGTCCTGTAAAATACATGTAAATCAATTTATAATAAGATATGTATACACATTTAAGTCAAGTATAATTTATGATTTTTTTTACATCTTTGATTAAAAATAAACTGTCTCCTGCAGGAGGTCGACATAAATCCTCCCTTCTGAGCAGGTATTGGAGCATACCCAATAAACCAAGAAAAACTGATTAGTGGTTTTAAAAATTAACTGACCATACATTTTGCATATGGCTTTCTATTACACTCCAAAGGGAAAAGTCAGGACCTTGTGGCAGATCTACCGCTGGGCGACCAAATGTTATTATTGTTGCCAGCCATATTTTCACAAACAAACAAACAAACACGCAAGAGACGTCATATAAATACCATCTGCTGGTAAATACACGCAGGTGATTAAGGCAGGTCAATAACACATTTAGTTTCACTTTCGAACTTCCGGGAGAGTAAAGAGACTATCAATATCCAAACTGATTTTTACACGAAATTCACGGGATTTCGAGGCAGAAATATGTATCTTATGGCTTGATATTTGCAGGCAATGAACTGTTCTTACCTATATATCAATCGTCGAATGTCCATATTTAATGTGGGAATCAGTTACCATGCTGAAAAAAGCACAGTCCCACACAGTGTGTCCTTGCTGTGTTCACATAGTGGACAAAGTGACGATAGGTGCAAACTGTTAAAATTTTCAAATTTAACAGTGTAAAGATTACTCACATTGTGTTCCACACTGTGGACACACTGTTTAACATACTGCGGGACATTGTGTACTTTTAAGCAATGACACCCTGTCTATAAAAAACATCCGGATGAAATGATGCTTCATAGGCTCTGACTTCATTTCTCCTTCAATCGAATATAATGAAAAAATTAATAACTTCAAGAAATGTATGGGATCCGTGCTCATTTACGGCACACCTTATCATATACATGATATTAAATTGTCTTCTGTTTTCTGTTTGGCATCAGTTGGGATGTCCAGATTGGTACACTAACCATCTTGCTACTTCTTTCATTACGGTCTGTTTCAGACTAAAGCATTCGTCCATTTTTGAACCACACAATGGACTATCAATGACACAAGTCGCCTTTGGACACGACATAAAGCTTAAGAAAAGGACAGGAAGTGTGAGTGTCTGGGTGTGAAAAATTCAGCCTAAGCATCGGAAAACGGAATTATATCGAGGAACAGAACTGAAATCCAATTTTAATGAATATGGAAAGATTTTCTGAACTTGCATTTCAGGTAGCAGACCTCTGCTACTACTCTAAGCTATTTTGAAAATCATGTTAAATTTCACTCATTTTGACTTCCAGGCTTTCTACCAAAAAGACACATGATCCGGTGTTGTGGTGAAATTGGTTTGTTGGGTAAAATATTATGTCAACCAAGCAAATGGATGAATTTCTTTCTACAATTCATGATTGAACGGACCTGTCTAGTGATTTAAGTTTAGCACACAAACTGTTTATTTCTACCCGTATTATTTAAAGTCCTAATGGTGTTTTTTTTCTTCAAAGACTGTATCAAACTCACCAACAATGTGGTAGTAAAATCGCTTGATAAAACATTTTTTTAAATACCGAATGCTGATAAGTGTGTTAAAAAAGAAAAAAAAAGACATCTTTAATGTGAGTCGAACCACGGTTCACACCTTAACAATCGCTAATCAAAACATCATATATAAACAGCTGAGTTTATCCACAGATCAGGAGGTAACCTTTTAGCTCGGTATTTCTTCACGCTTGGATAAACACTACTTATTGGTGATGAAGTCACGCCATGTAGGTGGCCCTTTTTTCTCAGGACAAAAGAGGTAACTTTTGATAAGTTGGTTGTTATTTTTTGCTAACTCAACCGGTATACTTACGACACATAAATTATAATACCCGTAAAGTTTGTATTCGATGTATGAACGGAACATGCTGAATGCATTTGAATTCACATGCCAAGTTTTCTATACAGATTTAAAAAGAATACATGGGTGGCAGAGAAGGCACGTTTTTGGATAATGATGGAAAAGTATTTGCTGTTCCAAGTGTTCTATTGAATGTTGTAATACGACTAAACTGAGGCATCCTCATCCACCAGCCTGTCACTTAAAACATTTGAGTTCCCCATTTAGCAACAGACATGTCGACATTAGTATTTTTAAACATCGTGTGCGGTTTCAAGTTGTGTGTAATTTTTGTAGGAGGCAAATGTTTCTGCAGTGACCTCTCGTAGCGCCACGAGCGAAACTAAACACTTTTGTTGCGAAAACCATCTGGGAATGAAGAAAGAGCTCGGTAGGTGTAACGGAATCATGCCCATTCTTAGTCTATCCATCAAAATTTGCTCTTATCCACTGCTGGCGAGACAGGGCGATGATTTCTCCCTTATTATATTCCTTTTCTGTTGTTCAACCATCTCTTTTAAAAAAGTAATATTCGATAAATCGAATACTCCACGATGCCCATCATGTCTTTCTGGACAAAAGTAAAGTGAATGCTCAAAATCAATATCTGAACTTAACAAAACACATTCCCGGTAAAGTTAGCTATTCAATAAAATGAAAGCGCATGCCATTAAAACATATACGAGTATTGCAGACTAATCATTGCAATCGAGTTTTTACTAATAATCCTTAGTAACACGATCCTCTTAAGTTTCAGCTAATTTACTTACTTGAATTTCTTTTGATGTAAAATCATATATTGGAAAATCAAAACTGAACTAGCATTATTGCACACGGTACCTGACTGATGAGATCGCATTCAAAACTATGTATTACGAAAATTGAAATGTAATTGATTTTTTTTTAGATTCCATCAACATAACATTGACATGAGTAGATAAGCCTTTCTTCTCATAGGAATAATAAAAGCTATCCTAAATTGGGGGATGCTAATCGTCCTCTCATGTTACATGAGTATCAAATATCCCAGTATTTTGTCTGTATGATGAAACTCACAAGCGATTTTCTAGGGCACGAATCCTGGTATACCCCGTTTATATATTCGCGACTTAGCTTAGATCGTGTCCCAGAGATTAGGAGAAGGGAATGTGCCGAATTATGGGGGTCGCCGATTCCTAATAAAGCGACTCTTCCGATTACTGATGGCGGCAAATTGAAGTAAATGGGTTCAACGTCGCCAGCCAATTTAATAGGACACCGATGGAATCCAAGTGAGATTGCTCGTTTAGTGCCACTTTGGAAAGAATCAAAAGAAAACTGATGGCGTGACATGTTGCGTGACAAATGACGAAAGAAAAAGAACCGACTTGCGATGTCTTTTAAATATCGATTGATTTGTGTTGTTGCACAGATTCGAACAACAAATCACAGGGGAGAACAGAGCATCTAAAATGCCTGGAAACTACTGCAACGAGAGAACCTAGAACGTTAAAGCAGCGAGAATGCAACACTTCGTCACCACTGTTTGATGTGATTTGTAGTGTAATCAAGAAGTTCATAACGAGTACTTTTGACGCGTTTTGACATGACACTAAACTAATGTGTCTTTCGATGTATGGTACCATTAAAAGGCGAATAATCTTACCGACGCCTTACCGGTATATGATAAATCATCAAGATTGCAGTTTATTTCTCTTTATTTGGGAACATTACATTGTTAAGATTCCAAGATGCATATTAACAATTGGAAATCTTAGTTTAAAGGCATTGGATAGCTTTGCGAACAGCCAATTTATATTTTCACACCAAGATGAACGTATTTATGAGCTTATGTATTAGAACTAAACAATAACACTGAGAGCAACCATTATTGAGAATGAAATGGTTATAAGTAGAAAGCAAACCACGATTTTAAAAATTTGCTTCTTCAAGTCGTTAATAGTCTTCACTTTATATTTCATATTTTGAAGCACTTAATAATTATTTTCAGACGCGATATTTTCTTGGTTTTTATTTTTTAACATGAAGACACACGTGAAAACTGGAACCTTATAAGTTATTTTCTTTGTTTTAGTCAAATCCACGTTAACCTATTCCTTTAAGAATGCCGATCTAAAGGTCTCATATCGTAATATCCATGAGAAGTATTTAGAAGGATTGATGTAATCGTCTTGATTTTTAGATCGACAGAAATGTTTACAGATATAGTGAAAATACGAGTTCATTTCGTAAACTAGATTTTACTGATATCTAACGATTACGTCTCAAAATAGCTTGTTGTTAAATTCTCTTCTGGTGATACATATGTATATTTATTCTAGTAAATGCTTGTAATTTAAAGTTATTTACTGAAAAATCGTGTTTGCTTCGGGATTGTTGCGGAATATGCTGTAAATCTTTTTATAGCATGTTCAAATAATTATGTAAAAAAGTATGTAAAAAAATGTATACTCGTACATTATTTTCAATAACATGACTGATATTCATCTGCGGGGACCTATAATAGCTTTTATATTCATCAAAATTGCGTTTATTAATAGATCTCGTTAGAGATACCAAACAATACTTAATACATGCATTTCCTGAATACATACTGAGAAATACTACGCTAAAATATCATCTGTTTTATTGAGTAAAGCACACCATGGAGGATAGAAATAAATTCATAAGTGATTACCATTATACTTCCCGGAAGCTTAAATTGACCGTTAGCGCAATATTTTGATAGCCAATTCGTTCACATTCAGGTTAATAGCTATAGGTTACTAGGTTCATGTCTTATCAACCGCTTAAGTTGGATGCATGTTTAGCAGTTTAGAGCAATGTCAATAGACCATCCTTTACTCTTACCGATATATGATGGAAAGTGACTGTGACATTTTTATATCATCTTATACAAATACCCCCATCAATTCATAATATCAGCCGCGCACGATCAGCGAGTGCATCATTGTCTGTCCCACGCCCTTCGCTGTCTAGTCTCTGTAAACCAGTCCCGGAAACCATAATTATATGCCTCAATGGTAATCTTTTCTTCCCTTCTCATATTGGAAACGATTTCATTTCATAAGAGGAATGGTAGCAATGGTAACATTATTCTCTTTAATGCAGACATTTAAACCGTGATATTATATTGACATTGAGACACAGCTTCGAAGCTAAGAATATCAATCTCTCCCTTTCCCACTTTCTGGTGCATCGACCCTGTTTACTTTTAGTGCGCACATAATTTGATTTATATACGCGCGTAAACAAATCAATGATCGCTTGATAACGCATATTTAAGTACGCTTTTTTTTTAATGGTACACAGTACAACTCACTTTTATTTGAGTATAAAAATGATGCAAACCTCTATCATCGATTCGAATCGAGGCTCTATTTAAATTATTGCTCGAAGCCGTTAAACTTTTATCTCATTTTTAAGCATAAAAATACCCCATTTTGTATTTTGTTTTCTATAAAGCTTACTTGTGTGCCCTAATCCTTTGCACAACATGTATACTTAACTTTCATATTCTCATTCACCTTATGTACGATGCGTTAATCCGCTTTTACCTCATGTACAATTTACCTTCATCCTGACAATTGCACCTTACCATGGTATACACTAATAAGCGGTGAGCACATATTAGAACTGCATTTCTTTGCCATTCTTTCCAAAACTTAAGAAAAAAAATCGTACTTGAAATGATGATCATGATCACCAATTCAAATTTTCATTGCTGACACGATTATTCTTTCGTATTCGTATATTTATACTTTATTAAGTTGATGATACGTTTTTTAATCATGCACAAAGAAGATAACATTCAAATGCATTACACATTTCGTAAAGAGAACAGTTGCTGCCGTAAGCCGAAAGGTATTTCATATGATCCTTTTACAGATTTAAAAATCAATGTGCATGAACAAATCTTTTTAACGTCATGATTAGTTTCCACATTGCCAAGAGTGGTCTTCCACCTCGACACTCTCGAAGGGCCAATTTCCATTACCGGTGCTCGTCGCGATGTGAAATTAGTCATATTTATGGGACAATCCCTCTTCAAACACTGACAATAATTGCATGCGCGCTCAATCATATGGTTGATTGGTGTGTTTTTTCTGATATGTAATAGTATTTAACAATTCGACATCACTAAAAGGTTTAATAAATTATCAATTTTAATGAAAAACTGTCAATTCATTTATTACGTAAAAAATCTAACTACAATATTCATACAAGAATTAAAGAGACCATGCAGTTTTAAAATTTTCAATTTTGTTTTATATTATAAAATGAAAAAAAACCTTGTCGTGTATAAGTAAGCGCAGTGAATGTTCCTCTACATTAGACCTCTAATCATCATTTTGTTATGTTTTGTTTCCATAGCTATGTTCTAATGGTGACTCTGCACTGTATAGTCTAGGGTGTTAAAACTGATAACAGTCGAAGTCTCTAAAAACACAACACTCTGTGTATGGGATGTTAAAATTGCACCCTACAGAGATTGAACATAACACCAACGAGTGTTAAAGCAATGACCAATTGTGCTGTAATAATACCCATTGATATTGAACTGTAAACACTGTGAATTTAACACCAGAGTTATGTTACTGATGTGTACACCAGTTAACCTCACACTTTATGTTGTGTAACATTACTGAGAAGCGTATCATTTCGTTATCGATTATATGACTTAAAGGTAGATACTCCGCAGATACTGAGAGCTGACTTCTGGACAGGTCATCGCCTCATTAGGTGAAAGTTAAATCTAAGGATTCTTGGGCGACTTAGGAAAACACATTCTCTACCAGAATGCTTGAGGTAGAGAAAACCTTCTGTGACAACTGTAAAGACTCGACACAGCCCTGTATTTCCATCGCACATAGAGCGATGATGTGTAGTACACGAAGTAATTGTTGCGAGAGTTGCTCCGTGGTGTCTATACCATACCAAACAGTGAACACACACCAAGACTGACGATAAAACGATGTAGAAATCAGAAGAACTACACAAATACATTTTGGACGCGGTGCTTACCAAGCTACCAGAAACAGGTTCAACAAGCCCTTAACATTGCAGAAATAATAAACTTTTAGATTGCCCAAGTGGCTAATCTATAAGTTAGTGCTTATCAAACGTAATGTGGCCAATATTGGCTCACTGACGACAAGTAAATGGTCACATGGATTAGAGATCCTACTAAAGATAGCATCCTAAAAGAAACACAATGATCCGTCTGAGAGACTTCTACAACAAATTGAACGACGACTCATGAGAATCTGGCAGTAAACCCGATGGAGTGATCAAGGCTATTCATCAATCCTGTCAAAACTAACGCCTGGCCCTTATGACATCTTTGTTCAGATAATTATAGAAAAGTAACATCGCAACCAGATCAGGCGCCACACTTGATAACACCCGCAAACATGGAAAGGCCCCACAACTCTTAAACTATATTTAAGAGCTATAAGCTGGGAGAGATGAGCATCAATGAATATCAATAAGATTGACTCCGCTCATTAACAGAGACTATGATCCCTGCCTGCTAGCTGCTCACGTCAACCACCTACCGGAAATAAACTTATTTCCGATTCCACCAAGAACTTCAGCCTGCAAGGATGTGAAAAATTAATGTATCATTCCTTGGGTATTATATTTTCAATCGATTAAAAAAGTAACTTATAAGATCTTGACGCACGCAACCACAGTACCGGTGTTGACTAGAACCGTTTTAATGATCGAGTCGTGAAACAACTGGGATGAATCTCAAAACTAGCAAAGAGATAAATCAAACATTCGTCCTCGCGTTACTGCTGTATGATGCCGGACAACAGGGGTGTACCGCGGACATCGTACCAAAGTTCTAAAAATGTTAATCTGTTTCATCTCGGGGTCCACAAAGGGCATAGATTGGCAGGACGAATTATTTGAACGCCCTGTTCCGGAAATTATTATCCAGCAAAACCAGCTGAGTTAGACAGGACATTTCACGAGACACGCAATGAAAGCATCTATGTAGGCCAACCAAATCAAGTACTGTATGAACAATTAACAGTTGCAACAGCAACAGTAACTTTGGGGGTGTGCCTACTTTTACGGCCGATAAAATTGGTGCAATATACTATAAAATAAAAAATGTATCGTACTCATCATGATGTCAGCCAAACATAGAAAAGACCAAAGGTTCAACTTTTTTTTTAGCACAAATTAAAAAAGAATTGCTTGCTCTACCAACATACGTCTCAAAGAGCACTATAGGATTGAGACGTAATGATTGCAATAAGCTTGCAACTTCTATCGACTCCTAAAGCAATCAAAAAGAACAATAACACACAGTTATTTAATCAGTGAGGAACAATGTCTTGGAATTAGTTAATATCAATCCAGGGCTCACACAATGACTCCATGTAGGGATTAAACCTCTTTGTGAAATGATTAAGCAGTAAACAAGGTCAAGATTACTAACATCACGTCCAAATATCCCGGTATTCATTATAATGGTACACTTACTTTCTTTCCACGAACTGCCGCATGGGGAAACTAATGAAGGCAGATTTGTTTTCTGGGAGGGTCTCTGTTTGTTCATTTTGTTACTACCGACTACTAAAGACTGGAGAGAGGGTTTACACAATCAAGACTAACACAATTTAGGTAGAAAATGGATCTGAATGAACTTGAGAGCCTTGAAATGTCAGTGGATGTATTTTATCTCATTAACGATGTATCATGACGAAAAGGGAAAGAAAATTGATTGAAGACGCCTTAAGTCTCCGCCTGTCTTGCAACATGCTCATTGCCAATGAATATTGCGTGTATAAGGAGTTTTGAGGCCTTTGGTTATGCCTTTGGTTAGAGCTCGTAATCTGAAATGCGTGTATTTGTGGTAAGCATTCTCTATCATCACACCTTTGTCTATGGGAACGACCTGTATCCTAATTGACCATGTCTCTACACGTGAGTAGCGGAGCAGTGGGTGTTCTTAATTAATAAAGAAATTAAACCCGTCACCCATAACGATCATGACCCTGTGAAACTTAGACTACATTTACATTGCACTGAAGGTCAAGTCACCTTTTTTATGAATTATATGGAATCGAGTAAAAGTGTTTTTTTTTGTAATAAAAGACTGTTTAAATAACTTCTCATATTTGATAGTATTTGACAAATTTGCAGCGGTCTGTAATAATAATCATACGATTATTCGCAGGATGTTTTACTTTCCATTCTTAACAAATGAAATTGTTTTATAATATACATATTTCAAAAGTTCCAAACATCTTTCCTACCCATATCGGTGACACACAGTCCATTATTAAAACATAAATGTTGTTCGAATTATTGTACAACCTTTCGTTTTAATATTTGCCTTCAGTTAATGATTCACATCGGGTTTATTTGAAAAGGGGGCATGTTATAATTCTTGGTGTGATATTCGACACAACATGAAACTCCTCTGCAATTCAATACTAGCTGATACATTTTTTTCCTCTCTATCTCTTAAGAATACCAGTTTCACATTTGTATTTTAGTAAACGAGAGTATTCTGCTTACTTTTATTAAACAGGGGTATTATTACCAATACTGTGAATATCGAATTCGCCATACCTTTCACAATAATTGTGTGGATTATCCTCGGTAAGTCGCACAAATATCATCTCAGGTTTCTTTTATTGATGATTGTTGTCTTCATATATACCCATCGCATGCATAGATACCTTATGCCGGAATAAAACTGTCAAGTGAACCAAACCGCACATTGAGAAACACCAAGAATACTGCTAATAACTTGTAAGTAGGATTTTATAGTATATCAAGATTGCGCCGTAATGAGAAAAAAGGTTTTACGTCGGCGACGCATTTTTTTTTCAGATAAAGAATATTAAGAATTGTATCCTTGAAAGTATTAAGATATAAACAAAAACAGACCATGGACTCTTGTAAACAGATAGTCATAGAGGATGAAGGCAAATCTTATTATTAATTTTGCTTCCAAAATATCAAAAACAGCTACTCCATTCATTCTTTTTTTATTTTGAAGGAAATTCTTAGATTAGAGCAATATATCAGGGCAGGCAATATCTGATTATCACTGCAAAGTAAGGTGCACACTAAGAAAATAGGTTCAACTTTGCACCTTTAAAGGTGCAAACCAGATGACACACTTGGTCCACTTTAGGGTCTAACTTTGTACCTTTTTGGAAAGGTGCAACATTGCACCTCTCTGATAGGTGCAAATTACGTGAAGAGTTCCATATGTACCCCCACCAAAAATACCAAAAGGTTGTCGAGACTACCTGTTTGTTCACTTTAGATTTTTCTATGGACTTTTAAGTTTTGTTTACGTTGCTTTGGACTCGAACTCACCTCGTGGTATCTGCAGTCAGTTTGTTCCCGGACCCTTTAAACTCTATACGATATAATTTACGAGCAATTTCGCAAGTAAAACATAGTTTTATTGTCCTTTCATGTTTACAAGACGCACACTCTAACACACACACACACACACAAACGAGAAAAAGTTGTTCTTTTTTTCATTGCCTAGCAGGTTAAAGCATTTTGACAAGGATGAAGTATAACAGGAACCTAGACTATACGCGAGGTTCAAACTTGCACCCAACCACTCGCTGTGGGCCTACGCAGGTGCGGTCGCGAGTAAAAGGTGCAACAATGCTCGAATACTCGCTCTGCACCTTTTCCCGTAAAGTTGCACCTTTCTTCTTAGTCCATGTAATCTTTTTATTTTATCTGTTTCCAAATGAAATATTCATGTAGCTTAAACAATCAAAGTGAAATAGAAGTCTTATCGGGTTTAATATTGGATAGGCTGCAGTAATATTTAGAGAAGTGGTCGGAGATGTTGAGAAATTGTGGTTGGGAGATTAAGAAAAACTCATTCCTTTGTATAACTAATTTTCTTTAACAAAATGCAGGAAATAAAAGGATTTGATGGAATCGATATATCACTTTCTGTATTTTACAAGGAGCATCAAATGGAAGAATATACGCTATTTTTCTAATACAAAGATATTGCCCACACATTGGAAATAGGAGCCCGTTTGAACAGAAAATCAATTTCGTGAAACTGCAACAGTACTCGGTGCACAAAACCCGTTTTAGTTGCGATTTACAGTGACTTTATACATCGCACATTGTCCTGGTGAGATATAATATATTTGAAAACATCTCGTGTTTTTTTGTATGGTTGGTAATGTAATCATTGGATAGATCTAGCGATGGCCTAGATTTATGTTGTGTTCTAAGACTTCTCTGCTTCCCGTGACTACTGTTACGACTACTGATATGATAAAAAAAATATCGCACATCACCTGTATACATGCTTAGGCTTGGAATATTCTATTTTAAAATACTTCAGCTAAAATCTGCCACGTAAGTAGAGATGACATTGATATTTTATTTAGTTGCTACCATTTTCTAGGAGAGCAAAGTAAAATGTGATTACAGTTTATACGAGCTATTGATATTGCCAGTTGAAGGACCAGACTACCTTATTGATCGTCATAATTTCAAGAAACAAATTGTAGCCACTTTCATCATACACACACGATTGCCTGTTGCTTCCATTATGTTACACACACGATCACTTCTGTGTCTCTCGGAAGATTTTGCGAAACTGATAAAAAAAACTATAGCTTTAAAGCTAATTACTTATCAATGATATAATTTGGCTATTGGCTGCTAACATATTTTTTACATTAAGAAACACGTCTTTAAGTTCCCGGCCATCTCCAGAGCAACAATCCGGGGAGCGTTTCATGAAAGGACTTGTCGGACGTTTTATCCGACAAGTCCTGTTTTATCCGACAGTTACTATAGTAACAGTGCTTCTCAACCAATCGGAATCCAGGAAAGTTGTCAGATCTGACAACTTGTCGGACGAAAATATTGATGAAACGCCCCCCAGGGATAGCTGATACTGAACTGAATGGAGTATTGTAATGCGTTTTACTCTTAATCAGAATAGAGGTGAAAGGTTAAAGCCTTTCTGCTGTATAGTAAAGCCACTTTTATTTTCTTAAACCATTCGGAGAGGATATAGTAGGCTTTCCTCTATCAGCTGCATATAAGAAGAAGTCCTGGCACACCGAAGCCCACCCCCCCCCCCCCCATCTATGGGCTCTTCAAGTTACCCCACCCCTTTTCCGTATTTTGCCTTTTTATTGGAAAATTCGCCATTTTGAAGCCCCCAATGAAGCAAAAAGGCATTTCTGCTATACAGTAAATCATTTTTTTTTCTTAAACCATTCGGAGAGGATAAAGTAGGCTTTCTTCTGTCAGCTCCGGAGGGATAAGTCCTGGCACACCGAAGCCTCCCCCCCCCCTCTATGGGCTCTTCATGTTGCCCCACCCCTTTTCAGTATTTTGCCTTTTTATTGGAAAATTCGCCATTTTGAAGCCCCCATTGAAGCAAAAAGGTCTTTCTGCAGGGGTATATCGCTCACATTTTGTAAACCCCTCGGTCTCTCTCCCTCTTGTAAAATAGCAAAATATGTATAATACGTCAAGACCTACCTCCACCTTCTTAAAATACAAATCTGCAAGTTGTCTTTTGTTTTCAAATTGCCGTTAATCTCATAACCTCTCAAAAAGCATTTCCACTTCCATTTATATCTCTTTCCGAAGATGTTCGAAATATGATATCCCACATTAGATTACAGTAAACATGATCTCGGACAATCGAGGAGGAATCATTATTGTGTAGGCCCTGGGTCATAATTCCTGTTTTTTAATTGAAACATATTGCGATTACAAATACAAAAAAAGTTTTGGTACTATATTGGATAACTTGGCATTTAGATCAAGATAACTGTCTCCAAGATGGACTTTGGGCTATCGACTTTTTTTTTGTGAAGCACGAATTGATTTCCGACCATTTGGTGGGTTTATTTAGGTAATGCGACTACACAATAGTAATCCATTCAATTTGCTTTCATTTGTTCATCTTTCTACAAAGCCTTGAATGATGAAATAATGTAAAATGACAGATAGTCTAACTCATTTTCATCACCGTTTTAGCTTATGATGAAGCGTAAATATGTGTACATTGTTACATCGGAAGAAATCGTATGTCGACAGTTACGGCGAGGTGCCGTGGCCCAAGGCTCCCGACTCCCTATCGAAGTCCGGGGTTCGATTCTCAGCACTGTCCTTGAGGAAGGCATTTTATCTGCAATGCTCTTTTATCTTGCATCAAATAGATTATGAATACAAGATACATTAATAATACCAATGTATGCAAGTTTCTATTTGAAAAAAAATAACAATACAATGCGGGTTAAATATTTCTCTGTTTAGAAAATATATCGTAATTTGTTTTTTCCGGTTTTCCTGCAGCTAATCAGGATTGGTTGATATTGAATAAAGCTTCTTTCCTCAGAAACTATACGGAACAATCACATCCGGCATCCCTGTTCCTTGTTGACCAGACATTAGGACAAATGACATCGGAAGACGGCATCAGCCCTAGATCGTTCGCCCACACAGGATTGTTCTTTTGGACCGGACTCAACTAATGCGTGTAATGGCATTTTCGCGGTCACTGCTCATAAATACCAGATAACTGATCTTTAAGTACATGTACAACCACTTCTCGAGAGAAGAGTCAATTAAAATGAGGGAGACCCTGTTTCCCTCTTTGGGGAATACGTGTTCCTCATTTTGCTAAGCTTAAATGGTCGTCGACGTGACTCATTCCGTCATGTTTTCAACGAAAAATGAACTTTCGAGCAAAACTCATGCACGAAGCGTCGTGCAAGAGTGCAGTAAAATTATATTCCTATTATTAAGGCTCATATCATAAATCTTAGGCTGCAGAATGGGCATCATTATGAAAATAGGAATATCACGTAACTGAATAAATTAATTACATGCTTTATTTGTTTTGTTCAGTTCTACACACATATCAACTTTCTGTCATTTACACACATATTATTCTCTTTGTGTCAAACTCGTTAAATCCAAATATCATGTATTAATGCAGGGCCGGTGCCAGGATATTTTGACAGGGGAGGGAGTCAGAGTTTATTTTCATCGAATCATAGGGGTAGTATCGTGTTTTATTGCGAAAACTCTTTTAATTTACTCTTCTCGTTTGTTTATTCTCTTTCCTCTCTCAATTTTATTACATTTCTTTACCTCCTTCCCCTTTTTTCACTTTTTGAAAATCAAAGGGGATAACCCCCTGCACACACCCCTGGTGGCGCAAAGCCTGTAAAAATGAAACACTTCCGAAAAATGAATGAGTTATATAGTTATTCGTGTATTATGATCATGGATATTCGGTAGAATTGTGAGTTGTACATCAGATTTCATGAATAAAATGTTAGATTCATTTGGAATATTTGCCTTCAGGCTAAAACTAGAATTAAATCAAATATATTTAAAAAGGAGTAACCAAGACAGCAACAATGTGAAATCAGATTGTCATTTCCAAATGTGAAAAATAACAAAAGATAAAGGAACGTTAAAGAACCGAGAAGAGATAAAAGGAAATGTACAACCTGCAATTATCATATGTTTTGATTGAAATTGCATTATCAAATACATTCAGATAATTTCCTTAATTACAAAACTTTTTATATCATGTCATTGGCTTGTAGTTATGGTCCAATTAACACTCAAACTCAGGCCTACATGCATTTCATTTTGATCATGATTTCTCTATAAGTTATATATTTAAAAAATATATGATTTAAAGCGTTGTATGTATGTGTGAACTGTTAATTCAATTAATCCTTTTACCACAGATACGACATAATATTATGTAAAGAAGATTTTAAAAAAACTATCGAGACAACATTACTCCTAATACAAAATGAAGCTACCCAGACGATCGATGCACTCCCAATCCATCTTTGATGGTTTCCGAGTAGCATGATGGCATACGACG
Source organism: Lytechinus pictus (assembly GCF_037042905.1). Classification (NCBI taxonomy): domain Eukaryota; kingdom Metazoa; phylum Echinodermata; class Echinoidea; order Temnopleuroida; family Toxopneustidae; genus Lytechinus; species Lytechinus pictus. Next base: position 10,803,472 of record NC_087245.1, on the reverse strand, counting down.
ATTCCAAACATTGTAATATGGCCTAGATTTCGAAGGTCACCTTAATTGATTTCATAGTACATGATAGCAATGCGAGAGACATTAACATACGTAATATGTAATTCGCCGTCAACACTCGGATCAATAACTAGGGTAATCCCGGTTATCCCGGTTATATCGGTTACCTAACCGTCAACAGGACATTTGTTGTTTGTTAGAAGGTAGAGATTATTGCATTCTAATCAAATTAAACGGAGATTGTTTGTATACATGCCTTCAGCTAATTGCCCTAAAAGTCTGGCGGTCTATGAAATTAAGCTTTTTAATCATCGTTCATATTGTAACACTCAACTAACAATATGAATAAGTTATTGTTCTTATAACAGAAAATACTTTTTATTGCTTAACTCTACCTGCAAGAATTTATGACCGAAACAATCCTGCAAAAACAGGCGCTTTGTCAGGAAAGTGGTTTATTGATATATCAGATGTGCAAGAAGGCGGAATATTGCAACAAATAAAAAAAGACACTAAGAATTAATCCTAAGTAATTGCCTATCAACATGAGATTATCGTAAGGCTACATCTTTATGCCGTAGGAGAGACCAAAAGCAGTGGTGGATCGAGCAAAGGGACATCCGACCCGTGCCCCTTTTGAGAGGCACAACAACTATTTGTTGTAGGGGTCTCTGTCGTGCAAACTCAAGTGAAGACCTTATTATATATATATATATATGTATATATTTAATTGTCATTTTCCCCTGGAACAAAATGACCTCTATTTTGTAGTGAAAACTTTTTTGGTTGTCAAGTATTTGCCTGTATAAAAATGCCACCCCCTCCCCTTTGGAAAATTCCGGATCCACCCCTGACCCCTGACTAAAACTGTCATCCACTTACTGAATTATTTCGGGAAAAAAATTAGTAGCGAAGTTTAACCATCACAAAATATTTCCCAACTTTGTTATCTTCTTAAGATATGAACAGAATGAGTGACACTACAAGCTTTTTCATATGAAATTGACAAAAGTATTTAGAACGCAAACATTAAAAGTAAAGCAAACCTCCTCTTCGTTTTGGAGATTGGTCCGGCTTTTTCAGATCACAGTCATTCATCCTATAATGTTCTAGGCAATTATGACATTCAAAAGCGTTTGGCTAATGTTGCTAAGACAGATAGAAAGTGACAGCCGAAGCATGCCATAAGCATACCATACAATATAAAATTGAAATAGAAAAAAAAATGTATATGACATAAATGGAATGGTTTATTCGTTATAGATATATTCCAAAATTATGTTATAATGTTACACAGATCCGGATTTATCAATGGACGGTGCGAACTGAATCCTATGCAACTCGCAATATCGACATACTATGAAATAATGTGTCAAAAAATGAATATTGATTTTTCTTGCAGGCTCAATCCAATATGTATAATGTATTTTAGAAAGAGCGCACTATGGAATACATTGATTGATGCTCTAAGCTACATTAAGCCCCCATTGCATCATTTATTATGTTGTGCCTCGTCCGTAGATGCAAATATTTAGAGGCCGGTAAGACATAATGTTCTTTCTCAGCCACCACGATTTGTAAATGAAAAAAGCGTCGGCTTATGACAACTTCTATGTCTCCATGGATGTCACGTGAACATCCTTGAAGAAAATAAAAGTTTAAAAGTAAAATTTATGAAGAAATAAAAATGAAAAATAAAACATTTCGGAACTCGTACTTCCAACTCGCCCCCATGTGAAAGTTGCATCAATTTAAGCCTTGAAAAAATGAATTAACGGTATATTAAATGAAATATCGATAATATATTATATCTTAAATGAAATATAAAACAAAATACCGATATTTTTCTCTCAGCTTCATCGCAACACGAAGAATTTATTAGTATACCTCAGTAAAATGAAAAGTCAATTAATTATTCATTAAAAGTACCAGTGAATGAATACTGTATTGTTCTTTAGTCAAGATAATGAGATTAATCCTATATTAATAAATTAAATCATACTGCGGATTTCTTTTTTGCGCTGTTGTATTATATACGTGATACGTTGACGCTTATTTGCAAGTTCTGGGCAGTGTGATGATTAACAGTTTCTGACACCATTGACTTGTGTATATTGGTATGGTTCATATGAAAATTTGTCTATAATTATGGATATTTGTAAATTATGAAACTTTCTTTGAAGTGAAGAACATTTGGAAACCTTCGCTCTGAAAATTGAATGACAAAAAAAATCCTGTTACATGTTAATAACTAGATACTTATTTTAGAAAGGGGGTCGACGAATAGAAAATGAACTAACCCCTCCCCCCCCCCCCCCCATTTCAATTGACATTTTCTAATTCTAACAATTCTGAATAATAGTTAAATGTTAAAGGCATTGGCTAACATTGATTTGACATTTTAAAAGTCTGAGCTGCGAGGTCCCACCTGTCACCTGTGTCTGTGATATGTTACAAAAATGAAGCCCAGATAGAATCGCTTCCGAAAATTATTATTTGGTGCTTCAAAAAGTAAAACATAAAGTGACTGGAAACACCATCTTGATTTCATCACATACACTTATGTGTTCTATTATTGTCGGCACGAAAGAAATTACACAAAATATTTGATCATAACGTATCAAAAGCATTTCTTTTGATTTTTTTTGTTGGTTTCAGAGTTTTTAGGTTAATAGAAAGGCATCCATGGATATATTTCATCTCTGCTTTATTTTTTATTACATGTATATAACGTTAACTTACGCATTTAAGGTGTGTTTGCTTTCTACCCCTAGGTAGGCCTTGAAAAGTAGAACTCCACTTCATCATCTTTTAATTCCATTCTTCCACATCCAGTCACAATGCAATCAGAGTAATTCAAGATTCAAAGAGGCGTAAAAGCTTCCGACCATCGTTCAACAAGCCCTGACTCCTCTTAGCCGAACACGGAAGGATTGAGCCCCGATGACCTTGACAATGTCGTAACATTAGCAGCGGTGATAGAGGGGTATGTTATCTCCATCAGTGTGATGGGCATCTAGCTTATGATAATATCATCATACATCCATGAGATGATGTAGTTATGGTGCTTCTATATCCTTACGTGAGTAGACCTTTCCTCGAGTTCTTTGTAAAGTCCAAAGATATTTAATCGTAGATTACTTTCATCCTCGACCATTTTCCTCTTCAACGAGGTGGTGGTTGTGTGTGTGTGTGTGTGGGGGGTGTTGTGTGTATCTATATATTGTGTATGTAAAGTTGGATACAAGGTAACAAGTCGTCATGGATTTCAAAAACTTTTTCGAGCGTATTGTACGGCCCTACCTAGGACGCCTTTTTGTCCGGTATTTCGTGATTTTGAACACATCAAATGAAAATATGCAGGAATTACAAATTATTCTTCTCGTATGCCCAGATCAGTAAGATTGAAAAAAGGGACTACTGATGAAAATTTCTTTCAATCTTATGCATTGATTATATTTTGTGAAATCTAATCAGCATTAGATATGAACATACCGTGCATGTATGCGTGTGTCTGCCCGTTAACATTAGGCGGATACTAATTGCTAGAATAGTAGTTAGTTGCCTAGCGCCTACATACCGATTGCGCAATCACTGAACGGCCTTTCCGAAAGTAGTTAAGTTATTCATTAATTAGCTTTCAACGTCTTTGTCTGTTTTTATATTTGGTATCTCAGGGATCTAAACTTTCTTCCTAAACTTGCCAGGTAGTTTATGTCACCAAGTTTTGATCTATCATTTTTATCATTACAAAGTGGACAAAATACAATTCAAATATTCAGTGTATATGACACTGTACTCCGAAAGTGGTTAATGCGGATTTTTTTTTAAATAAAAGAGTAGATAGGCCTTCATATCGACACAAACTGACAGTCCAAGAGTCCATTTTACATTGAGTATTTAGCGTGTAACATTCCCATTAATATACTGAAATTAAGGTAGAGGTATATGAGGATATATATTCATAAGCTTTCTTTCTTTGTGTGTGTGTGTGTTGTTGTGCTTTTTAAGTGTCTACTTTTGAAATAAAATCTTGTGCAACAAGAGAAGGACGAATTACCCATGGCGGAACATTCTCATCAAAAAGTTTAGCCAAGCTGTACAAATACCATTTAACCTGTATTCAGTTATCTATCAATTTTCAATAATCTATGTACATAACCCCAAAGGGACATTTACGAAGTACGACACAGCCCCCTTTCCCCTTTTCGAAACCTTGCCTTAACTTATTCCTGTAACGTGTGTTTCCTTCTGCTAGCCCCTCGTTCTTCGTCTTCTGCTGCATACGGTGTACGGTTCGCACCCCTTGCAGGTGCCCATAGTAATAGCTCTATGTTTGAGATTTGCCAATCCTAAATCGAATTCCTCCTCCAGCGGGACCAAGTTAATGAGTGCCTTGATTGTCCCGGGTATTTGGGACGTCACGGGTGCCTGAATCTACAATTTGAAATTCGTTCATTTCCACCCTTTGTGCCATCTACACAATACTGTAAATTTAGTCGTTGGGGGATATGGTGAGACGATCGATCACATGAGCAATTTGAAGTATTGCCCCGGAGCTAAATGGTAAATCGCAATTTTGGGAAGTTAAACAGAAAATGCCATATCATAAACATAGAAAGGGTGGGGATATTTTACTAAAAATTGTAACGAACCTAAAACAACAACGCAGACACTACTCATAATTCAAACATCGAAATAAAAGAAAATGTGCATGTTTGGAGGAATGACTTCATTGCTTCGTTGCTGATATTTAGCTGTTTATTCTGAACAAGGAATGTTGAATGAATTGGGAACATGAATATATTGAAATATTATATGTGTATCCCAACAGAATTATAGCAAGTGCGGATTATGCACGTCCTCCCATTTGGCTTTGAGGCACACAAAAGACCAATCACAAGGAGTGTATCTACATCCACCCATCAGTTACCTCCATTAAAATGTTTGTTACCACTTGCACGAGATTTCTGCTTTTATCTATACATATATATTTCTCCAGAAATGAAGCTGTTCTAGCCAAATGTTAAAGTCCTACAATAAAAAATGGAACTTATCAGTGACCGGGTAGGGTGTGTACGTTTGTGTTTGTTAGTAAGAACTTGGAGGTGGGTGTGTGGTTAGGTAGGATTTGGCGAGATTACGAGGAAGAGTTGAAGGTAACGGATTTGAGGACATCTGGCTAATAACAATGAGTTTAAATAGTTCATCTTAAAGCCTGTATAAGTTTCGGCAAAATATGATTTCATTGTTTCAAAAATTTGACTTCATCGATTGAAAATAATTGAAAAATTTTATCATGAAACGCGCTAAATAATGCAGTCGAAACACTGAACCTAACAGAAAAAATGAATAAATTCAAATTTTTATTTTTCAAACATGAAGATTCCACGAAGATTTCAAATGAAGATTTTGTAATTGTTATTTCTTCAAACGGTATTATTCAGGAGGATCTAATCTTCGTGAATCATGATTACCATGTTGACCTTGCCTGGTATATATTAACTGAATCGTAATGTGTTTAATCGCTTTGAGTACAAACATCAATAACATGATAGACGTATCTAATAAACTCTCTTGCTTGACATTACAATTCCCATTATTGAAACATTATCCAATGCTAATTATTTAACGTTCATTGCATTTTTGTATGATTTCAATGTTAGAAAATGACCCAATATATTTCACATCGTAGAGTCTTTACCCAAACTTAAGTCAGTCATTACAAACAGATTTGCAACAGATTTTGAGGCCTTTGGTCAAATTTTTCTTTTCTTATTACAATGCTTATCAAACTCCGTCAGTGCACCCTGCGACGTTGCCTATTTGGGCGAAATGATATTTTAAAAGTATCGTTTTTGATTGAAGGGTGATGTACTAGGAGACGACCGTTTGCAGCTACAGTTATATCTATGGAGAAAAAATACAACTTATAGCAAACATGCATGATGTTATTCAAATTTTGGGTTTGTAAATGAAATAAGTTTAACTATGATAATTTCATCAGATTCGGAGTAAAATAGGCTACTATATGCAAATATAGGCCATAAAACTACTTACATGTTTACATCATTTTGAATGCATGTAAAAGGGGCCACACTGACTACAAAACGAGCACAGAGTGTGAAATAAAAAATTGTCCTCATCACAACCTAAAACATGGTTTGATAAAGGTATTTGGTTGAGCCTACAAGCCTTGGATGATTCTATTAACCCGTTACCGATTGGAATGTGATGATCCTAAATTTATAATATAAGTTACATGGGAATTACAACACTCAGTAGTCAAATCCTAAGCCATCTTGACCCCTCCCCCCCCCCCCCCCCGTTCACACACGGCAATTGATCACCAGCAATAAATCGGTGCTTGGAGTGAAGTAGAAATGACGCATGGGACATAGAAACAACTTTTTTCCCATTCAATTTCACGGATGATAGTCTACTTGATGTAGTCACCTTCCCGAACACTTTCCATCCATTCAGATTCCGTCTTTTGCGTAGAACTGGAGTAATCTATAGTTTCAAACAGTGCTTGTTCCGCAGCGTATCTTCAATAGCTTTAAGAGACACAATTTATACGAATATTGTCGACACATCACATGATGCTTTGAAAAAAATCTAATAGTAAGGACAATAATGCATTTAATTCGCTATAGATTCCTAATGTCTTAAAGATTTTAAGGAATCATTTTTTTTTAGTATTTAAACTTGAATTTCTTGGCAAACTCTCATGCAAGTATTTTTCGAGTTGGAAAGATCCAGTAGATCAAAAAATTATGAATAGGTCTGTAATCTCCGTTCAGGAACAATGCTTTTGTATGTACTCATCCTTGTAAATTTTAATAACTGAATTTATTTTGTTTAAACGAAAAGTTTGGAAAAATATTGCACTGTAAGAAAGTGACAAGTTCAATGAATCTGATCGAAAAAGAAAAATTAATACATCTGTATGTTTTCATGGTTATTTGTGAAGTAAGAACTATGAAATGTTGTCTCATAATTGATCTTTCTTCAGTATATATTGTATTAGCTCTTACACTCACAGTAAACAATGTTAAATACCATTCTTCATTTCGCTTAAAAAAATATTAGTCAAATAACGATTTGGTTAATATGGTGCATGAAGGAAAAGACAAAGCAGATTTAATAATGTCATAGCTGCTTAGTGAAGTGTGATTTGTCGCCTTAATACTTTAAATGATTTTAGGGTATTATTTTATCTTTTGCAAGAAAAATATTTCAAATATGATATATTATACAGTGCGTCCCAGAAAAAACGAAACCGAGATTAAGCGACGATTTATCATAACTTAATCACAAATACAATAGACAAGTGACGTACCAATGTAAAGCTTAGAATCTCCTCTTTCATTTGAAATTACTTAGATTATTTCTCATTCAGGCATGAGTGAGCCAAAACAATTCGGAGAAAGGATACCAAAAACTCATTTGGCGGGGGGTATCTGAATTTCAAAAAGAAAATCACATGCCAAAAATTTCAATATCTGCTCTTTCATTTGATACCTTAATCACAAAAAATGGTCAAGAAGTAAAAAAAGTTATGTTCCCTCGAAACAATGCTTGTATTTCCATAATTTCATTAAATAAACGTGTTTTCACCGGTTTCCCACAGAAGCTATCGCATGGTTAACAAAAGACTTAATGCATGGCTGATCGTCAACAAAACGGAGTGTCGAGAGAGTTGTAACGCTAGCCTGTAAAACCTCTTTATTTTATGAAATTATTGAAATTCAAGCCTTATCTCAAATAACCAGAACTTTGTTATTTCTTGACCATTTTCTGTAATTGAGGTATCAAATTAAAGGGCAGATATTGAACTTTTTAAAAATGTGGTTTTCTTTTTGAAACCCAGATACAGCCCGCCAAATGACTTTTTGGTATCACCTCTTCAAATTGTTTTCGCTCACTCATGCGTGAATGCGAAGTAATCTAAGTACTTTCAGATGAAAGAGGAGATTTAAAGCTTTACAATGGTAGGTCATTTGTCTATTGTATTTGTGATTAAGTTAAAAATCTCGGTTTCGTTTTTTGTGGGACGCATTGTATACCCAACTGTCAAAAGACAAACCTACCACATATGTATTACAGTCAGGTATTAAGGAGAGGGGTGGGGGTATAACGTACAGTCAATATGCAATGGCAGACTTTTCGTGTACGAAACAGTTATAATTCGATTCTGAAAGCCATTATATGCCTTTGAGGTTACTTTTCTTGTATACATGCCTGCTAAATCTATACTTTTGTATAAACAAATTCTTACAAAATCTCACCTGTCGTGTTTTACATAATCTCTATCGGCGGGGTGGTAAGCATATTTCTGTAGATTGTTAGTACTGTATCCTCCGGTAGAAGACGTGTCACTCTTCTTACCCACGATCTGTAGTCCACGGGATGGATCCCCACAAAAACTCATCTTCAACGGGCAACTGCAGCCCGGGGGAAACGAACACCCCTTAGCTCTCCGACAACAGGGTGATTGACCCCTCACCAGTAAACAGCAGGCAGCAATCACCAACACCACGATGCTGCATAACCTTCCAAGCCTCATCTTTCGCCCCCGTCGGTCCCCCGCTCTCGAATGCTAGTGGTGGTAGTGGAAGAGATATCAGATGCGGAGCCGCAAAATCTTGGTTTAAAAAAGGAACCCCACACTAGGGCGACAAAGAACAGCTGGTAAGGTCCAACCACTCGAAGCGACGCCAAAATCCAAGCGTGCTCTTTCCCGCCACTGTCCGTATTTCCCAGAGTATTATTCTTTCGCACCTGTGTCAAGAAATTGAAAGGAATTATGTACTCATTTGAACAGAAATACTATTCCCCACTTTCCCTTCATGAAGATTCCACTGGTAGGCACTGAGTTTTAGACCAATCAAAAGCTTAGAATGACAAGCGTAATAATGCTGCATTTGGAAATGGACGAGAGTAGTGAGAGCAATCATGATTTGTATGTGGTCGACGCGCAGAGATTGACGCACTATACATTGACAGGAAACCGCACGCTCACGTTGCTTTTTTCTTCCCCACGCACAATTTCTTGTATTGTCTTTGTGTCAGTAAAATGAAAGAAACGTCATGTAGCCCGAACTTTCCGCCTACGATGTTTGCTAAATTTTGTCAATCCTATTCCGAGAATATTCAGGAAATTAGAAAGAGAACAAAACGGGTTTAGGCAATAGAATGCATGTATATTTAATCTCTCGAGGTCGTTCTAAATCGAAGCGAAATATACTTAACGAAGCTCTTTCAAAAAACGAGATTATTATGTATTTCATCGACAAAATGTTTATCTCAGTATGATTTCATCGATATAAAAAAATCTCTTTTGACGAGATTTTTTTGTTTTCATTATATGAAGAGCTCACTTGCAAAAGGGGTTAGGTCCGTTTTTCATCAAATTTGATTTTTTGGTCTCAATGTATAGATTTTTAGTAGTTCCATAAGATGATACCAAAGAAAAGTTAAAATTCCTATTTAAAAGTGATCAAAAATGGCAAAGAAAAATCACTTTTTTTTCAAAAGGGGTTAGGTCCATTTCAGTTTAGTTGCAAAAGGGATTAGGTCCACACCGAATTTTTTTGGAAAAGAATATTTTAAAAAAATATGAATAAAGGTAGATTTCTTTTATACCCAATTTTATGTTGTCATAGTAGGGAATATTCAAAATTTAGTTTCGCATAACAATATGCAATATATGAGAATTAAAAAAATATTTTTTTGGAGTGGACCTAACCCCTTTTGCAAACAAACTCTTCTGAAGAGCTCATTTGTCAAAAGGGGTTAGGTCCATTGTTCATAAATTTTATTGTTTTCTGTCTCAAAACCTCTAAATTTTTAGTCGCTTTGTTGAAAACAAAGAAAATTTGAAATTTACATGAAAACGTAAAAAAAGTGGCAAAGAAAAATCATTTTTTTAATCAAAATAGATTGGATTCATTTCAGTTTACTTGCAAAAGGGCTTAGGTCCACAATGATAATTTTTAAAAGAATTTATAGGAAAAAAATAAAGACAGGTAGATTTCTTTTATACCCAATTTTATGTTCACATGATAGGGTAGTAAATCATGACAATTTAGTTTCTCATAAGAATATTGCAGTAAGTGAGTTTAAAAAACATGGTTTTTCTCAGATTGGTCCAAAGCGGACCTAAGCCCTTTTGCAACTAAACTCTTCATATATTTTCTGATCATGATCATAAAATCGAGGAAGAGAAATAAAAACATATAATGATAAACGGAGTACTTCTTTATAAAAATAAATAAATGAATAAGTAAATGCTTCAAAAGAAAACTCGCAGTTTAGAATTTTTATCTCGTTACGCTTCTGCCAAAATTTCATCGAATCATTGTAGGGCACATCGTGGAGCTGACAAATAGATGTAAAATCATTGTCAGAATCAAATTTTATAATAGTGATTAATTAGTTTAATCAGGATTTCGTGGGTGTTGCACGAATTATTTCTGTTCCACTTCGCCCATTGTAATATTGACCCCAAATTGAAAATGAGTTCGATTTAAAACGTTTAACCTAAAACCGATGCACGTTAATTGATGTAGTGCCATATGCATTTCATTTTTCATTAATATCTTATTTCCGGAGATACGTGACATTAAAAAAATAATAATTAAAGCACTATGCTGAACTGCCTTTGAATACATACCATAAATATAAAACATGATTAACAAGCATTCTGAATGAATATGCAACACGAATGACGTGTGGAAGAAACCTAAGAGGCAGAATGATTGTCGATAAGGTTTCCTTTTTGTACATAACTCTTCAGTTTTTATTTATGCACGTGACGACGTAGTCATACCGAAAAACAAATCAAAGAGCAACTCACAAACGTGAAAAATAAATACAGATAAACATTTATAAAAGCAGAGAAACGGTATTAAAAAAAGGAGAATAACATATGAAGTGAGAAACAACCAACTAAATAGACTTGTCTTTTTTTTAATCTATAAGCTTTGTGCCCCCCCCCCCCCCAACAAAAAAAATATATTTACATGATATACATGTACTAATAAATATATGCTAGTAAATAGGAAATTCAGGTTTTTTTTTCATTATACCGAAGAAGCTTTGCTTTCATATAATGTTTGAAAATTTCGTATTTGTCTAAAAGAGTCATAGCCAAGGCATTCCAATAAATCGTACCAGTAAATACCATCGTTCTTTTTTCTGAGCACGGTCCTCAACCTATGCAAGTGAACAAAATGAAGAATGACGTGTAGGGTAAGTTTGTAACCATGGTAACAGTTGATTGGGGGATGGAAAGTGATGTCATTGCATGAGGAATACAATTTCAATTCAATTGAAACATAAAGCTAAGCAGAAATCACATGAATCGTAACACATTAATATCCTTTAAGACGGTTTGTGTGACTTAACCTGTCAGTGTGACAAATAATCAGCAAAACATGTGTTTGACGGATATGTATTCAATTGCAAATTATATGAATTCCCCCTGCAAGCATGCTGTAGTTCGGGACAGGTGTAGAATAAAAACATAAAATTAATGTATAAATAGGTAATTACGACTTCAGCATGTTCAGTTTATTAATTTTCCCAATATTCCTTACAAGCGGTTTAATCGAATTCATTTTTTTAATTCATATATCATTTTCTAGGGTTATTATTTTTCTCTGTATTATTTTCTAGGGAAAAAATATGCTTACGGTAATGGAAACAAAACTATATATATATTCCGGAAAGGATTCTGATTTTCATCTCTCCCACATTGCCAACATGTTTATAACCGATAAACTGTTCTCCAAAGAATTTTGGCATTTTCAAATTTATATCTAGGTCATAAGTACTTGTTGTTTCTTGGTTGTCAGTTCACACGAACAAAATTTCCCATATAGACCTACTATGTGGGCTAATTCCACAGACAATCTCTTTCTGAATTAGGATGATGGAAAATATTAATGGAGGAAATTGCTTTTTATCATACAGTTATTGCAATCTGTATGGTATTTTCTATCGAAATGCAATTATTATGCAGTATTTACAGCGACAGTTGATCCTGATAATTAACAGGCAAAGGAAAAGAAAGCGAACCAATAATTGAGAATGAATGAAAAACCTATAATAAAAATCCTATGAAATAGAGTCAAGATTATTTTGTTTTTAAATATGGAAAACGAGGGGACAGTGTAATGGGTTAAAGAATGAGCGGAGGTAGGGAAATGTGTGCGATTGAGTGGGTCCGATAATCAGAAAAGGGAGAAAGGGGAACATTGTATCCAATGATTTAGGTGAGGGCAAATAATTGTTTTAACGGTAACAGCTATTCAAAACAAAATAAGTGATATTTTTAAATGGGAACCACCTCCTCCCTCCCTCATAAAATGAAGAAAAATGCTTGCTTTTATGTCGGCGGATAATTTATATGAAATAGAAAAAATAATATCAACTAGAACAAGATGACAAAGATGAGAATCACTACATGATAAAAACCTGGAGAGAAATGATGAAAGGGGATATAAAAAGAAGAAATTTTTAAAATAACTTCTTCAACAGAAAACAACTTTATTTAATAGTATAAATTGGTACCAACAATGTACTTCAAAGGTGATATACCGACCATTGAAGGGGGCTTCATTTAATTAACATTTATTTTCTTTTCTTTGTGAATCGTGAAGATAATTAGACATATTATATTTTAGCCATTTGCATTTAAATAGCCTTCTATTTGTGGGCTATTGAAACTATTCCTGGAAAGGATATCGTAAATCTGTTCCTCTAATGACTTGTACAGTGCGTCTAAAAAAATACACTTTTGAAATGGTTACCAAATGCAAAATATATACATATATTATTATGGGGGAAAAGCTTATAAATATGGGAACCAAATAAGCTCAACTTTTAAATGACACCAAAAAATGGAAAACTATGTATGATTGAGTGAGCACTGCCCACTTAAATAATTGGTCTAACGTTGAGGCTGGGCGGAAATAGATTATTTGATTTTTCAGTAATAGCAATGAAAATGGAAGTTATGTGTTACAGAAATGACATTATACTCATCAAAATTATCAAGAAATCAATGATGATCATTCCACTAAATTTGAGGAAGGCGCTGATTTTTCCTTTTACAACTTTTAATCACCCTAAGTCTGCCGACCGTGGAGATTCAAGCTTTAACTTTTAGTCGTTCGCATATCGATTGATTCGACCTTTTGTTCTTTTTTCCGCACGCCGAGATACTGATGTGCTCAGTAATGGACAGTTTCACGAACTCTTGGAGCAAGTTAGCTTTTGTGAAAGCAGAAAAATCAAAGAATAAGATCAACAAAACTTTGAGTAAAATAGGACTAGCAATAGAAGAGTTATGAGCATTTGAATGTCGAGATCACTAATGCTATGGAGATCCCCCCATTGGCAATGCGACCAAGATCTGTGATGTCACACACGTACAACATCTCCCATTCGGACACTGAAAATATACCCCAAAACATCTCTTTTTGCTCATTCTAATCATATGACAAACGATTCATCAATGATATAATGTTGTGAAACCTCTGTACTTGTCATCTCATAAAGAAAACACCTAACCTTGTGATAGACTCTATAAAAGTGAGAATATAAGTGAAATAAGTACTAAAGTAATGAGGGAGTTGTACGTGTGTGATATCACAGATCTTGGTCGCATTGCCGATGGGAGGATCTACATGGCACTAGTGATCTCAATATTCAAATGCTCATAACTTTCTTATTATTCATTCAATCTTCCTCAAACTTTCAACAATATGTTTCTTTGATTTTTCTCTTTGATATGAATTCAGCTAGTTTCAAGGGTTTCATTCTCCTTTAAGTATCACACCACATTCTGAGCACGAAAGAGAGCATTCTAATATAATTCTAGTAAGAGACAAAATAATGCTAATAATGCTATAATAGAAATGGTATAATCTACATCCTGGGTAGATCACCATATTATGCTGACGGGAATACTAATTCATATCGCATGTGAAACATGGCATAAATCAAAACAGAAAGCACTGATCATCTTTAAAAATACAGTGACATTAAATTGAACTCGATTTTCCAGTCATAAGGGAAACATGTCTTTCATGATCAGATTATTCATCATGTCTTCAACATTCATTGTCTTGAAAATAGCTAGATATTTTTTGAATGAGGTGGAAATATGTAGTTGTAATTTTAAATTGGCACATCGTGACAGTGGCGTATTGAGTAAAAAGTAAGGGGCGGCAAACAGAGCATTTGGTGAATTTTTTTTTAATGACGCGACAGAGCGAAACGGTCAAAAAGATTTTGACAATGTATCAAGTAAATCACATAATGAAAATAACATAACATTTTGATAAATGGAACATGTTCCGAGGTTCAAACCTCAATCATCAGCCTAAAATCATAAACACAGTCACTGGTATTTATGCATTTTGGGTGGATATCAAGCAAATTGCACGAATGCAGGTCCAATAATACAACGGTATGTGGAACAAGGTAATCTAAAAAGGAGTGAAAGTGAAAATTATGTCAGTGATGGGTGGGGTTGATTAAATTGGCGTACAATTTTTAAATAAATGCTTTCTATTTACCGAATTTTAAAAGAAATAAATAAATATATAAACAACATAGACACATCAACACAAGATAGACGAAATTCCTACTTTGAAATTAAAATAGCAAAATATGCCTACTTCGTTAAGGTCACTTTTAAACTCTTAAATCATCAAAATGTTGGTTACTTGCAAGGTGGAGTGGGTCAAATTAGTTGATAGGTAAAATGATATCTAATTTTTCTTGAAATATGCTGATCGTGAGCAATCGTATACATATGTTTTAAACACCCTGTTTTTTTCCATCTTGGATATAAATAAAATCTCTTTTCTATGTTTTCAGGTTATTTCAAAATCCCTGAAAGCTTAGGTGGTATTGGAACGACAACAGACGCACGCACACGCACATTACTTTCCTGAAGCTAAACTGATAATTAGGTTTACGGTTCACTTATCTAAGTGATACTCCGAGATTCTTTTATTTTGGGTTAAAGGTTAAAAACCGGCCATCGTTCTATGATAAAGATAAATGATAACGGGATGTATGGCACGCCCATAGGGAAACAATTATATATATATTTCACTTGAAAAAAATATGTTTCTCTTCTACTAAACCATTTCACTCAAAGAAATTTATATTTCACTTTTCAAAAAAATATATTTCACTTTTATAAAAAAAATATATTTCACTTTTCAAAAAAATATATTTCACTTTTCAAAAAAAATATATTTCACTTTTCAAAAAAATGTATTTCACTTTTCAAAAAAATATATTTCACTTTTCAAAAAAAAATATATTTCACTTTTCCAAAAAATATATTTCACTTTAAAAAAAAAAAATATTTCACTTTTCAAAAAAATATATTTCACTTTTCAAAAAAATATATTTCACTTTTCAAAAAAATATATTTCACTTTTCAAAAAAATATATTTCACTTTTCAAAAAAATATATATTTCACTTTTCAAAAAAATATATTTCACTTTTCAAAAAAAATATATTTCACTTTTAAAAAAAATATATTTCACTTTTCAAAAAAATATATTTCACTTTTCAAAAAATAATATATTTCACTTTTCCAAAAAAAATATGTTTCACTTTTGAAAAGAATCATTTCACTTGTTACATTTTAATTTTGAAAGAAAACAAATCCTTTCACTTTTGTTGGATATCACATGCGGCTGCCGTATTAGACCGTACGTAAAATTCATCTATCTATCTATCTACCTACATGATATATCTATCTATCTCTCTGCCTAATATATATCTATCTGTTTAAATCTATCTATCTCTCGAACTATTTATTTTTCTATCTATCTAACAATTATCTGTTTAAATATGTCTGTCTATCTATCTATCTGTCTGTCTCTTTATCTATCTATCTATCTATCTAATATCTATTTATTTATTTTAATATGTCTATATCTGTTTATTTATCATTCAATCTATCTATCTATCTAATGATTTATCCGGCTGTTTAAATGTCTGTATATCTGTCTTAATTTCTATCTATCTGCCTATTTATCTTTATCTATCTATCTATCTATCTATCTATCTATCTATCTATCTATCTATATATATATCTATCTATCTATCTTATAAGTCTATCTGTTCAAAATATGTATGTCTATCTGTATGTCTACCTTTTATCTTTCAATCTAATATCTATTGATCTGTGCAAATAATCATGTCTGTTTATTTATCTGTTTATCTATTTAATATCTATCTATTAAATCTGTTAAATATGTTATTCTATCTGTCTATCTATCAATAAATATATCAATCTATTTTCTCTCTATCTATATATCTATCCATCTGTTTATCTATCTGCGTATGTATCTATGTATTTATCTGTCTCTGAATCTATGTGTATATCAAATATAATATCATAATCACCGTTATCATCATCATCATATTTGCCATCAATCATCAGCATCATCCTCCTCATCGTATTTTTTATCATCAATCAATATCTATCTAATGTCTATCTGTCTATCTATCTAATACCTATTTATCTGTTTATATCTATCTATATATTAATCCCTTTTATTAATATATATCTATCTTCTATTGATCAATCCACCTATCATTTATCTCTCCATCCATCGATCTATCTATCTATTTATCTATCTTTCTTATACGTATATCTGTTTAAATATGTATGTCTATCTGTCTGTCTATTTATCTTTCATACTTATATCCACTCATTTGTATAAATAATTATGTCTGTTTATCTACGACCAACCACCTAATTCGTCCGCACGACGAATTAAAATCTAGTTTCTTTTTCACTTGGTACATTTTAAATCTGAGAGAAAACAAATCCTTTCACTTTTGTTGGATAACACATACGACGGCGGCTGCCGTATTAGACTGTACGTAAAATTCATTCCTCACGTAAAAATCCATTCCTCTCGCTACGTAAAACATTTCACTCTTGTTGCAAAATTCATTTCACTCAATTGCAAAAAATACGTTCCTCTTTTTTCTCGGCCTGTAGGCGGCGCGCTTCATTGTTGGTGGGAAATAGAGATGGTTGCAAAATTTTCGCTGTGCTGAGGGGAGAAATCATGAAAGCGGTTGCAACTCACAAAATGACAAGGATATGGGGATATCAGCGAACGCAATTACGTCACTTTCCCACGTGCACGAGAATGCACCACGAGGTGGGCCCATGAACACAAAACGTAAAGTTTGATTTTATCGCTGATTATGCACAATAGCCAGTGCAATCAGCCGTTGCATTCTGCCCTACGATCAATCACTAACCTTAGCACGGTCTGGCTATACGTTTTGTAGGCATGGGGCATGAATACTTTATACATACACTCTACATATCTACAGAGCTGAATGGTCAAGGTAAGTGTTGAAATTTCCCTTTTCTCCATTCCGTCTGTCTTTTACTTCATTGACATACGATGATCGTAATGATTGATTAAATGAAACTTACAAAGAGCTACAATTCACTGGTCAACTCGCTTGTACCTGCACTGCAAAACCAAATTCTCTCCAGTTTGTCCGAGACATGAATGGGGGGTTTTCCAATGCTACTCTCAGAACGGGCAGTACTTCACCGTCTTTTGAACAGACATGAAAAGTGAGTATACGGGACTGAAGTTAAGTGATGACGTCATCGCTCAACCCTAAAAATTTGGTGTTAGCCGAGAATGTCCACCGAAAGCGATGACGTCTTCACCCATTCAGTCATGTATGCTTTACCGCCTATGTCTGGTTTGAAGAAGCACTGCCCGTGACAAAATGGTGAGAATTTGGTTTTGCAACGGAAGTACAAGCGAGTTGACCAGTGAAATGTAGCCTTTTGTAAGCTTCATTTCATCAATCATCGCGATTATCGTATGTCAATGAAGTAAAAGACAGACGGAATGGAGAAAAGGGAAATTTCAACACCTTGTCCATTTAGCTCCGGAGATAGTGTAGTGCCATGCGTGGAGCTATTCATGCTTCATATCATGCCTACAAAACGTTAGTGATTGATCGTAGGGCAGAATGCAACAGCTGATTGCACTGGCTATTGTGCATAATCAGCAATAAAATCAAACTTTATGTTTTGTGTTCATGGGCCCACCTCGTGGTGTATATTCTCGGGCACGCGTGGGAAAGTGTTGTAATTGGGTTCGCTGGTATTCCCATATCCTTGTCATTTTGTGTGTTGCAACCGGATTCATGATTTCTCCCCTCAGCAGAGCGAAAATTTTGCAACCATCTCTGTTACCTCGTCCTGACAACAATGATGTGCGCCGCCTACAGGCCGAAAAAAAAAGAGGAACGTATTTTTTTGCAATTGAGTGAAATGAATTTTGCAACAAGAGTGAAATGTTTTACGTAGCGAGAGGAATGGATTTTTACGTGAGGAATGAATTTTACGTACAGTCTAATACGGCAGCCGCCGTCGTATGTGTTATCCAACAAAAGTGAAAGGATTTGTTTTCTCTCAGATTTAAAATGTAACAAGTGAAAAAGAAACTAGATTTTAATTCGTCGTGCGGACGAATTAGGTGGTCGGTCGTAGATAAACAGACATAATTATTTATACAAATGAGTGGATATAAGTATGAAAGATAAATAGACAGACAGATAGACATACATATTTAAACAGATACGTATAAGAAAGATAGATAAATAGATAGATAGATCGATGGATGGAGAGATAAATGATAGGTGGATTGATCAATAGAAGATAGATATATATTAATAAAAGGATTAATATATAGATAGATATAAACAGATAAATAGGTATTAGATAGATAGACAGATAGACATTAGATAGATATTGATTGATGATAAAAAATACGATGAGGAGGATGATGCTGATGATTGATGGCAAATATGATGATGATGATAACGGTGATTATGATATTATATTTGATATACACATAGATTCAGAGACAGATAGATACATAGATACATACGCAGATAGATAAACAGATGGATAGATATATAGATAGAGAGAAAATAGATTGATATATTTATTGATAGATAGACAGATAGAATAACATATTTAACATATTTAATAGATAGATATTAAATAGATAAACAGATAAATAAACAGACATGATTATTTGCACAGATCAATATATATTAGATTGAAAGATAAAAGGTAGACATACAGATAGACATACATATTTTGAACAGATAGACTTATAAGATAGATAGATAGATAGATATATAGATAGATAGATAGATAGATAGATAGATAGATAGATAAAGATAAATAGGCAGATAGATAGAAATTAAGACAGATATACAGACATTTAAACAGCCGGATAAATCATTAGATAGATAGATAGATTGAATGATAAATAAACAGATATAGACATATTAAAATAAATAAATAGATATTAGATAGATAAAGAGACAGACAGATAGATAGATAGACAGACATATTTAAACAGATAATTGTTAGATAGATAGAAAAATAAATAGTTCGAGAGATAGATAGATAAATAGACAGACAGATAGATGGATAGATAGATAGATTTAAACAGATAGATATATATTAGGCAGAGAGATAGATAGATATATCATGTAGGTAGATAGATAGATAGATGAATTTTACGTACGGTCTAATACGGCAGCCGCATGTGATATCCAACAAAAGTGAAAGGATTTGTTTTCTTTCAAAATTAAAATGTAACAAGTGAAATGATTCTTTTCAAAAGTGAAACATATTTTTTTTGGAAAAGTGAAATATATTATTTTTTTAAAAGTGAAATATATTTTTTTGAAAAGTGAAATATATTTTTTTGAAAAGTGAAATATATTTTTTTGAAAAGTGAAATATATTTTTTTTGAAAAGTGAAATATATTTTTTTGAAAAGTGAAATATGTATTTTTTTGAAAAGTGAAATATATTTTTTTGAAAAGTGAAATATATTTTTTTGAAAAGTGAAATATATTTTTTTGAAAAGTGAAATATATTTTTTTTGAAAAGTGAAATATGTTTTTTGGAAAAGTGAAATATATTTTTTTTTGAAAAGTGAAATATATTTTTTTGAAAAGTGAAATATATTTTTTTGAAAAGTGAAATATATTTTTTTTGAAAAGTGAAATATATTTTTTTGAAAAGTGAAATATATTTTTTTTATAAAAGTGAAATATATTTTTTTGAAAAGTGAAATATAAATTTCTTTGAGTGAAATGGTTTAGTAGAAGAGAAACATATTTTTTTCAAGTGAAATATATATTTAATTGATTCCCTATAAGCGTGCCATAGGGATGGGATTGCCTGGAAAGATGGCATACACACATTGATAGCTTGATAAATAGCAGTGCGAGGCGCTTGCTCTGCTGGGTCGTTGAACTGTTCAAAGTTGTTTTTAAGGAGTTATTGACATGCATCATGGACCTGCATGATGAATGGGTTTTACAGTAGCAACAAGTCCATTGTCGTCCGTGATACTGACTTTTAAATTATTAGGTGATCTGTCAATCGACAGATCAACTCTTAATTTCGTACGAATTTTCTTTTTTATTTATTTATTTTTATTATTTATTTTTCTTTTTCCACCCTTTTCTTGTTCCACCAAAATCAGAATGTGTGTGTGTGTATTTGAGTTTTGTCAGACGTGTATCAATCAGATATGATTATTTACGTCTGGGACCGACCTTTAACGTCACCATCCGAAAGACGTGACCAGGGCTCGAACCTCTGCATCAATTTGTAACTTCCCCGCATAGCTTGGATTACAGGCGCACGCCACAACGCCCAGTTAGAAAAAGTGCTCGATCAATTTTCATCAAAATATTATCAATTATGCACAGTTATCATGCGATGTGTACGAAACAAGTTCAACCTCAAATAGTTATCGTGACGTCATCTACGCGCCATTTTGTAAAATCACATTATCAACAATATCTTCATCATCAATTATCAAAAATGAACAATATCAACATAAAATTAACTTCAGATCATGGGTCAACTGTCCATGTCATCAAAGGTCATGAACAGGTCACGACGCGCATGTACGCGCGCGTCAAAAATTTAAAATGCTCAAAATCACTTTTTGATCAAAGAAGAGTACGGATCAGGTCATTTGAAGCATTTCAAGAATTTGCGCGCTCACACGTTTTCGCGCGCGTTCACGCGCGTAGCGTCGTTACGCAATGTAGAATCTCACTTTCTTTTACGTCAATGCATTTTTTAATAAATTTCTAATAATTTGATACCTTGATCAACCTTCTACGACCAGTAGTAAAGGAATTAGCTTCCATCAAAGTTTGAATTACGCGCGCACGCGCGCGTTCACAATAGACCAAATATGTGCAAAAACATGCCTTTACAAAATTCAATATAACTCTTAAGATAGTCCGTTGACCCCTAAATTTTCTTTTATATTCGGATAGAGTATGAATTATAGATGTGATTTTATGTCACATTTGACCTTAAATTTTATCATGACGTCATCAAAATGGCGTCGGAACTAAAATTTTACATTTTTGTTTTATGACGTTTTAATAATTTTGCAAATATGACTATAACTCCGTAATTCTTGATCATTTTTCGCCCAGATTTCGACATATTGTAGCTGGACTTATACTCTTACTAAATATTGCATAACATTTACACTTATATTAATTATTCATCCTCAAAACTTAGAATTTATAGAGGCATATTACAATGCAAATTTTCACTGTCATAAGTCAATTTAAGATAATATTCCTTCTTTGAACTATGAGAGTACGGGACGCTGTGTAGTCTAATGGATAGCACACCTACCTTGCAATGCAAAGGTCCTTGGTTCGAAACTCACTTGACAATGTTTTTTTTTGCTCATGTATTTGTGTGTAACGTCTATTAAATACTGATTTTTCTCAAAATTTGATTCTACATTCATGGATTTCGGCAACATTATTTTAACTATTTCGTGTAGTCACTTGCGAAAGTGCATTTGGCATTCTCTAATACAACAAGATCGTTTACACAACGTAATATTTTGTCTTTCAGCTGCTGTATTTAATATGTTCTTTTGTTAATAAAAGTCTGTTTTTAATGATGATGATTATATTGATCTGCATTGCCATGGTTATAATGATCAAATATTAGATCGTGATCATGAGAATGACAGACAGATCACCTAATTCGTCCTCAAGACGAATTAAAATTCTAGTTTAGAATTAGTTCTGGTCACAGGTATGTTGTTGTAATTTGCTATTTTTTCAGTATCATGCATTAAAAGATACCATCCCTTTCGTCTCGTTCTCGTTACGGACTTAACTGTTTAAAAAGGGTAGTGTAATTTCATTTATTTCAATTATTTTAATCGGAGAAACTTATTCTGCGAGATCACTGCTCAAAATGTGATGGTTCGGTTTATGGACTGTATTTTACTCTACATTCGGAACAGTGATGATTCAATTCAATTCAACATTTATTTCCAAATGTAAAACCATTGATACATTTCTAAATAGGGGCCGCGGAAGCGGCTGAAGCAACCAGCCCCCCCCCCCCCCACTTTTTTCCAAAACCGTTTACAAAAACGTAAAAAATACCATATGATTGTGATTTTTAGCATGGTCAGCCCCCCCCCCCCCCCCAAATTTGAAAACCGTTCCGCGGCCCCTGCTAAAAGTCACAACTCAGCAAAACTTGTGACGAGTACACCGTGACAAATATACAATAAAAGCATAATACGAGTAAACACTTATCCATACAAAGTACAATACACCAGGGGAAAAGCAAAAACGAAAACAAAACAGGGCAACTTTATTGTACAGATATACCATGGATATACATTCTGATCTTGTATAATGAGGCTTGTCTCTTATTGTTCCATATACCTCTGACTGTTCTGTTTCTATCCATATGAATTTCATAATCCAACATCAAATGTCTCCGTTGCAAATAAAAAGTATAGGTTCGAAATACACGTACTCCTGTGGTAATCCTGCACATTGCAATTCAATCGATTTAGTATTCGTTTTAATCGAAAACTAATTATCATTTTCTTAAGGAATTTCCATATATTGTAAGTTTTATGAAGATTAGGGCCTAGTAATCTAAAGATAATCTTAGATATTACTTTTATATTTTGAATAAAAAGTATAGTATTTAACCTTTATTTATTTTAATAACCGTTGGTTTGTCTTATATTTGACTTGACTAGTAGAAAGAAAACTGTGGTTGTTTATCAGCTTAACAGGCAATAATTTAAGTGGCGGTATTCATAATCTCTGTTAAAACAAATTGTCCGAATTCATTGAATTGTGTTGGAACCACTGACTTCCTGATTGGAAAACCACTGCTCTGTGTCGCCGAGTCTTTTTCTTCCTTCACATTTGCATAGCGCAACCACATGGGGATGATTGAATTCCCACATAGACATGACCATCTCCTAAATCACAGCTTCAACAACTATCATGGCCTTATATGAGTTGTCACAGGTTAAGGAAGGCAGTGAAATCCTGTCGAAATCAAACAGCCCCAGCAAAAAGGGAGGTTGGCTTGAAGATTGGTCCTTTTTAGAACAATTAAAGGCAGACAGAAAGATGGACGGGTGAGAGCAAGCATGCAAGCGGGGAAGAGGGGCAAAGATGGACACAAAGATCAAACTCACGATTAGGCGTCCAAGAGAGATTGATCAAGTCTTATATTTCAGGTCAACAAGTTCAATGTCAAATATCACTCTTCCCCAAACACAATCATCATCATGACATGTACGGTATGCGTACGGTATACGGGCAGAAAGGCTGCATTTCAATCCTCTCTACACTTGGGTAAAATTGCCAATTACACATTTTTCCCCAAAACTGCTCAGGTTGGTACTTAAAAATAATTCAAATGTGTAATTAAACTAGACCTACATTCTTGATCTTAACTTTATAACAAATTAGATGACAAAGGTATACCTACACAATTCATTTTCATTGTTCATAAAAAAGAAGTGTATATCTTTAAAAGGTAAAAATTATTCCAATAGTTCGGCGTTGTGGCTTGCGCCCTGAATGAAAGCTGGGTGTGGGAAATTACAACTTGATGGACAGAGGTTCGAAGATGGAGCCCTGTGTCACGCCTTTAGAATGGCTACGTTACTTATCGGTCAATGACTTAAACAAAATCAATCACACAAACCATGAAAATTATATTGATGCATACCTACTTACTGATATATTTAAAACGTAAAACATTCTTTTAGCCAGCAGTTGTTCTTAAAACACAGAAAAATTAACAAAGGCAGGGGCAAGTAGATTACAAATGAACTGTATTCCCAATTTATTTAAGATGACACTGATCTTATTAGGTAGACAAGGGAGGATTTAATTAGTTTAATAATTCTTATCTTTTCAGAGTAAGGCCATTATGTGAACAGGTATATCAACTTGTCAGGTTTTATTCAAAATATGTCTAAAGATAATTTTGGTTACATTGTCTTCCTTCAATTTCATTTGTCCTAAAAAGGGATTTTAGGTATTGCACACTATGTACAAAGTTGGTCATTATACCAATGTTATGAACTTTGGTATTTATTTCGATGCTATCATTATTTAATTCATTAGTATACAATCATTATTATCATTATCATTTCAGTTATTATTTTAATCATTGCTCTTATTTTTCTTATTTTGAAATTATTATTATTATTATTATTGTGATTATTATTAACATTATTATCATTATCATTATCATCATCAGCATCATCATCATCATCATCATCAACATTATTATCATATTGTTTGTATTTGATGAAACACTTATGATAACAACCATTGACGATTCCTTCGAAATTCGGTATGATAAGTGCATTTAACAATGGCTGAATACCTCTACGCCGGCCATCATCGTAATTGTTGATGTTTCTATTCAAATATTCCTTCGGGTAAAGTCCAGATTTCATCATATCGACGTTGATTATATGTTTCAGAAGACCAAAAGAAAGCGTGGGTGTCCATATAAACCTTTCAGGAAAGACATAACCACTTAATGCAAGGCAGCACAAAGACTATCTATAGCTCCAGTCAGTTGCTAGGGGGTAAACACGTCCCTTTTGCTTTTATTATAAAGATATAGTTGACACATGGACTTCGGGAGAAAGTATGGTCGATTTAATATTTCAATATCATGATAATCCTATGCAGGGAATGTCTGAACATGAACTGGAAGTCATTAATCAATATTGACAGAATTTTCTTTGTTGAGTTTTGACGAAAAAGAAAACTTGTAATCCGGTCAGATCTGACGTCGACTGCAAAATGCAATCAGGACGCGAAGATATAATTGTCTGCAAGCCACGAAGAAGGTTACTAATGGTCGCCGAAAGTGCAAAGCACATTGGCACATTGTTCCTCGATATATCGCCTCCATTACCTGGGGATATTCCATTTTAGTTTACGGCTGTAAGTCTACAAGGATCTCCTTCAATTTTCCTTCCGATAATCTTATGACATCGGTGATCCAGAGCTTCAATTAGCACAGTTCGTTAATCACGCATCATCTGATCTCATTCCTTTGAGAAATAGATGTCCTTTCGACGTTCTGTAATGCTTAATGCTGCATTCACACAACTAGTGTCTTTCAGTTCGATTTAGTTAGACATGACCACCAAAATTTAAATGTGCATATGGTTACATCATCAGGATGAATTAGAAGTTAGAAATGAAAAGGAACAGTCCTCTATTAGTCCCAATCCCAATTTATCTTATACACACACCCACACATTTACATATATATATATATACACACATATATATATATACACACACATATATATATATATATATATATATATATATATATATATATATATATACGTTAAATGTGTGGGTGTGGGTGTGCGTGTTGTGAAAAATGGGGTAAGAAAACAACGTAATTCAAAGTTGCCCTGAGCTATCCTCCCTTTATTTTCAAAAGTGCAGTCATTTGCTTTTGCATACAAGCAATTAATGTTATGTATTTTGAATATGTTAAAATTCGATGTCACGTTTTGACCAAGTCATTTTAGTGTAACATCGTGAAAGAATCAAACGAATATATGGAACATTGAACTTTTCGGTTTATAATTTGTTGTCTGTCAAATAAAGTAGGGCGATCTGTATCGGTAGCCGCAAATATGTGAGATCATCAAACACAAGACGCTTGGATTTATTTTGGAATGAAGACATGTTTCTACGAATAAGTGGTGCTTGCTTCTGTCAATTACCAAACCTAAAACGCCACAGCCTCTTCACAGGAATGGAAGAGACCTTGTTATTAGTATTTCTACATGAATCACTTTCCTATTGTAATGTAAACGAAGTTAATTTGAAGTAGAGAGACACCATGCTCGTATACGACCATTCAAAAATAACATTTAATGTTTATAGGGTTGAAAAGTACACCGTTTTCCATGATGTTGACAATTTTTTAATATACCATTAACTTTTTCACTATACAAAGCTTTACCATGTGTACGGGTGTACACTGCTTGTCCGTGAAATAGAACCTTTTATACTATACTTGCTTTTTGTGTACGCTCCGCCCTCCCCCAGTTTAAAGCTTTTCTTAAATACCGTTACGAAATTAATCCGGCTATGATATGCCTCCAAACTTTCTAGTGTGGTTTATTGTGTTCGAACTTCACCGTTGACTTTGTAGAAGTTGAATTGTTCAACTTGATTTGTAACTTGAAATTCATGGTGCATACAAATCTTTCGTGACCGAACGTTTGCAAATTTTGGCACCGATCTGTCTCGCTTTTGCGGGGAAACTAATCAATTTCCGTCACATACGCAAACATGTTCGATTAGTGAATGGTTCAAACAACATAGCGTATCGCCTGACACCAAGCAATGAATAAGTGTTAGTAAAATAGAAAATCCGTAGGGTACGAGCCAGGAATAGTGTGACGATTTATCCTCATACTAATTGAGGCGAGACCTATGAGGCGCCGAATGTACCAATATTATATAGAACAATTATTTGTTATATAATCATTATTTATTAAATAATAACTATTATTTATTTATAATTTACATTTTATTTGTAAATAACTACTATTATATAAAATATCATATCTAATTATTTGTATATAATTCCAAGTAATACTTCATTATTTGTAAATAATAATAGTTCGACATTCCATTATTTATAAATAATGATTATTTGTTTTTCATTATTTATAAATAATGATTATTTGTTTTTCATTATTTATAAATAATGATTATTTGTTTTTCATTATTTACAAATAATGATTATTTGTTTTTCATTATTTATAAATAATGATTATTTGTTTTTCATTATTTATAAATAATGATTATTTGTTTTTCATTATTTACAAATAATGATTATTTGTTTTTCATTATTTATAAATAATGATTATTTGTTTTTCATTATTTATAAATAATGATAATTGGTTTTTCATTATTTATAAATAATGATTATTTGTTTTTCATTATTTACAAATAATGATTATTTGTTTTTCATTATTTATAAATAATGATTATTTGTTTTTCATTATTTATAAATAATTTGTTGAGTTTTCCATTATTTATAAATAATGATTATTTGTTAAATAATGAAAACGTCTACTTCATTATTTATAAATAATTTTTTCGAGTGCACCATTATTCTCATTATTTATAAATAATCATTATCTAATGTTCGAGTTTTCCATTATTTATAAATAAAGATTATTTGTTAAATAATGAAATATCTACTTCATTATTTATAAATAATAATTTTGTTTCAATATCCCATTAATCATTATTTATAAACAATTTTTACAGTTTGCCATTATATACAAATAATCATTATTTATATACAAATAACCATTATTTATTAAATAATGCCATTATTTATTAAATAATGCCATTATTTATTAAATAATGGAAAACTCGCTATAACATGCAAATGTGGGACCGCCCATGATATGAATATTCATGATGCGATTTCCTTTTTCGTGATTTTTCTTCACAAATTTTTGTCCATTTCCTCTTCATAATGACATTTCTTGAAGCAATTTTCTAGGGATATGGTCTGATTGTAATATTCTTCATTTTCTATATAACTTCGTCTTCGTAGAAATATAAAAAAGTGTAATTTTATACGATTTTTCCTACAGTTCACAATCCCCATAGGCGCGCGTGTACGGTAGGGACAACCGGTGAATCGACGGAGTGCTCTTCATCGAAATACTACGTTGGTTGGTCCCCGGAAGTGGCGGGCGGAATTTAGCCCGAATCCTCGATGGAAGTCGATCAAGTGCATATGAGCTGAGAGAGTGAAATATCAGTGTACTTGTACAGGCCCTTCTACTTTTTATAAATATTTCTTGTTGCTTTTTTTGTTAAGTTAATTTTTCCTGGTGTAGAGATAAGTTTCAGTTCTAATAATGCACTTCAAATACATTTTGGAGTGTCTGTTTGAGGCGTTTGGGGCGATTTCACCCTGGCCCCAAAATGCTCGCAACGACAATACGGGGGCATGATGACCCCTAAATTTTTAAAAACTTATTTTTCTATTGAAAATTATCTCAAAATTCACCAAAAGTGTGCACGAAAGCCTTCGTATTTCACTTTTAAAACTCCAAAAAGTGCCCAAATGACAAGCTTGGTTGCTTCGCTGTGTCGCATTCAACTTGAGAACGTTTACGCGTCTGCTTCGATATATCCCCCCCCCCCCGGCCCCCCCTCCTCCTCCGAAAGAAATTCTGTATACGGCCATGCTCTAAAGAGCCTGGCACATTGATTTATGTATACTTTCATTTTCATTATTTTTATCTCATTATCAACATGGCCTTACGCAGAATTTTTTCCAGGGGGGCCGGGGCCGGAGCATGACGCGCGTAAACTTTCTCAAAAAAATCTTGAAAGCGAGACAGCCACGGGACCAAGCCCAAATGACAAGCTTGGTCGCTTCGCTGTCTCGCTTTCAACTTGAGAACGTTTACGCGCGTCTGCCCCCACCCCCCGAAAGAAATTCTGTGAACGGCCATGCTCAAAAGAGCATATGGCACATTGATTTATATGTACTTTTCATTTTCATTATTTTTATCACATTATCATCATGGCCTTACACAGAATTTTTACCGGGGGGGGGGGGGAGCAGCTAGGACGCACGTAAAGTTTCTCAAAAAAAATCTTGAAAGCGAGACAGCGACGCGACCAAGCTCAAATGACAAGCTTGGTCGCTTCGCTTTTTCAAGATTTTTATGAGAAAGTTTACGCGCGTCCTGCTCCCCCCACCCCCCCCCCGGAAAAAATTATGCGTAAGGCCATGATGATAATGAGATAAAAATAATGAAAATGAAGTATACATAAATCAATGTGCCAGGCTCTTTAGAGCATGGCCGTATACATAATTTCTTTCGGAGGAGGGGGGGGGGGGAAGCAGACGCGTAAACGTTCTCAAGTTGAAAGCGACACAGCGAAGCGACCAAGCTTGTCATTTGGGCACTTTTTGGAGTTTTAAAAGTGAAATACGAAGGCTTTCGTGCACACTTTTGGTGAATTTTGTGATAATTTTCAATAGAAAAATAAGTTTTTAAAAATTTAGGGGTCATCATGCCCCCGTATTGTCGTTGCGAGCATTTTGGGGCCAGGGTGAAATCGCCCCAAACGCCTCAAACAGACACTCCAAAATGTATTTGAAGTGCATTATTAGAACTGAAACTTATCTCTACACCAGGAAAAATTAACTTAACAAAAAAAGCAACAAGAAATATTTATAAAAAGTAGAAGGGCCTGTACAAGGGCCTGTACAAGTACTGATATTTCACTCTCTCAGCTCATATGCACTTGATCGACTTCCATCGAGGATTCGGGCTAAATTCCGCCCGCCACTTCCGGGGACCAACCAACGTAGTATTTCGATGAAGAGCACTCCGTCGATTCACCGGTTGTCCCTACCGTACACGCGCGCCTATGGGGATTGTGAACTGTAGGAAAAATCGTATAAAATTACACTTTTTAATATTTCTACGAAGACGAAGTTATATAGAAAATGAAGAATATTACAATCAGACCATATCCCTAGAAAATTGCTTCAAGAAATGTCATTATGAAGAGGAAATGGACAAAAATTTGTGAAGAAAAATCACGAAAAAGGAAATCGCATCATGAATATTCATATCATGGGCGGTCCCACATTTGCATGTTATAGCGAGTTTTCCATTATTTAATAAATAATGGCATTATTTAATAAATAATGGCATTATTTAATAAATAATGGTTATTTGTATATAAATAATGATTATTTGTATATAATGGCAAACTGTAAAAATTGTTTATAAATAATGATTAATGGGATATTGAAACAAAATTATTATTTATAAATAATGAAGTAGATATTCCATTATTTAACAAATAATCTTTATTTATAAATAGTGGAAAACTCGAACATTAAATAATGATTATTTATAAATAATGAGAATAATGGTGCACTCGAAAAAATTATTTATAAATAATGAAGTAGACGTTTTCATTATTTAACAAATAATCATTATTTATAAATAATGGAAAACTCAACAAATTATTTATAAATAATGAAAAACAAATAATCATTATTTGTAAATAATGAAAAACAAATAATCATTATTTATAAATAATGAAAAACAAATTATCATTATTTATAAATAATGAAAAACAAATAATCATTATTTATAAATAATGAAAAACAAATAATCATTATTTGTAAATAATGAAAAACAAATAATCATTATTTATAAATAATGAAAAACAAATAATCATTATTTATAAATAATGAAAAACAAATAATCATTATTTATAAATAATGAAAAACAAATAATCATTATTTATAAATAATGAAAAACAAATAATCATTATTTATAAATAATGAAAAACAAATAATCATTATTTATAAATAATGGAATGTCGAACTATTATTATTTACAAATAATGAAGTATTACTTGGAATTATATATAAATAATTAGAAATGATATTTTATATAATAGTAGTTATTTACAAATAAAATGTAAATTATATATAAATAATAGTTATTATTTAATAAATAATGATTATATAACAAATAATTGTTCTATATAATATTGGTACATTCGGCGCCTCATAGAGACCAGGTGAGAGAGAAGTATCAAGGCGGGGACGGACCGTGGACACTGTAAGTAGAATCCGCGTTTTTCCAGTGTGAAGTAGAAGAATAGTTTCGTTATTCTCAAAATAGAAATCAGACGAGTGATTTTCACAAATTTCAATGACAGGTTTTAAGGGATGAGTAGATTCCAACAATATATACTTGTTCTACAACGACAAACGTTTATGCATAGGACTTTACCTTTGCTAATGCTAAGAAACAGTTAAAATGTTAATGGATTCTCTTATTATGAGTCGAAAACAACTGCCAGTTGTAACGTAATGAGAATATTGTGAGCTAAAATGTATTAAACTATTGCTATACACCCTTTTTATGGTATAATTGCATTCTAGGTAAGCAACCAGGGAGTTTTTTAACATTTGAGGACTCGGGATGGTGCTATTCCATGTAGCTGCGGGAGAGAAAGCTGTCACAATTAGAACACATCCCTGGCCCTGAGAAAAAAACAACCTTGACTTTGTAGATCTTCAGTAGAGCCAATCCACGATGAGGTTTTCGTAATTCGAGCAAAGAGTCTTATTAGGCGCGTAGATGTAGTTTCAATCTTGCGCAAATCAATCTTCTACACTTCTCCGATATTGTAACTACCATGGGTCGCAGTATCTAGGATAAAGAATACGAAATAATTAAAGAATTCTGCAAAAACTAAGGAAGCGAGGAAAAAGAAGGACGAGGCAGGCATCTAAGAAATATAAAATGCTGGAAAGGTTGAATTGTAAATGGGGAACGGTTAATACATTTGAGGTCACCGAACCCGTCAGAAACTTACAAAAACTATTGATAGGGATTTCATTAACTTCCAATTTTCAAATTACAGATGTTGAAATAATAAGTTAAAAAAAAGGTGAAAGGGAGGGTACGGTGGAGAGAGCAAGAGAGAGAAAGATGGGGTTAGAAAGAGAGGGTGCGAGGGAAAGGGGTTGATGCAGACGTCTTTAAACTTCTGATACTTTTGAGGCTATGAAAATGTTTTATTTCGTTAAATAAAGTTTCAACAAAGATCCTGAATCCAATTCTGAAATTTTATCTTCTTGAAAGGGTGTTTTTGTCATTTTCTGCAGATTTTCCGTCAAGAGAGGGTGGGGCTATAAGAAAGAAAAGGCAGACAAAAAAGCTTTGTAAATCCTTGAGTAGCATAATTCAAATCGAATGTCGACCTCTTTCATGACATTTTACCCATTTACATTTAATTTGACATTCCTGGCCGTAGAAGTTATACTTGTTTGCAAATAATGGCTTTGGTGTATTTTCAACTTTAATAAATATTTGCAGAAACTTTAGATTCCTAAGATCTTGTTCACAAAGGCACCAAATAGACCCGACACATTCGTAGAAGCAACACTGGGATTTTAGAAGGGTATCATTATATCCCATGGCAACCCTGAAATGTAGATAAGATTAAAGAAAAAAAACCATGTGAATTCTTATGACAATAAACGTAATCATTATCGAACTCAACTATAATGAAACGCCCTCGCATGGAAACACACAAACACGACAAATGGAATACACCAACAAAGCCTTTCTACATCAAAGAGTGATATCGGAAATAACCCCGCAACTCTAATGTCAACTTTAATTGCAATATTCCCACGTTCCGTTAGAGACCCTCCTTGACTTTCGATCATATGAACAGGAATAGTAGTTTTTTTCTTCTCCCCCGCTTCTGGTTTTCTATGTAAGATTATAAATACAGAGTAATTGGTATCATCTACCGCAGACCTTGTCACTCTCACGGTTGATATCCGGGTACTCAACGATATCCATACCACGTGACCTTACGAAGGTGAGTTTCATATAGACATAACCATATTTATATTCGTTCGTCATCCTACCATATATCCCTACATGATGTGTTTTACGATGGGACTTATGATTATCTTTTAATAGGTGAATCATAAGGTCATCTTGGTCCATTTCGATAAACAATAATATTATTATAGGCATTTAAAGTATCTTTATTTGACAGCAATGATCATGATAAAGAGTCTATGTATAATACTTTCTTATCAAATGTTCGAGGGTATATTTTCTAAAAACAAATGCTTTTTCACGAAAGCATATTTAATCAATGCACATATCAGGTATCATAATTGCAAGAAACTGGTGCTTTTCTGAAGAGAAGCATTTACTTGTGTCAACACGTTTTTGACAAGTAATTGGCAATCTAATGGTATATTTTCCTGCAATTATTGACAAATGAAATGGCGAAGGTAATGCGTGAAGATGGTAATTTACCTACCGGACAGAATATCATTCAGTCTAGCAATCTCAATGCTGATCAAGGTTATGTTTTGTTAAATGTGTTTGCTGAAAATGTCATTGCGATGATGAGTGGTCCATAAAAACGTCTGACGTTGCAATGCGAGTAAAATTTTCGAGTAAAATATGGCATCATGTATGTGTAATTATTGCCTCAATCAAAACGTGGACCAAAGTCGAAAACACGAGATCATTAGCGATGACACCGAAAAGTCCATAATCGATTTGAAAAACAAAGCGAAATGAATCTCGCTTGACAACATTCATTAACTGTAAATTCTATCTCTTAATGGAATGCTAATCGTTGGACCTAATGACCTCCAGCAGGATTTAAAAAGCTATTTTGTTTCGTTTGTATAATAAGCTAAATGGCGTTTTGAATAGTATTGATAGCAGTTTGTTTATTTGGCTGATGGGGAATAAAATGTAGTAAAAAGGGGAAGACTGGAGCATAATAATTATTTGCAGAGCACTGCTTTGGGGAGATATCATTCTTTAAAAATATTCAGGCAATACAATGCTTACATTAAAAAAGAGATCCATGCATACATAAAGGGATCGTTTCACTTTGTGAGCAGCTGATTTTAAAGATTCTCAACCTGAGATGAAACATGTGTATAAGTGCCTGTATTTTTCCTCAAAACCCCTGAAAAAGACCACAATATAGAATGAAAAAAACCTCTTATTTAGATACAAGCAGCAATTTATTTGCCTGATTTTGACAAACCGTCTGCGAGACGGGTTAAGCTTATGACCAGTTTTCTCCAAATAAAAAAGTCCGTTGGCTGTGTTGACTGCCTTCTCCTATGCACACACTATAAGCTACATTGTACATTCAGTGAACCTTGTACACACTTTGTAGGTCATGCTGTGTTCATCTAGAGTGTATGTGTTGTGGTGCACAGATTCGCTGTATACGTATAGTCATTGAAACCAACCCCCAATTATTTTCTAACTCTATAGGTTTTAAATAGTTCCTGTAGATTTGATACTTTGAAACTTTTTGGATGGTATTTTTACACTACAAACCTAATATTAAGCCCATTTGCTAGAACCAAAATTAGATTTTTTTTTTATGTCAGAACAAACTTGAAATAATCACTTTAATAACGCTGAGACCCCAAAAGACGGAATCGTTGAAATATTTGTAGTCGGCCGCGAAAATATCATTCTGGTCACAACAGTTAATATAAAGATTACTCGGAGATAGCAAGAGTCTCTGCCATATTTTTGTTTCATTGGTGAAGGGCCAGCAGTAGCCATTAGGTCCGAGATCTGACACATTAAACTGCAATCAACATCCCAAAACCAGACCAAAGGCCAAAAATGATTTGATGTCAAGTCGACACTCCTCCCCTTCATTCTTGAAAATAAAAACCAATAAAATTAATACAGAAAAATAACAGAATTATCAAAATGAATTTGCTAAAACCGGTCCAATAATTACACAGAGCTTAGAAACTTTCATGTGAAGTGAATACATAAACGTTGCATTATTATTATTGTTGTTGTTGATGATAATGATGATTTCATCTCGATCGAAAGAAAAATAAGAAAGATTTGTAAGTTCAATGCTTTACTTGGTCTCATGGAACAGTAAATATGTATGTCAAGGGAGTATCAACATGATCAGGGGAGTCAATGGGCATTTGAATTGTCTTCAAATGCAATAAATTATTTAATGGCTTATTGAGCATTTAACAGTTATTGCTATATATTATTGTGAATCCATGGAGGTTTTCCTAACTAGCAAATCTACAGAAATACAAATATGTTCTATTCCATATTCATTAATGCATACTTTCTTATTATCACTGATCTATGAAACCAAGAAGCTTTTAGGACTCGAGTTCCAACATACAACATATTAACTCAATTAATGAGCTGTCAACTATCAGTGAACCAGAAAAGTGAACCTGCAACAGGTGCATTGTTTCCTTTTAAGATAGATGTTCGTGCTATGATTTATTTATCTAAATATATATTTTACGGGAAAAAATGAACGTTTCTGCATGCTTATTGGTATGTACTAATTCCTTCTTTATGCAATCCAGTGGCGTATCTATGTTCCAAATGAGGTAAAGTGCCCCTCGAGAAAATGGGAAGAAATAAAGGAAAACATAAGAAATGCCCTTGAAAATATAATCTAATGAAAAATCACGGAGGTTTACGGCGTCAAAAGATAGGAAGAGGTGCGATTTCATCTCTATACCCCATCGTCAAATGATGGAAGGGGTTAATTTAGGCGCTTGCCCCTGGTTTAGGATATTGGATATCGCGCATGTTTATCACTCGTCAAGGGCAATTTTTTATGATGAACTAGGACCGTGACTGTTTCTTGTGTCAGAGATTAGATTTTAAAAGAAGCTATTTTTTATATTTGAAGGTTGTTAATTGAATTCATATCATTAATTGTGTCGTGTTTGATTCCGGATGTATCAATGTCATTCATTTTGGCGCAAGCTATTTCTGGCATCCTGGGAAGAAGGCACTCTTCAATGTCGGCTTATATTGACGTGAACCGTGTTGTGAAATCACAAATTTTCAAAATTCACTTTCACTCTTTTTCTTTTCTTTTTTTCGGGGCATGGTTGATTCTTTTCTGGTATCATAAAATATTACAGTATACGTAACAAACATGGAAAATGATCCATGTCATTTTAATGTACAAACTTCTGGCCAGGTCACTATTATACTATATTTACAGTTTGCAAAAATAACGTCGTAAGTAATAGAAACATACGTAAATTGAACGTAAGCAGTTGTATTCAAAACTGAAATAGAACTAACTAAGTAAAACACTGATGTACTTGATTTTAGCTTCATTTAATCGAGATTTTCAGAAGCCCGGTTTCGTTATCTTTTGATCCGATCGTAATTTGAACTCGAAAAGAAAATCCTTGGACAGATTCAAAGGGAAGATGCATACAGGTACATCTCAGACTTTTCAATTAAAGACTACACGATACGAATATAGCCAACTTTATAACTAATGAGGAAAATAACTGTTCTTGTCCCCATTAATATCCTGTCGATTCTCATGCGAAATAAAACATTTATGCATGTTTCAACAACAATCGCCCTTTTTAGATATCAATAAAGTTTCATCAATTTTCTGTTTGTTTCTTGAAACAATATAATTTCAGATCGTTATTTTTTTTATTTACACTCGATTACATTCTTGAGTGTTAATTTGTACTCGTCGTTCTTAAATTTTATTTGACACTGGCTAAAAGGAGGTGACTTTCAAACAGGATAAATGCTTACACTTAAATTTGTTTCAATACTCTTCCTTATACTATACATTTCTTGCAATCTCGTTACCATCAAATTAATATTGCTTTTGTCGTATATAGTATATAAAACTAATATCTGAATATCATTTATTTTAAAAAATATATACATTTTCAGGCCAGGATGTTCATCTGTCTTTGCTAAATGTGATCATTTATCGCTGCAAAATGCAGCATGCATGGCGATTTCGTGATATTTTATGGTCGCTCAAGGGTGGACGCAGCGGCCCTTCTCCATTGAAAGCTGTTGAAAATAATCGAAATTCGAGGGGGTACACCTACCCCCCCCCCCCCCGTACATGACTGAGAGACATAAATTTCATTTTCACAATATCACAGAATTAGACCTCTGTTTGGAAATTATTTCTTATTAGCATTTGCATGATTTATCAGATCTATAGGATAATTGAAAAATAAATTCTTGTCAATCGGAATTTTTTTTATTGATGTTCGGTAAACTCCTCTCTTAAGAATAATATATTGTATTTGACTGCTTTGTGAGTGGTTATGAACCTCTTCTCCTTATCATCTATGGCATTTATTGACTCTATTCATTATTATCTTAAAATATCCTTTCATTAATATTCCATACCTTGTCAGTCTTGATTTCAAGATTTAATGTCTCAGTAAGAGATATCTGTTTCTTCGAACTTTAGAAAGGAAAGGAGCCGCCGAAATCGATTCTCATGATTATTGAAGACGACATGAGTGAATAAAACAGTAACAGTTATTCGTTTTCCCACTGTCAATACTTTCTCTCTAACAATAGTCGTAATGATGATGATGACATATCAAAATCATGGCCATCGCAATGATGATAATACAATTCTTATGCAATTATGATGAATTTTCATTTACTGCATTCCTATATTTTAACTCAGCTTGGTATCAAGGTCAACTTTATTCCATTTTCGTCATTTTCATCTCTGAATATAATCATGTCTATAGGCCGAATAAGCAGCGGTCAGAGCAATACGTATAGATAATGAATGAATACTGTAACCTTAAACGAACACAATTTTCAGCACGTGTGTTGGGCAGAAAAAAAACCCTGTATTTAATTGGGATTTCTACCGTCATTGAAGACCATAAGTCATGTAAGTCTAGTGAGTAACATCTTCTTTTTTTAATAACCGTATGCTTGTATGTAGCTAGCCCGGGGAATTTGTCCACATGATCTAACGACCTCAAAAATTTGCGACCCTGATTGGCATGAAACATGGGGATTCCACAAATGCTCTTACACTATATATTTGGCTTAAGCAGTAAAAATAGATAAAAAATAAATACCCTACAAAGTATCTAAAATGAGTAATTGGACAATCCAAACCCCAAAGAAGATCACTAAAACACTAAAATTTAATCGCTTATTCCTAAATGATTCATAATGAACAAACGTTACTGCAACCCGAAAAGACAGCATGAATGGGAAACGGACACCCTATTAGTGGCGTATTTTGGCGATTGATGCTGAAAAGCTACCCGTTTTCCAAAAGACATCGACGACACCTTGGTGCGTGAAACGCGACTTTTTTAATTTTTTTATTATCAGATCAATACAATTTATAAAAAAAAGGAGAGCGCAAACAGCTTCATTAGAGTAAGATATTTTATTACGTCATGTGCACCATTTTGATAGAAATGTTTGCGCTTGCGCGTGCGTGTCCGTATGTGGGCGGGCGGTTTTCGAATACTCGACTCGTGCAGATAGAGCATACATAGAAATATCCACTGGGAGTCAATGTTGCAAACGTAATAATGGGGTTCACCCCTTATTCAGGCAGTGTTCCTGTATTTGTTTGGTGACTAGAATTATGAGTGGGCTCCTATTGCTAACTAAGCAAACAATAAATTTTCGTTTTGGAACTGACAAGGAAGTAGGGCAATTAAATTCCGAACCCATTACGCAAATTTGGCGTTTGCTCTCTAAGGACTCGAGACCACTTATAGGACAGAAAGACGACAACCCGTAACGAGTAGTGTTCACTTTCACTAGATTTAAAATCTTGAACCTCACGAATATCAAAATATTCACATCTCTCTCATTATCCCCTTCTACCCAATCCCCTCTCTCACTCTTACCCCCTTTAGTCTCTGTCTCTACTTCTCTCTCCCCCTCTCTCTTGCATACGAAATTTGAACGTAATGCTGTTTCTGGTAAGTCTAAAAAAAAAATAGATATATATATATATATATATATCTGTAGTAAAATGCAAACGCAACAGCGACTCGTTATTTTAATTATTCAAGTATTTTAGTTTATCGTATATAAATAATGGGCACTTTTACGTGTCACTGAGATCCACGTGTACAAATGGCGTGTAGACCATGTATATATATCATGCAATAAATTTTGAAAGGCCTGATTCCAAAAGACTTGTCACTGTGAAATTTCAGGAAGGTATAGGAAGGGTGCTTCGCTGGATTTCCAAAATCACCACTATAATCTTGTTTCTGTTCGATTGATTGTCACGTCAGACACAGGTTACGCACGTTTTGAAAGTACGATAAAAATCACAGAAGTGTGACGCCTAGAAGTTTAGTGCGCATTACTGATATGACTGCGTAAGTACAATGCTTCAAATCGTAGCTGCTGTAACACTTTTGCGCATTTAGCATGCGTGTGGTTTAAACAAGCAGGTAGGACCAACAAAACGAGGTAAATATTATGCAAATGCTACAATCACATCTTTGCGAGTTTGGCTTTTGATTGTTGATGTGTAAGGTAATTTGGGCGTATAGTGACTCCACCACATATCGACCACCTCTTTTGAAACCTTGTGCGCATTAACCCTAAAAGGACTGGGGCCATGATGCCCCCCCCCCCTCTTCGACGCTTCGCGAGATATTTCCGAAACGAAAAAAGAAAGCGCCGCAAAATTTTATGACTTCTTTTTTTTATTCTTGCGTAACTTTTGAGACCAAATTTGCGACATACGGGTATACCTTTGCGACGTCACATGACTTTTTATGAGGCAATATCATGCCGAAAATGGCTAATTTTTATACTTAGTGTACAAAGTCTATGGGAGATGAAATTCATAAAAGGGTGATTATTTTTCGTTCTAATTGGTCTGCTTAATTATTTTAGGGTTTAATTTTGTTGTTAAATGGTCTGTAATAACTTCCATTGAAAAAAAAAGAAAAACAAAAGATAAAAAACAGAGAAATACATAAGAAATTCTAAAAACAAAGAAATACCTAAAGAAAAAAATTGGCTTTCGCAATTTTTTTGTGTGGAAACCTTGAAATACATTAGAAAGATGACATCTGCAAAAAAAGAAGAAAATTTGAAGTGAAAAAGGGTGTTAAATATGCAAATAATGTTTTTCATGAATAAATTTGCATATTTTATTCATAATAATTGAAAAAATATTATTTTCAGAATTTTTTATACTGGCTTGTAGTTTATGTGGTAAAGACTGTGCGTGATAAATTTCGGCACGATCGCGCGAACGGCGGCCGAGATCACAAGGAGGGGGCATCATACCCCCCCCCCCCCCCCAGTCCTCATACATCTCAAATAGCCCAGTCCTTTTAGGGTTAACATTATTACGTATTACATACGGCGCGCGGGAGAGCAGGCGCAGTGTCCAGATGAACGATAAGACTCGATTTTACGAGAGAAAAACAGGGATAGAAAGGTAGAAAATTAGTAGAATTCATCAAAATTGTATTGACCAGACCCGAACCTCACTGCGAAATAGCTGTTCATACCCAGAAATCCGATAGGAAACGGCTTTAGAACAAGATCCGTCGTCAGTCGACGAATCATGTGCCGGAGCTCGAGATGGAAGTAGCGAGACAATCAACCGGCGTGATGACATCATAGAACTAACTTGGAAGAGTACAAATGTTTCGCCAGCACGACAAGGGGAAAGGGGGTGCAAATGAGCAAGTTTGGAATCGTCACATTCGTTGGTAGCCGATATATACCTGCATAGAATCTGAGTCATCGATCTAAACATGGGATTTTGATCTGCTCAATTTTCTAAAACTGATAAATATTTTCGCAGAAAAAAAAATTATGATGCTTAGAAAATGAGATGGTCTATAAGGGGTATAGTTCCAACCATTATGTAGTGATACCCAACTTATTGAAATAAACACGCGTATTTCGTTCCCAATACGCGAGTGCCATTTTCGGCTACGTTGATAGTGACTGGTGCAACATTTTCCCGCCATGGCAACTCTTAAATGAGCTTAAATGTGAGTGTGACTGTTAGGTTTAATATAAGCTTCTGTTTTAACTGGCGAACGCGAACGAAAGCCAGTGGAGAAATTGCCTATTCTGAGAATTTGATCTCCAAATTTCTCGCCGCATTCTGGTCGTTAAACTATTCTTGCTATCTTTTGCAAATTTCTCATTACTTGTCGTGTGAAGCATTGGTAAACTAAAGTCCCATGAATCTAGAAACGCTCACAAATCATTCCATAATATATAAAATCTGTGCTGTCCTTAACAGGGCACACATGATTTATTCATCCGCACGCAATGCATTCTGGACATGTGTAAGTAAAGATCACATGACTTTATTGATTAGAATAATTCATCGAAAGTAGACAAAATTATTGTATATCAAAATATCAATAATAAAAATGATTCTTTGTTCATATTCTTTTAAAATAAGGGCATTTAGAAAAGCTAGACTACACGTTTGTATTTTATTTTGATTATTATTATTGGCAATGCAGTTCGGAATTTTCTCGCCGTGAACTAACCGAAATCATGGTCTCATTTCAGGCCATTTAACTATTGTTTGGGCTGGACAAGTACCCATTTTTGGTGTCATATTCAGTATGATTAATGTCAGTGATTTGAAAATAAATCTGTCGAGGGATTGATTTTTGATGTTTTTTTATGAGCTGGTGCGACCGATTGGCGAAGCTTCCGAACATACCTGTCCTTTTGGCGAACTTTTGCAGCGCAGAGCGCGACTGCAGTTGGACATTGCCATTCGTCTGTCCCCTGAACACCTCACTTTAAACATTTTAAAGATGATACTAATAGCTCAACTCTGCGTAGCGCATTTACCAAGGATGTGAACCAACGTACAAGGGCTAAGTTATTATATACTCTAAAGCCCATTCTATAGTTGCTAGCTGGTTTTAGAAATCTTCTTGCGACCGCGTTGCTGCTTTTCGTGCACGATTTATCTTCCCTGGTGGGTGCTTGTATTGTTGCCTGTACCCAGTTTAGTTAGCAGTTGCTTTATTACCCAATCTAGCCTATCCAGCTCAAATACAGTTAGCTTTGTATACGATCTACTAACGATCTAGATACGAAGCATACTACCCTAGTTCGTGTATATGGCTGGGTACATTCGTAGCAATGCGCAGTAATATGCAAAGGTGTAAAACTGACAGTTTTCTAGCTCCTTTCTGACACATCTTACTTTACCACCACTGCTTACCTCCCTCTCCATGTCGGCCCACGATATGCTACTCTGTACAAGGACGAATCAGTTGTGCCACCATGCAAGACTATGTTGGTGATATAGCTTGTCTACTGGGAAGGAAAATGCACCAGAGACGACACAATCAATCATGAATGAAATCATATTAGGATCACACTATGCATAACAGAGTGGAAACAAGAGACATTTCAAGCTCTTCGAGTCCTCTCGTATGACACATGCTTAATACTGCACTGTTTAAAAGTTGAAGTTTCCTACTGCATGCAAACGATTGTAATCTCACAAAAAATTCGAGTTTTCACAAAATTGACGCAACATTTTGTTTACAAGTCTATGTATAGAATGTTACCTAGATGTCTCCTTGATTTTTTAAAATTTCAGACTTTTAATTGAGATAGCAAGACACAAAATAAGTCAAAAGGCAACATGAAAAACACGTCGGGAATTTGAATAAAAGAATAAAGTAAAGTTCATGAATTAAAATATATGAAATTGAGGAAGCAATTAATTCTACTGCCACCAGAAGACTACATTAAAAGGGTCATTATGCAAATAAATAAAATACATGATTAAATTCTCAATTTTTCTACTGTCTTTACGACTTGGATGCTTTACTTTTATTCAAAATACAACTGTGGCACAAATGGAATATATGACGTTTTCATGAAATGGGTTAGCCTACATTTCTTTTGAAAATGTTCGTGGAGGACTATTGATAAGATCATTTTTAGAAAGTCGTTGAATTAATTTGATACATTCCTGAACTCAGGTATTACCATGAGATGATAGCGAACATCGAAAGCAACCCAGAAAATCATATTCACATTCTGTTTTAAGTCGCAATGAACCTCACAATGACCAGGATTGCTTTTTAACCCATGAGATGGGAGACCAGATGTTCCAGATGGAAGGTTCAGAAACACTTCGCTCTTTCCAAGCACTACTTTTCAAATTAAAAGCGATGATTTTCATTGAGATCTTAATTGTTAACATATAACATACCGTCTAACACTGTTTATATTATCTTCAAATGGTATTAGAATATCCATTCGGATGCCATCACAAGGACGTCGGCAGAACCTTTTTTGCTTGCCAACATTATGAAAATTGCAAAAGCATGAAAATTGCAAAAGTCATTCCCTTGTTTAAAAAGGGTGATAAATTTGATGTTAATAATTACCGCCCAATTTCTTTGTTATCTACATTGTCGAAAATACTTGAAAAGATTATTTATAAAAGAACTGTAAATTTTTTCAAATCAAATAATATTCTTTCAAATTCCCAATTTGGATTTAGGGAAAAGCATAGCACCACACATGCTTTGAGTTTCATTGAAAAAGCGGCACATTTAATCGATTAATCTTCTCATTTGATTGGTTTGTTCCTGTACTTCTCCAAGGCCTTTGACACCATTAATCATGATATTAACAAATTACATCATTATGGAGTGCGTGGGAAGGCCTTGGAGTGGTTCAGGAGCTACCTCTTGAATAGGAAGCAATATGTCTTTTTAAACGGTTGCAATTCTCAAATGAAAGAAAATAATTGTGGAGTTCCCCAGGGTAGTATTTTAGGCCCGATTTTGTTTATAGTTTATATAAATGATTTTTGTAGATCATCAGATGTTCTTTCTTTCATTCTCTTTGCGGACGACTCTAACTTATTTTTTCACATAAAAATCCTCTTCACCTTGCTAATATAATCAACTCTGAACTAGAAAATGTCACCGAATGGATAAGAGCAAATAAATTGTCACTAAATCTTCAAAAAACAAAATATATGTTGTTTAGCAACTCTATATATAAATACACTTCCTGTTGATATTATTTTAGATGGAACTCCCTTGGAAAATGTATCCCATATTAAGTTTCTTGGAATAACAGTCGATAATAAGCTCTCATGGAAATTTCACATAGATAACATATGTAAAACTATTTCACGCAACATTGGTATAATTAACAAGCTTAAATTTTGTTTACCATTATCGTACCTGCTTACATTATATTCATCCCTTATATTGCCTTATTTAAATTATGGAATTTTAGCGTGGGGTAATACACAACAAACACTCTTAGACAAATTACTCCTATTACAAAAGAAGTCTCTACGTATTATATGTCACATGGCATATTTGTCTCATACTGACCCATTATTTTTTTAACATAAAATATTGAAAATTAAAGACTTATATTTGTTTAATCTCGGTCAGTTCATGTATAACTATAACAACACCAACCTCCCAAATGTATTTAATTCAATGTTTCCTAAAAATCAATCCATTCACAACTATCCAACAAGGCGATTGGGTGAATTTCATTTACCACTTTTAAGAACTTTGCGGGCTCAGAACACATTTATATATGATGGACCGAAGTTATGGAACTCACTTCATAATGATATAACACATGCAAAATCTTTGAACTCTTTTGAGACTAAATTCAAATTATCTCTATTAAAACCTTATAATATACTCCCAAATTAAGTTTAATTCATCATCTCTGTCAAGTCATCATTATTACTTTAAAGACTACAATTAAAACATAAAATAATTATCCATTTTTATTATTAAAAAAAATCTGACACAAGTCCTTCTCAGATGTGCTCATTATTGAACCTCATACATTATTGTGTCTATCCTCTCTATTTTCTCCTCTCCTGTCCGCTTATCCGCCTTCCTACCGGTTATTTGTTCACGGCATCAATCACATTCTTCGTGCATTATATTCTTTCCAGGTTATTTTATATATTTTTTTCTCCTTATATACA
Organism: Lytechinus pictus; assembly: GCF_037042905.1. Taxonomy (NCBI): domain Eukaryota; kingdom Metazoa; phylum Echinodermata; class Echinoidea; order Temnopleuroida; family Toxopneustidae; genus Lytechinus; species Lytechinus pictus. Next base: position 10,758,624 of record NC_087245.1, on the reverse strand, counting down.
CATCATTGAATCCAGTTTGCTTGAGTCCACGACGGCATGTGTTCTATCTACGTACAGCAGCACACATCCATCTTCTCAGGGCATTCTCCCCTTTTTTCTTCTCTTTTTCGGGGGGGAGGGGTGGGGTGAGGATGGGTGGATATTTTTAGGACGGGTTGTTTTGTCCTTTATCAAACTATATATTTTTTATAACTTTGTATTTATTTTGTGAGTATTTCCCTCTCATGTATTTTTTTTTCTCATTTGATTATCTGTATTTATACTTTGTTATTTTATTATTTGTTGTGTTATCCATTTTTTCAGGGGCCCACATTGTACAAGCATTGCCTTTTAGTGGGTCCCCCCATTTCCATTTTAATTTAATTTCTATTGAAAAACAGTATACATATTTAAACCCTACAATGTGTTGCCCAAATTGTCTAAGTGTTTTTTCACAACATATGTATCATTAATTTTTTTTGTGCAACGGATACAAATATTTATGTTTATATATGGTATACAATTTGTTTTTGTTTGATGGAAGTGAAATAAATAAATTTGAAATTTGAAATTATATTTGTGGTCATTTTTTTAGGGGAATGGGAATCCTACATATGCCTGCATAGCTACGTAAATTTTGGCTACATTGTGGAATAAATAATGGAATAGTTTTGAGAAGGTTTATACTAGACTATAGAGTAAGTTACAATGTAGGAACACGACTCCCGCGTTCCCCGTCATGCGAGCATGCAGTCTTCAACTCTTAAAAAGGAATTCAATATCTAGCTGATAAACGCGATATGATGATATAAATATTCAGCTTAAAAATTGAAATATCGCAAATGGTCCAAAATCATACGTCTTTGCATGTACCGTACACTGTACAAAAAAAAAAAAAAAAAACAGATTTTACAGAAAGAAGTAACTAAATCATTCTGTAAATTGTTAAAACACGAAATATTTCATACAATTTTTATAAAATTTTACAGAATAGGTCTGTTTTAAAAAGGGGGAAAACAGTTTCATCACAATAGATTTGTAAGGTTACATACACCAAATATCTATTTTCTGTAATGTTACACAAATGCATAAGATTACACAGTGCAGTAAGATTACAGGTGTTCTCGAGACTCTGCTGCAGGAATTTTTGTTTTTTTAAGTAGAAATTTTCTAACAGTGTAGGGATAAGAAAAAAATCTTAATTAAGATTATAAAAGATGTCCTCGGTTGAAAGTCAAAGTGCATATGCTGCTCAGTTGGGTATAATCCTGTTGACATAATGTTTTAAAAATGATCGCTGAAAAATTACGATTCCTATCAGTATCGTAGCCATGTGTGTGGGTGTTTGGGAGTGCGTGGGGGTGTTTGTGTGGGTGTATGTTTTCTGCTTAATTTGGTTTATGAATCAATATGCGACTTGAAACATCCCTTAAACATGGATATTTCACCGTCCGAAAGACTTGGTCCAGGAATCGAAGGACCTCTTAATAACTTCAAATGGAGGCCCACACCGAAGCGCCCAAAACGCCAATTTTGCACCCTATTTTTAAACATGACAATTCCCCTGCTGTTTGAATGAATTCTGAATTTGTCAGGACAAAGACCAGTAATACCTCACACTCATGAATGCGTGCAAGAACACCTTTCTGATAACTGACTTATCCTGGAAACCGTCTCCGTACAAACAAAAAACAAAACATGTACATTCTAAAATATTGGGTAAAAATGCTCCATGAGGGTAATTATGTGTCCAACCAACTTTGGGCATGTCTTTTGGGCAGTTTTATTTATCCAGTGTGATGAAAATATTGCCCATTCTAAAGTAATTGCTGCTTATTTTTTAAACCTCAGTGGACAATATGCTTCCCGCATTAGGTAAAATACTGCGCCAAATTGGTTGGACACATATTCACCTTCGTGCTGGTTAAAATTTTACCCAATATTTTTTACAGTGTACATAACAAAATAACCAAAAAAATATTTAGATAAATAAATATATCTATAAATGATTTGATAAATACAAACATGAAAACATTGTAACTACGATGATTCAGCAGGAGACCAAAGTCAATTAATTCGTGTATAAAGATTTAAAAATTGCAAAAAATAGAAACAAATGATGATGAAAATAATAAGAAGAATGATAATAAGACTGTATAGCACAGATAATTCAAAGCTTTATAACTAGCAATGTTGCATCTTGAAGATGCAAAACATCCTCAGCAAATTTTCTAGCTCTAACAACCCTTAGAAGGTGTCTGCAGCCATTTCTACTGATGCCAGTGATCTCCAACCTTAACGGAGGAAGGATACAAGAGAGAGCTTGGCATCTTCTTGACAGGTATTTGAGTCAAATATAAATAAAACGTTTTGACAAACACATGCATTATCATGCAAAAGGGATAATCGGATTTCCCCTATTACCATTTTGAATCATTGCAAGAAACAAATAACCCCAAATCAAAATAAAATTCGTAAACAGGAAGAGACGGATATGATAATGGAATAAAATTAGGTATTTCATTTCAAATTGTTCCGACATCTTTAAAAAGACATTGTGGATCGTCCAATGTAAGATAGCAAAAAAAATTGTTTGCGCCGTGACTTCTAAAATGGAGCTTGGTATCATGAAGACGCTTGAAATAAGGGACAACAAGTAGATCAAGAGCTGAAAACCAATAAGGAAGCATATTATATTGTCTACATTTCGTTCAGAATTGTGTCACATCACATCATTCCGATGATGCTCAGGAACAAAAGAGTGATAACATGCCACAAGTAACCATTTTGTTATCGAACAGATAAGTACGAAATATACACGTAATATGATGAGATCGCCCCAGGCAAGAAAGTTAAAGTTACAGTCTGGACTTTCGAAACAATACAACGTTTTTTCCAAAGGTGATTGCTTTATGCCTTTATTTTACTCCGCCCCACCCCTTTTTTTTTCTCTCTCTCCTTCTCCATATCTGTCTCTCTCCCTCTCTTGAATTAAATGTTGTTTGAATAATGTGCATTTGGGGTACACCACTGTTATAACTGTTTTGTATTCAGGCTTAATGACTAAATTTAGGAGTTGACAAGCGACCAAGAGACTTGACATCTTACAAAGTTCCTTTATGAGATAGGATAAATAGATGGTAAAATGTGCTTATTTGAGCAAACTGTTAATGTATTCGCTTTTGCTATGCTATGGATCAGTGTCGAGAATGGGAAATATTCAATTGATAAAATGCACGAGAACATCTTGATCCCAATGATGCTACAAGTCGAAGGAATACTCACCCGATCTCTTGAAAAGGGGGGTTGGTATGCAACTTGTAAGAACCCCTGTTAAATTGATTCTTCGACAGGAAACGGGGTGACGTGATGAAACGGAGCTCAAGAAAAGGATCATGAATGTATTTTGATTTATTCTCGCGCTCCTCCGAGGCCATCGAAGATATCAACCTGTCATTGAGCGAGGGTAAATGCACTTAAGAGTCACTGAGCTGTTTCGTCGAGGGACAGTGAAAGTGGGTATCATTTGCATTGCATGACTCTTGTCCCTTTTCATCTCTTTGGGGGTTAAAATGGCGCAAAGGACTTACTAAAATATTATGCGATTTTTCTGTATTTGCATATATGTATGAATATAGGATCAAAATTGTAAAAAGGCTGATTCTCACGAAGGTTGCTATTTCAATCATCTTTTCAATACTGTGAATACTTTTTATATATAAGTCTTTGTATACGAGGTTCCTGAGACAAAAACTGTCAAATTTTGCTTTCGTCTTATATTATGTTGTGAGTTGACAAAAGCATAGAAAGTGGCATTAGCTCTTACTATTTTACAATTCATTTTTGGACAAATAGACCTTCACCTCGTTGAAAAACTCTAATAACGTATTCGAGAGATGTATTCTTTATATGGCATGGAGAGCGAGTGTCATTTAGCAAAGACGTGTATGGCATAACCTTTTAGGGTTGTTTTGATATTAGATAAGTAATGAAACGTATCAATAATAAAATTCACAGTAAATATATTGTTTTTGTAAGGTGCATGTATACTTTGTCACATAGGCTACAGGGGCCGCGGAAGCGAGGGGCTTCAGCCCCCCCCCCCCCACTTTTTTCCAAAACCGTATACAAAAACGTAAAAATGACAATATGATTGTGATTTTTTGCATGGTCAGCCCCCCCCCTCCCACTTTGAAAACCGTTCCGCGGCCTCTGGGCTATTTGTTTCTTTGATATTCATTTGTCACCTTTGGCCATGTTGGTGTTATTTGAGGTATTGTTATCATAACTTCAAAAGTTTATAGATCTAGTTCACGAAACTTGGGCATAAGAACATCCCTGAACACCCTATGCGCATTCCAGGAACATGGTCAAGATCAAAGGTCATTTAAAGGTCAATGAACTGTGGCTGTGTTGGGAGTATGTGTTGAATTGGCATCATAACTTAGAAAGTATATAAACCTATACTAGTTCATGAAACTTGGAAATAAGGATAATCGAGTATCACCAAAGATTCTGCTTGAGTTTCAGGTCACATGACTAAGTTCAAAGGTCATTTAGATTCAATGAACTTAGACCATGTTGGTGGACTCAATATCGAAATCTTAACCAAGGTTAAGTTTTTGAAATTTCATCATAGCTTAGAAATTATATTGACCTAGTTCATGAAACTTAGACATAAGGGTAATAGTGCATCACTTAAGATCTCGCTCGAGTTTCAAGTCACATGATTAAGGGCAAAGGTCACTTACGGTCAATGAACTTTGGCCATGTTGGGGTTATTTGAGGAATTGGCATCATAACTTTAAAAGTTTATAGATCTAGTTCATGTAACTAGGACATAAGAGCAACCATAAACCCCTGACTACTATGTGCGAGTTTCAGGTCACATGCCTAAGGTCAAAGGTCACTTAGGGTCAACGAACTTTGGCCATGTTGGGGGTGTTTGAAGAATTGCCATCATAACTTTTAAATCTTATAGTTCATGAAACTTGGACACAAGAACATCCCTGAATGCCCTATGAGCAGGGTAATAAAGTATGAATTATTGTTTTGCACATGTCTTAGGTTACATGATCATGGGCGAAGGTCATTTTGGGTCAATGAACATAACATTTTATTATCACATTAGTGTTTTCTGCTGTGAATAATTATTAATTAGCTGTTTTCAAAGGCAGCACTGATGCTATATCGAATTACGTAATACAGGCGAGACTGCCAGAGGCGCTCCACTTGTTTACGAATAGTCATTGATGTCAATTTCCAAGCTTTCCTTCACGTGACATGCATATGATATTGACTACTAATTTTTTTTTCTTACTTGTACAGAGTTTTCTTTCATTGGCTTTAAGATGAAATGAATTGAAATAAACCTACCCAATAATCATCTCGCTCACATGTCACTTTGTGTATATAGTGCACATTTTTCTTAATATAAAAAAAAATCTTTAAATACACATCTATATAAAGACATAAAGACAATTTATATTTTTACCTTCTTCACATCAATCAATAGAAGATTGAATCTATAAAACTTTTTTTTTTATTTTTGACCGAATGATTAAAATTTATTTCAAATGGTATCAGAGTGCTAGCCGAGTCTCAATGAAAACAGGCTCACCAGACTCGGAAATAGCAGAACCTGCATCTAATTTGAATATGTATATACAAGAAGACCTTAGACTATCAATGCCCATGAGCAATGCAGTAAGGTATTAGAATGGCCGGTGTACCGGCGGATCCTGCGCCTGGCAGATACTGTTCTAGGCACAAAATCCGCCGGCGGATCGTGTTCTACTCCGGCGGATTCAGTACCAAAAAAGGCCACTCTCTTCGGAAGATATCGTTCTTGGGCTATCGCGATATCCTTCATTCACATACGTCACGTAGTACGAGAAAACTAGTCAAAAAGCGGTAGATTTCATCAATTAAAGCTTGCAGAAAAATATATTTATGATATCTCTATGTGATAGAAGTGAAGAAATAAAATGCGTAATCTGAAATTGGAAAATAACCCATTTTCTTGTTACAACTCTACGGGAATTACACCACTTCTAACACTACATGACGTCACGGTCTCGGTGCGAGGCCGGTGAAAGCATATTTACAAGAAAGTATATTTTCGAAACCCGATAATTGGAGTTATTCTTAAGCAAAATATTCAGCTGTAAGCGATGACTGCATAAAACTTGCATTTCTGTTTTTAGTTTGAATTAATAGCTTTCGATTTGACTGATTTGTCAACTTTTGGGGTCTGGTCTGGGTCTTTAAATAGTCCACATTTAGTCTTCATTCAACTTTCAATGTCTACTGCACTACTAGTATACAAAGAATTTACCCCATGATATGATAATGCTTGTAGTCTAATAACATGCATTTGTTAATTTATTTTATACCTATTAATTTATTGCAGTATGAAAAGTCCTTCTTATCACAATTTTGGGGATAAATTGGGCACAATATGCATCAATTATGATTAATACAGAGTATTAAATAAAGACAAACAATGGCAGTTTCGATAATTAAAATCAGTATTTGTATAAATTTGTATAAATAATGATCACTGCAAATGAAATTCTTGAATTACGAAATTCCAATGTATTACTATTATTTCCTCCACATTTTCTCGTATATTTTTTCTATTTTTCTCTCCCTCCCCTTCCTCTTTCTATTTCTCCTTTTTGGTGCTATATTACCCACGCGTATACGCCCCAGATATATTCATAATGTGCAAGAACGATATAGGAAACTGGAAAAGAGGCAAAAGGGGCGAAATGAGCAGGGACAGAAAGAAAGGCAAAAAAAATAAAGAGATGAAAACCAGGAGGGGGTAAAGTAAAAGAAACAAAAGATATAAAGGAGAAATTATATTTCACTAAAGATCCCATATTGATCTTAAAATTAGATGACTGAGAGGTAAATTAGGGAGCACCAAACAGTACGTGGCGTATCTAACTTTTGTCAGGGTGATCTTCCGGTCCCCTTCAATCATCATCATCATCATCATATCACCGTCACCCTCACCTTTATCATCTTCATCTTCATACTAAAAATATTGCATGAATTGATGTTTCGTATTTAAAAATATATATGCCCATTCGGCTTTATAAATGCATAAATTAATTTAATTAGTTTTAGTTTGGGATTGTCATTTTTCTTCAAGCAATCTGCTTATGATGACAATCCTTCTCCTGCAAATTGTGAATATCGTATAATAATGTGGTAGTTTATCATTTTTGTCTGGAATAATTTTTTTTGTACACTTTATTTATGATTCATGCCAAAAATGCTAACATAATATTATGTTTATTATGTTATGGAAAATGTATTATACGAATGTTCCATGGATGCAGAAAAAACCATAAATCAAATCAAATCAAATGAATTAATTCAGATTCCTTAACATTGAAAAAAAAAGAATAAAAAAAACAAATAAAAAAAATACATGAAAATTTAAAAATAGGCCTTCAATAAACTACATAAGAAATTAATCATGTTCTGACATTCCTTTTTTATGTTTGTTAGAAATAAAAAAATTTATGTTTTCACCAAAAATTAGCATTCTACAAGCAATAATATGAGTTAACAGCAAAAAAAATATTTTCATACACTAATTTGAATCATTTATTTGAAATATGAAAATTTTAACTTGTTGAAATTTTTCTAAAAATTTGTAGTTTCAAAAACCTATAGGCCTATATGGGGGTGCAAATTTTCGCCAAACAGTCTGGCAAACTGACACTAAACATGGTGTGAAAAAGCACAGTTAAAGAGATAGATGCATACTGCGGACTGAAAATAGTATAAAAATTCACAAAACAAAATGATGAAAATTTCATCAAAATCTTATAATAATAAATAGCATAGTTTTGCGTATGTGTCAGCTAGGTCTACGTAATACATATCGAGACATTATTTCTCCTATTAATCCTCACCCCCATCGAGCCCTTTGTCAAAAGCTGTATGGATCCGCCCCTGAATAAAAATTCACTAAAGGCGGACGAAAATCCCCCCCCCCCCCATGCATTGCGATCGACATTGCCGAGCCGCGCATGCGCGCGCTGCCGAGGTTGTCTGTCCAAATCAATATTACACGTATAATCAATAGAACCAAATCCGCCGAGGAACCAAATCTGCAAACATCAAGCCGCGTCAAACCCGGCGGATATGGTTCCGATTAAAAACGATATCGGCCATTTAGAACGATATCTGCCGGCGGATACGGTATCCGCCGGTGGAACCAAATCCGCCGCTACACCGGCTTCTGTTGAGAGTATTCATGCCCATGTTCTGGGGATGAGGTAGTAATCCATCAACTTACAATGAACATACAAAGTATTTGAATATTGAATCAACACGCCTTACAGCATGATCTCCTTGAAATAAGAATATTTTACTTACAGGATCGTCGTCTTTAATTACGTTTTACCTCTCACTCCTTTACCTTATGTCGTAGAATTTACTGAGAACGTCCGGAAGTCACGTATGTCGCCTTTCTAAGGCCGGAGATTGAAAACATCCATCTTGTCAGCGGTAATCTATGTTAAATCCTATATAAACATGTTCACACGTTGGGAAATTAATTTGACAAAATAATGGAATAGATTAAAAGTGAGCGAATCCAACACATATCCCGTTGCAATGGTCAATCTCATTGAGAACCGTAATAGGGTATTGATGTCTAAGTGTTCTCTGGTTTGTCCTGTTTGTTGTCTCGGAAAGCCATTTTCGTTCCCTACAAACTTTTCTTCCCTGCGGCAGAATAGGGTTTAGGGTCAAAGTCTACACCCCCGTCTACACATCATGGATGTTCACATAAATCTTAAAGCTATAAAGTAGCCTAATTGGCAGCGATCGACTGAGTCAATTGTCAGGGTGGCGCCATGGGAAAATCCATGCGCTTACTAAACGAAAGTTGCGGGTTCGAATCCAAATATGGGCGAGACTTTATATAAACAATATTTCCTTTTTTATATATAAAAGAATAGGCGAGGCTTTGAACAAAATACAAGTCAAAAACTCAAAATGATTTACCTGTGTTACGGATAGACAATAATGCAGAAAGTTCGAATATAGATTTTTTTAAGTTATTTAAAATGGTCGTCAAGATAGTTAATGGAGGGATTTTTTTAGTCTTTGGGTTTCCATTTTTTTTAATCAAGAAGAGGATTGTGGTATGTCTCGTACTGCATCAAATTACCGACGCCAGAGGAATGTGTTATGTTATTTTGAAGGACTCTTGACTTTTTCATAGAATGTCCTTCGATACCTTACCTATACTACATAATGCTGGCGGATTATGTCAACAGCGGTTGAAATCCAAACCAGCCATAGACAATATCTCTGGGCTATTCTTTATAAGGGTAAGATAACAATTTATAACAAATATTCTTGAAGCAGATTTGATATCCAAAGACAACTATAAATTAAGCGTACTTGCAATATCGTCAGTGTAATTTATAAACACGCTATTCATGCATCCCTTTTATTTTCCATTTCCAACATAAAACGCCAAATTTGACATCTTTGAAGATATATGATGAAGGAGAGACCAATATCATCGTCAGGAAGTGAAGTACACAAGGGAAATTGCAAAGTTAGTCAGTATCCGTTTTGGATAGTTTTGATAAGATGAAAGGATTGTTACGGTACCCCAAGGACTATTCAACAACTTTTCATTATAATTTAAAGAGATACACGCAAAAATCAACCCAACCAGGACTCAATATTTAGCATGAACACAGATTGTGACTTAAAATACTTTTCGTCTTAATTATGGTGCATTATAACAATTGACTATTTTCTGCCATGTCATCTTGTCTTCAACGAAGACAATGGACTGCGCTGGAAAAATATGATTTATCTTGTTTTATTGAAGAGCGTCAGCTTCGTTGCGTTTCGTGCAGAGAAAGGGAATGAATGTTTTCTAACCCCCCCCCCCCCCATTTCTCCTGCTTTACAGGTTGACATCTTTACTTCATGCGTCCATAATCCCTCTACTTGTTCAAATACTGTCATTTTTAATTGATATCCCTTTGTCTATGTTATTGTTCTCGGTAATTGTGAGTATGTGTTGGTGTAATCTTGATTATGAATAAATGAAACAAAATGTTTTAATAATTAATTTCGCATCGGGATAAATATATGTACAGAAAGAAAAGTATTGCTTTATGTATACTGAAAAGTAAAAGGATCAAGTTTCTAAGTAATGCAGGAGATAACACGTAATAAATACAGAAGATTAATGCTTTTATCAGATGCACTACACAGCACTTGATAGATCAGTAAAACGTGACCACTCATTTAAAGCACAAAACGAGATTCACTTTTATTTATTCTCTTAATAAACGTTTTTCGATTATTATAACTATATTCAGGCCAATTGAACATCGGAACGCTGCATGACATTGACTGCACATGCTAGACTCTTATCCCATTCCATGATTTGGTTTTACCAAAAAAAAAGGATCTATAAAATATAAGGGCCTTACCTATGTATTATCAGCTTCTTATTGCGTAAATTTTACCATCAAATTTTCTTTTCGAATGCATTTTTCATACCTCTTGAGATCTTTAATATCCTCTAACAATGAATTGAGAATTTTTAAAATAAACGTATTTCACTGTGTCGTATTCTCTAAGATTACTCTCCCTTGCCGCGTAATGAACAAAAGGCCGGCGAATATAGAGGTAAATGTAAAATACTAAGCCTACAATTGTGCTACTGACGAATTGATGTTTCCTACCAATCACGCATTTGGTACAAGACTATATTCATACTTTATTTATGACGACAAATTACTCCCCAGCCATACGATGATCGCATCGTATATGTCAGCTGATGTAAATGGTGAAATGTTTCAGTCTGTTCTCCAGGGAAGTGGGGAAGGATTGGAAGCGTTGATAATGAAACCCATGCAGTTGCTGTTTTTCAATTTTCAGAATTAAGCTGCCTTATATAATGTCTTGCGGGATTCAAATAACGAAGGGATTCTTTCTGAGTTTTCCAAGGCACACCCTATCCTGCCCATGGCAAGGTGCCTTATTTCATTGCAAACGTGTGAAACTGGTTTAATGCAACACAGTTCTGAGGGGGGAATGTCGACAAGTCTGATAAGTCAAAGATTAGGTTTCGTTGAAGGGAAC